>NW_017732000.1:395060-398218 GCF_001890085.2 Hipposideros armiger
CTCCCCCTTCCCCGCCCGCGCGGCGTCAGATGACCGCTGGCTCCGCCCCACGTCTAGTTGCCTGTTCCGCGCTCCGGCTCGCACAGAGATGGCTGCCGTTCTGCAGCGCATCGAGCGGCTGTCCAGTCGGGTGGTGCGCGTCCTGGGCTGTAACCCGGGTCCCATGACTCTGCAGGGCACCAACACCTACCTGGTAGGGACCGGCTCCAGGTAAACACCCCCCACCCCCCAACACACACACACACACACACACACACACACACACTTGGCTCGCCGGAGGCACGGAGCTAGGGTTGCGAGGACTGCTCGCGGCGGGCGGGAGCGCGGCGTCCTGCCCCTGCGGGGTAGCCCCGCTCAGAGCGATTCGCGCAGACCCGGATTCCGGGCCTCCCCTCAAACAACCACCCCGGTTGGCGGCAACCTCTCTTAACTTACAGACGGCCGGGGAGGACACGGTTTTCTAAAAACTTCCTGTTTCTGAAAGGCAGTTTATTTTGCTTGGTGTTGAATGCCAGGGTGAGCGTGTTGAAGCGGTTGAGAAATTAGGATCGCCTGGAGTTGTTAAGAATCCAGGAAAACGTTTCCTTTGCTCACCTTCTGACTTTCAATCGTGTTTTGCCCAGAGCGAGACTTCCCTTCCCAAAAGCGATTAATTGTGCTTACGCCTTTTTCTTAACTCAGCAGCAGAGGGCAGGATTTTCTTGCTTCCAAACTGCTGGACTCTGAAACCCGAAAGAGCCCCCACCAGCCCCGCCCTTGGGAAAGAGGAGCTGACTACTTTTGGTTTTGTTGGCAATGCTGTGTGGCTTTGTTTAGGTTATTTTGCGAGTGGAGTAACCTGTCTGTATTTCTAAGATTTTTCTCTACTCCAGCTACATTCTGTTTTAGCGGAATTACGCAGAAATGAGCAGATGTGGTTTACTGCTCAATTAGTGCATTGGGCAACTTTCGTGTACTTAGTATACCCTAGGTAATGCAAAATAGAAATAAGATACAGTTCCTCTTGAGCATAGCAATTAACTGTGCCGTCAAGACGTGTTACAATTAATAAAATATAGTTGATTGCTAAAAACAGTGTAATAAGTCTAGTTTATTGAGTTTTGATGTGTAGTATCTCCTGTGTTTGCCTTTTTCCAGTAAATCAGGATTTTAGAAGTTTATCAGGACGGAGGAACTGGAAGTATCGAAAGTCAGGCTGCCAAAAGGTTAAGTAGACAAGGCAGAGTCAGATAGGCACAATAGCTTAAGGCTGCCTCCTGAATCCAGGAGGATAGAGGATTAGAAACAAATACCTCCCTGATAGCTATCTAGAGTACAGTCTGTCTTGGCCGGGACTCCCTCACCCCAGGAAGTCCAAAGGCATTCTCTTCTCTCTTCGGTGTGTCATCTTCAACTAGTTATAAAGTCAGTAAGATGAAAATTGCATATAGTCAAAATTACCATGAAAGTCTTTTGGGAGAACACTATGTTTAGAGATCAGTGCACTCACTGTCTTTCAGTAAGTTCAGCGCAGCCTGCTTTTCTCGCAGCCATGAAACAGATGGCTGGTTCCATTTGAAAACCAGATGAAGAAGTTGGCTTGTGTTTGGGGACCGTGTTGTATGAAAAATACATACTGTATCTATAAACATTAGAATCACACTCAGTGTAGCTAAGTGCTTGTGTTAAAAGAGACATAAAGAACATGAAACTGACTGAGGGAAGAGCAGATTCACGGCCTCCCATTTTCACACTGCTTACACTACTACTCAAATAAACTCATGGAGTGGAATGGCCAGTGGAGTCACTCATACATGAGAGAGAGTAATACGTAATACGTATATGATGAGTCCCTATAGTTGAGCTAGAATAAGTCAGTGTACAGATGATGTTTCTCTACTATAAAGTAGAAGTCAGGTGGCTAGAAATGAATATTAATTGGGTCCAAGTAAGAGGTTCTGGTATTGGTATCTACCTGTTCCTATTTCTCTGCACAAAACAGTTCTAAGATCACAGGTGGCTCCTCTAGCCCTAAACCCAATGGCATTTTTCCATTCCCATCTTCTTTGAGTTTCAGTATCTTTTGACACTGTTGACTACTCCTTGATTTACTAACACCACTTTCTCCCGGTTTCCTCTAACCTCTCTAGCTGCCCTTTCACAGTCTTCCATTATAGAATCATTCTCTTTACAAGATCTTTTAAGTGTTTGCGTTCCTTAAGATGCAGCCCTAGTCGTCAGTGCTCACGCTGTCGTCTCTACCTAGGTGATCTTGTCTGTTTCCTTGGCTTCACCTGTTATCTGTTAGTTAATAACTCCCAAATTTAGAGCTCCAATTCAGACAAAATCCAAACTTGATCCTCAGACCAGGGTAGCCAACTGCTTTCTTAATCTCTACTGGATGTCATAGCCACCTGAAATTCAGCGTTTCCCAAACTGAACTCCTGGACTTTCCCAGTAAACCTGGTCCTCTTCCAGTCGTCCATATCTTGGTAAACAGAAGCATCGCCACATTTGATCAAGGGAGATTTGTTAAGTACCCTCCTTGACATTTTTTTTGCCTCCTGTGTGCCTATTGAAGCCATTAGGATAATCTCTCCCTTTCCCCTGCTATCACCCAGTCCAAGTCAGCCTAAGCTTCTAAAAGCCTCTAATTGGCTCCTCTGCATCTTCTTTTGTCACTCTCCAATCCGTTCTCCCCCATATGGCCAGAGTAGTTTTGTGGGGGTTTTTTTAATGACAATTACAAGGCCTTATGCATATTCTGGCCTCCATCTATCTTATCAACCTAATCAAATCTCTCCCATCCCAGCGAGGTGAGTTGTATCCATTCTGCCTCAGAGCTTTCATGCATGCTTTCCTCTCTTGTCTCCCACTTATCCCTCTCCTCTTTACCCAGCTAACCTGACTCATCCTTTAGAGTTCAGTTAAATTGTCATTTCCTCAAGGAAGCTTTCCCTTGACCCCTTAGACTATGTTACCAGAAGCGATGTGTGACATGGAGCCTTTCCGTTGTGATCACAAAATACAGTGAATGCTGCTGCCGAGTGCCATCCAGTGGAAAGGCAGGGATCTTCAATACGGGAAGCGGTGCGTCGAACCTTAGTAACAGTGTGTGACAAGTGTCAACTTGTGTGACAAGTTTCAACGTGTTCGGTGAAATCAGTGGATGTGAACTA
>NW_017732000.1:399936-400871 GCF_001890085.2 Hipposideros armiger
AAAAAAAGTACTTTAACAAATTCTAGCATGTAGAAATATACAGTAATGTTAGCTATTATTTTTATGACTTCCGCTTTCCTCATACCATCCAGACAATTCTGGGCTCATAGTAGGTGCTCAGAAAATACTTAATGATTTTGTAAGAGTGACAGCATATTTCAAAGAGAGACTGTTTAATAGCTGTCTTAAAATTGATATAAAATACCTAAAAAAGGAAGTTGATTCCACTAACTTCCATCAGTTGATTTTTTTTTCTCCATTCAAATAGCAGATTGTTCCTGTATGCCTACTATGTGCCAGGCACTGCTCTAGTGAATGAATTGGTCACAGACCTGTACAGCCTTCTGCACTCGTTTTTTTTTTGCCCCCTTCATTAGTATAACTTGCACTTGCAAAATGACCTCCTCTGATGGGGTATTTATTGTCTAAAGAACAAAGTCAACCAGCCTGCGTAGAGATGACACCATCTAATCCTCTGCAGTAACTATTCACAGACATCACTGAGAGAATTGCTATTTGTTAAGGAGGAAGCTGAGCACATTTTTTTTCTAATTTACAGCTGAAGTTTTATTTATGCCACATGGAGAATGATTCTAGGTGCTTGCCTAAGCAGTCGCCTTCCACCAGAGAAGCAGTGCATCTTGAATGGAGAAGTCACTGGACCTTGCACCTAATTTTCTAGTGCTTCCCAGCACCTCTTGCTGGGGCCTTGAGCAAGTCACTGAGCCTTTCTGAAGACTAGTTTCCTCTGTAAAGTAAAATAAATAATAATACCTCCCTAGAGTTGACCTGAGGATCAAAGAGATTATGAAAACTCCAAATATTAGTTTAAATTGCTGTGTCAGTCAATATAAGATGTTACATTATAATATTTTCTCCCATTCAGTAGATTGCCTTTTCACTCTGTTGATTGTTTCCTTCACTGTGCAAAAGTG
>NW_017732000.1:401561-422595 GCF_001890085.2 Hipposideros armiger
ACACACGGTAGCTTATGGCAGCCCACTGCAGCAGGGGACTGCAGCCTACGCCATCGCTGGCGACCCACGGCAGCCCAGCCCCAGGTTGAGCTGCCGTTCACCATCTTAGCTGCAGAGGGCAGTGTCACTGGCCCTCACATGAAGAATCCGAACCGGGGCCCTCTGGCGTCCCAAGCCAGTTCTTAACCAATGCGCCACTCGGCCGGCCCAGAACCATACTGTTTTGATTACTATATCTTTGTAGTAAAATCAGGGAGCATGATACCTCTAGTTTTGTTCTTTCTCAAGACTGCTTTTGCTATACAGGATCTTTTGTGGTTCCATACAAATTTTAGGACTATTCTCATTCTGTGAAAAATACCATTGGTATTTTGATAGAGATTGCATTAAATCTGTAGATTGCTTTGGGTAGTATGAACATATTAACAATACTAATTCTTCCAACCCATGAGCACGATACAGCTTTCCATTTATTTGTTTCATCTTCAATTTCCTGCATCAGTGTCTTATAGACTTCAGAGTACAATAACACCTCCTTGGTTAAGTTTATTCCTAGATACTTTATTCTTTTTGATGCAATTTTAAATGGGATTGTTTTTCCTAATTTCTATTTCTGATAGTTGTCAATGTACAGGAATGCAACATTTGTATCCTACAGATTTCCTGAATTTATTTTTTAGTTCTAATAGTTTTTTGGTGGAGTCTTCAGGGTTTTCTGTATGTAGTATCGTGTCATCTGCAAATAGTGACAGTTTTACTTCTTCCTTTCCAATTTCGATGCCTTTGTCTCTGTGTCTTCTCTAATTGCTATGGCTAGAACTTGCAAAACAAGGTTGAATAAAAGTGGTGAGAGTGGGCATCCTTGTCTTGTTCCTGATCTTAGAGGAAAAGCGTCCAGCTTTTCACCATTGAGTATGATGTTAGCTGTGGGTTTGTCGTGTATGGCCTTTATTGTGTTGAAGTATATTCCCTCTAGACCCACTTTGTAGAGAGTTTTTATCATAAATGGATGTTGAATTTTGTCATATGCTATTTCTGCATCTATTAAGATGATCATACGATTTTTAGCCTTAGTTTTGTAAATGTGGTATATAATGTTGATTGATTTGTGGATACTGAACCAAGCTTGCATCCCTGGAATAAATCCCAGTTGACCATGGTGTATGATGCTTTTAATGTATTGTAGAATTTGGTTTGCTAATATTTTGTTGAGGATGTTTGCATCTATGTTCATCAGAGATATTTGCCTGTAATTATCTTTTGTAGAGTGTCTTTCTGGTTTGGGTATCAGGGTTAATGCTGGCCTCGTAGAATGAGTTTGGAAGTGTTCCCTCCTCTTCAACTTTTTGGAATCATTTGAGGAGGATAGGTATAATATTAATTCTTCTTTATATGTTTGGCAGAATTCACCTGTGAAGCCTTCTGGTCTTGGACTTTTGTGTGTCGGGAGTTTTTGATTACTGATTCAATTTCATTACTCGTGATTAGTCTGTTGAGATTTTCTGTGTCGGTCTTAGAATATTGTTTCTAAAACTTAGTCAATTTCTTTTAGGTTGTCCAGTTTGCAGCTGTGTGATGTTAATAATAATCTTTATGATCGTTTGTATTTCTGTGTTTATTTCCTTCCTTCTACTTACTTTGGATTTTGTTTGTTTGTTTTCTAGTTCTCTAGGTGTAAAGTTAGATTGTTTATTTGGGATTTTTCTTGTTTCCTGAGGTAAGTCTGTATCACTGTAAAGTTCCCTTTTAGAATTGCTTTTGCTCTATCCCATACATTTTGGATCGTTGTGTTTCTGTTTTTATTTGTCTCGATGTACTTTTTTATTTCCTCTTTGTTTTCTTCCTTGACCCATTTGTGTTTAGTAGCATGTTGTTTGGCCTCCAAATGTATGTGTTATTCCCAGTTTTCTTCTTATAATTGATTTCTAGTTTCATATCATTGTGAAAGAGATGCTTAATGTGATTTCAGGCTTCATAAATTTGTCGAGACTTGCTTTGTGGCCTAACATGTGATCTATCCAGGGGAATGTTTCATGTGCTCTTAAAAAGAATGTGTATTCTGCTGTTTGGATGAAATGTTCCGCTATGTCTATTAATTCTAACTGGCATAATGTGTCATTTAATGCCACTGTATCCCTACTGATTGTCTCTCTGGATGATCTATCCATTGGTGTAAGTGTGGTGTTCAAGTCTCCTACTGTTATTGTATAACTGTCGATTTCTCCCTTTATGTCTGTTAATATTTGCTCTATGTATTTAGTTGCTTCTATGTTGGGTACATAGTTTTTTACAAGGGTTATATCCTCTTGTTGGATTGATCCCTTTATCGTTAATGTAATTCCCTTCTTTGTCCCTTGTTACAATCTTAGTTTTAAAGTCTATTTTGTCTGATGTAAATATTGCTACCCCAGCTTTCTTTTGATTTCCATTTGCATGGAATATCTTTTCATCCATTCACTTTCAGTCTGTGTGTCTTTAAATCTGAAGGTGAGTCTCTTGTAGACAGCATACGAGTATCTATGGGTCTCGATGATTTTTCTTATCCGTTCAGCCTCCCTGTATCTGTAGATTGGATCATTTACATTTAAAAGTAATTATCGATAGGTATGCACTTATTTCATAATGTTCTTTAAACCGGCTCCTTTTTACATTTCCACGGCCAACAGGACCTTATCATGCACTCTTGGGCCAGTATAACCCATCTGGCTTCCTTGGCGCCAAAAGGGACATTTACAACACAGTGTGCTTGTGAAGTAGAGCCACTGCTCTACAGAACTTAAGATGTAGAGAGAAGCCAGTGGGTCTTAAAGCCACTGCCCTCCTTCCCTATGTGAGGCCGTTTGTTGTTGGGTCTCAGGGAACAGGGTTAGGGAAACAAACCATCCAGTATAAAACAGACATCCAGTTACTTCCTGGCAGTCACCCCATGTTAACGTTCAGAAAAAGGCTTTCGGTTATCTGCCACTGTTATTGTTACTGTTTGTTTTCACAGCTCCCCCTTCCCACCCTCCATCTGAATGTAAATAAGGTTTTTGTCTTGCAAGGAAGGTGTGGCACATGGAAGATAATTTTTGAACAGGTATTGATGAATTAATGACTCAATCTTTTCATCAAGACTAATCTTATCTCCCCCAGCCTGAATTTAGGGAGGTGTTACTATAAAATGTGGATTAAGTTTAATTGGTTCTTGAGAAGGAAATGTTGCCCTAACTTCTTTAGTTCAGGAAAACTTCATAGAGAAAGACCATCATTCCATAAAATAGTGAGGAAGGGCAAACAGAGTATACTGGGAGGTTCAGAACCACAAGCAAAAAAATGTATCAATACAAGAGTTGTCTAGGTAAAGAAACAAAGCAGCTCAGATATTCCCCCTGCTTTTCTACTGTTTTCATTTTCACATATAAGGGAGCCAATGCAAAGCTTCAGTGATAATAAATTTTGTATGGAGTACAGATGACTAGGTTTCTTTAAGAATACCGCTGAATCAAAATCTTTCCTGTCTATGAAACATTGGAGGATATTGTAAAGTATCTCGAAGGCAGAGTGTATAAAAGCACGTAGTCGAGCGCCAGAATACCTGGGTTTGAATGCTGGTTCTGCCATTTATTTACAGAGTAACCTAGCAGGGCAAGTTACATAATTTCTGGATAATGTAATGCAATACCTACCTTAAATCGTTGTTAGGAGGAATACAGTTCAAATACGTAAGCTCTTTGCAACAGTGCCGTATTTATTTTAAGTGCTAGGTAAGTGTTCAATATTATTGCCGTTATTCCTTATGCAGACTTACATTTATTGTAGCTTTAAGAACTTATTTGACGTAAAATTACTGTAGTAAAGCTGAATGAAGTAGCATGCAGCTGGTTTTGAAAGCAAAGCAATTTATGCTGTCTCTTAAATGTAAATTATGTGGGAGAAATATGCTAATATTAACTCTCTTCCAATTGTGTGATTATCTTCCATTTAACTTTCAGGAGAATCCTCATTGACACTGGAGAACCAGCAGTGCCAGAATATATCAGCTGTTTAAAGGAGGCTCTGACCGAATTTAACACAGCAATCCAGGAAATCATAGTGACTCATTGGCACCACGATCATACA
The DNA here is from genome assembly GCF_001890085.2 of Hipposideros armiger. Taxonomy (NCBI): domain Eukaryota; kingdom Metazoa; phylum Chordata; class Mammalia; order Chiroptera; family Hipposideridae; genus Hipposideros; species Hipposideros armiger. Next base: position 405,663 of record NW_017732000.1, read on the forward strand.
GGAGGCATAGGAGATATTTGCAAAAACATCAATAACGGTAAACAGAAAACATAAATTAAGCTCATTGAGGAAACTGTGTTTTCAGAATAATTTACTTCCATTACAGAAAGTAAGCTAGTAAACCATTAACTGAATATCTTATATTTAAATAGTTTGTGAACTAATTTCGAAATTTTCTATTTCAAATCTCTTTTCTCCCTCTTATTTTCCCCCTTTGCCCAGTTATGAATTAATTTAGTCTGTATGCCAATTACTACTTCAGATTTATAATAATAAACCACTGTTAAGCATTTACATCGTTCCAGGCACTGTGTTAAACACTTTCCATGGGTAGTTAATATTATTGTCCACATTCTAAACGTGATCTCAGGACTTCCATAACTTTAAGGCTCTTATTCTTATATACTGAAATACTGGTGAAAGATCATTGCATTGAAAATTCTCTGTCCCTGAAACCTATTCAGCCCTAATGCTTTAGCATCTCTCCTTATTCCCTCAACCCACCATCACACACATAGATGCATTCACTCATTCATTCATTCATTCATTCATTCCTTTAGCAAATATTCAAGTGGCTGCTATATCCAGGCATTGTTCTTGGTACAAGGGATGTAGCAGTGAATACAACAAAGACTGCTCTCATGGAGCTTTCATTCTAGTAGGGAAGGTAAATGGTAAATAAAGAATAGGTCAGGGCCGGCCGAGTGGTGCGTTAGGTTAAGAACTGGCTTGGGACGCCTGCTCTAAGCAGCAGGGCACCAGTTCGGATCCCACATTAGGGCCAGCGACGCTGCGCCCTCTACAGCTAAGATGCTGAACAACAGCTCGACCTGGAGCTGGGCTGCCCTGAGTCGCCAGCGATGGCATAGGCTGCAGTGTGCTGCCATGAGCTACCGCAAGCTGCCAAGAGCAGCCGTGAGCGGCCGTCCAGTGGCCGGCAACTGACCTGCCTCACCCGGGAAGAGCACAATGATAATACCAACATCGGCCAGTGAAGCGACATCCTCCACAGCTAGAGTGAAAAACAAAAGGACAGCAACTTGTCTGTTCCCCTCCTCCAATTCCCCAATAAAAAAATCTTTACCAAAAAAAGAATAGGTCTGATGGTGGTCAGCATTACGAAGAAATATAAAGGTAAGTGAAGAAAAAGGGGACAGAGAATAAAGTGGAAGAGGGCAGTGGCTATTACATCTGGGCTAGACAGGGAGAGGGAAGTAAGCTACACAGGTATCGAAGGAGGGCAGAGCAGCAGAGGGCATTGCAGGAGCTGAGATACTGGACTGGGGGTGTGATTGGCATGTGCAACGCACATGAAGGACAAGGAGGTCTAGAATGTCCATTGACAAAAGGAATGGATGCATGTATGCACTCAGCTAATACTTTTAAATGTTTTTAAGTATCTTCTTTTTAGGCCTTGGAACTACAATTAAGACAGAAAGATAGTCTCAGCTATAGCAGCCAATGTTACCAGGCTGCTCATTCTAAAAAACTGTTTAACCGGACTTTCTTACCCTGTCACCTCCTTTCTTCCTATCCAAGGGGACTGACTGTATGCCGCAAAAAATCATTCTCTCTTAGTCTGATTTTTCCTCACCTTTTTTTTTTTTAAAGATTTTATTTGACAATTGGGGGAGGGGAACAGCATTCGGGATTCGGGGAAGGGGAACAGACAAGTTGCTGTCCTTTTGTTCTTCAGTCTAGTTGTGGACGACGTCGCTTCACTGGCCCGTGTTGGTATTTTCATTGCGCTCTTTCCGGGTGAGGCAGTCGCTCGCTAGCCATTGGACGCCCGCTTACTTTGGCTGCCAGCTGCTCCTAATAGTTTACGGGAGCCCACTGCAGCCTACGCTGTTGCCAACGACTCACGGCAGCCGTTCCAGGTCGAGCTGTTCACCATCTTAGCTGTAGAGGGCAGTGTCACTGTCCCTCATGTGGGATCCGAACCGGTGCCCTGCTGCTCAGAGCTGGCACTCCCAAGCCAACTCTTTACCAACATGCCACTCGGCCGGCCCCCTCACCATTTTTTATCTGCCCATTAAATTTTGTTGATTAAAAAAACTATGTTTCGGCTCCTTAATCAGCTTTGGTCATCTTTTTTAGCATGAGGGTCAATTTGAAAAATTAAAATGTTTAAGGCCTGCTTTTTCTCCTTTGTAAATCAACTTTTTTTACCTTGACTTTACATCCATTATATGTACCCATTTTAAGTGCATAGTTTGTAAACACCAATGTGACCTATCCAATCAAGACAAAGAACACTCTTATTATCCCAAAAAGAGATCCCCTTATTCCCCTCTCCTGTGATTCCCCTCCAGCTCCAGCTCCCACTGATCTGCTTTATTTCACTATAGACTAGCTTGGCCTCTCCTGAAATGTCACATAATGGAAATGTACAGAATCACTCGCTGGCTTCTTTCACACAGCATCCATGTCTTTGAGATTCACCCATGTTTCATATATTAGTAGTTGGTTCCTTTCATTGCCAAGTAAGAAGCATGGTAGGAATACACCACGATTTATCTAGTCACCTGTTAATGAACATTTGACTTTCTTTAAATTAAAATAGTGTTGAGTTCCATGCAAAATAATGAACGTTTATATAATAGATGACCTATGAGAATGATTTAAAGAAAATCAAGGAGAAATTTCATACTGCTTTACAGCCACTAAAATTTTAATATTATATTTGAGGAGTGGCTTTCTTTCTGAGCTTTATTGAACCTAGACCAGCTGCATGCAGACGTTGAGTTCCTCGGTACTGAAACTACAGGGGTACCTTTCAGAATCTTCCTCCAAAAGTTCCACACATTTCTCCATTCTCTAAATCTTTAATCACTGCCATTCTTATTCCATTCTGTTTTTTTATTGTTTCCTTTGTTCCATATTGTTTTACTATTTTGTTTAATCATTAGTTACAGCAGACATTTTTTCAACTACTTTATAATGCTACCCTGTGTTTTTTTCAGGTCACACCAAAATTATGAATGCCACTTATAAGATTTCTATGGGAAGATACAGTAACCCCGAAGCGCCTGCTTAGAAAATTTTAAAATAAAATCAGTATATAATTTCAGAACTCCTAGTGACTTGCTGGGAGCCAGAAGTTTAACAGACATGAGAACTATATAGCCGCAGGCTGCTTGAGTGTTTTCTTTTAGTTTGTTTTTGAAGAATGTGTTTTGTTATAATTATTTGCAGCTGAAGTTGGGTCTCTGCCACTATTTCACATCCAAGACCTAGCATACAATGTTTGTTTCTATGCTATTCAATTACAAGGTGTTTCTATTAGAAAATAATATACATCAGCAATATCACGTGTTTGTATCAGCTTAAATAATTAGCATTAGCATTGATGTTATAATCCATTATTCAAACATTAACAAAAAAGTGAGATTTCCTCCTGTTAAAGTAATTATATGATAGAAACAGAGTGTAGATAAGTGGTTGCCAGGGGCTGGGAGAAAGAGAATTGGGGAATGACTAGCATTGGGTACGGGGTTCCTTTGAGGGGTTTTGAAAATGTTTTAAAATTATATAGTGCTGATGGTTTTATAATTCTTTGAATATACTAAAAAAACCTGAATTTTACACTTTAAAAGAGTGAATTTTATAGTATGTGAATTATATCTCAGTAAGCTTTTATTAAAAAGTAATATTAGTATTATTACATGATTGCTTTCTGCATGCCCTCCTCCATCCCGTTTATACATTTAGATTACTGTTGTGAATAGGATATGTGCTTTCATATTTACACCTAATTTTAAAAACTGACACACAGTTATTTTCTAGTATGACATTTGTTTTGTAACGTTGAGATAATTGTGAGTTTTTTGGAAGGATTGTCTGCCAAAGATCTCATAACAATATAATACCTCCACTTCTTTACTGAAAGGCAAAATGATGCAGATTAAAAATAAAAACAAACGAAAAATCCTCACCATGTCACTGTATGATAAAGACAGTTCCCAGAAGAGCATACTTTTAGCTTCAGCCTCTAAGATACAAAATAATAAAGCCTGGGGCTGGAGAAGGAAGCTCCAGTTGTTGTTGTTTTAGTTTATTTTTATTGTATTGTAATATTTCTATCTCCTTTATCCTCCGTTCTTAGCTAGATTTCTGCGCCTTACCAGTTTTCCCCTAACTGGCTTTTTCTCCCTCCGTCTTGCCATTGCTACCATCCTGGCCCTAGTATTCATTACCAACCAGCTGGATTGTTCCAGTCACCCCTTTTCTTTCTGATGTTTCCCCTCCGGTCTCCTGACCTGCAGCCGCTATATTGATGGCCACAAATGCCATATTGATCGATCTGTTAACGCTATTTTGTTTTCTTACTAAAGAGTGTCCATTGGCCACATAATGGCAAAGTTTAAATTCCTCTGTTCTGTGAAAGGCAATTTAAGGCCCTTCATGATCTGAACTCATCTTACTAATCCCACTTTATCTCTACTCTTCCCAGCCAGTATTTTGCATTTAGACAAATTGGTAGCGTTATGTTGTCTCACGTACGCTACGCTCATTCTCATTTCTATGACTTTTCTAACTCTGTTCCTCTCTACAAGTGTTTCTCTGAACCATTTCCAATCTTACTCGTCCTGCAAGTCACACCTCAAACTCTATCGTGTTTATGCATCCTCACCAAATTGTTTCCCCTTCCTCTGAACTCCTTTGGCTTTTATTAGCTGAATTGCCCATTTAGTATCGTTAAATGGTACTGAGTATAGTGCTTTAATTATTTCCTGTTTGTAAGTTTTCCCCAACTATGACAGTTTTTAAGCACTTGGATGTTATCGTGCTTGTACTCTCTATACTAGTTAGATAATTGGCAGTCAGATATTGACAGGTTAATTAATTATCTTTGTGTGAGTGAGAGGTAGTACAGGTTAAATTCATTATTCTGTTTTATAATCTTAGCCCCAGGTTTGGGGCTTCCTTTCAGCATTCTCAGAAAGAACTTGATACTACCACCCTTTAATTATGAACTACCCCCATGATGCCATGACTTCTTTTACTATATGTTAGGCACCTAGACAGAGAAAAGTTCCCAGGCTGTGTATTACTGATTTTCAGCACCCATCTTGATATCAAAGCAAGCTGAGATTAGGAAGAACTACTTTCAAATTTTTGTATAAAGTAGAAGTAACTGGAAAAACACAAAGGCCTAGAAGGGCAGAGGGAGTAAAAAGCTCTTTTGTTGAGACAGAAGAAATAGCTACCACCCCAGAGATATGCTGCTGTAATTCATCCCATTTTCTGTTGTCTCTTAATGTTAATATTTTTTACAGCCATTCACAAGTGTTAGCTCTAGGAAAATTGGTCTCTTAACAGGCTGAATTACCATTTAAAGTGTGACTTAAATATTTTACATGTTTTGTCACTAGACACTACCTATTGCATTAAAAAACTCCCACGGAATCCTCAGAGAGAAGAAATTATAGGAGACGGAGAGCAGCAGTATGTTTACCTGCAGGATGGAGATTTGATTAAGACGGAGGGCGCCACTCTAAGGTACATAAGTGTCCTTTAGGTGGGGGTATATGTGTTATTAAAAGGGAAGAAGGAAGATTTCTGCATATTTGCTTATATAAGTTAATACCTCAGGAAGGATACGAAAGCTCTGATATTGGTTAGTCTGGGTAAGAGAAAATGGGTTGCCTGAGAAACAAGGAAAAAGAAAGCCTTTTCACTCTATCGACCCTTTTTAAATTATTTATGTGAATTATATGATTACCATTTTTTAAATAAATAAAATTTTAAGTTAAAAAAAATAGATTAGCATTTCCTGCTGGGGTGATTTAGGGATCTACCCATTAATTAAATTCAGGGCTTTCTCAGGCCCTCATTTCCAAAAGATGACCCATACCTAAAGGAAATACATTTTACGCCAGGCCCAGAATCCCCCATTACCTACTTGAGGGATTCGAAAAGGATCCAAACTCAGTAATTTTAAAACCGAACTAATTATAGTTCTCTCTCCTCTATGATCTGTACTTGCTTTCTGATTTCAGAACATCTTCTCTCGGTACTTAAGATTTTATTTTTAAGAGTGTGAGCTCTGAGCAGGAGGGTCGCCGGTTCAATTCCCAGCCTGAGTTGAGCTGCCAACAGGTGGCAGGATGACTCAGCTAAAAAAAAAAAAAAAAATTTTTTTCTCCTAAGATAGAAGCTGATTCCTCACCTTTATCACTTCCCCTCCCCCACACCCACCATTTCTAATCAAGCTAGTTTTTACCTCAAAAATATTTGTCAATGCCGTCCCTATTTCCTTCCCATCCGCTACCACTACTTCTTGCTTAATATTCGTGTCTCCAGGTGCTCCCCTTTCCAGTCTACCTTTCATGCACTCCGTCACTTGAAATCTTGACTAACTCACTACATACCAGATGTTTATCCTCTTTACCATATCACAGTCTGGCCCCAAACCACTCACTGTTCTGGTCGTAGCTCCGCCACTCCCCTCGCAAACAAGCAGCCATACCCGAATACTCCTGAGCGCATTATGTCTGTTCATGCTTTTGCGCATACCTTCCCTTTACCAGACATCACCCCTTACCCGCTACTTGTCTCCCTGATAAATTCGTATCTCTTGATTCTTCAAACCTCGGTTCACATGTTACTTACTTCAAGAACCCCTTGTGGGCAGAATTAACTGCTCCCTCCTCTAACTCTCATATAATTTTAATTATTTTGTTATGGCACTTACTGTATTGTAATGTTTTGATATGGAGGTAGGTATCTCCTTAAAAGGTAACTAACTCCTTAGGTTCACAATGTTAGTAATGCCGGTTACTATAGCAAACCAACCCAGAAATGTAGAATGGCTCAAATGTTAAATAAGTTTACTTCTCAGTCACATAAAGTCCAGAAAAGGTTCCTGATTAGCAAGTGACCCTCCTGCAAGTAATGTTTCAGGATCCTTCCATCTTGCGGATTCCACTGGCCTCAATAAGGTTGCCATGGTCACCGAAATCAATCCAGTGGGTGGAGAAAGAGCATGGAAGAGCCCTGGCATGGGAGGTTTTCATGGACCAGGCTTTCTGTGGCATTGGCTGTCAGTTCAGTCATGTGCCAACCCTGACTGTGGAGGCTAGGAAATACAGTTTCACTTCATGCCCAGGAAAAAGAGGAAATTGGCTTGATGATGACCTGGCCATTCTCTGACTCAAGCAGATACCAGATTCATCTTTATACCTTCGGAGCCTGGCACACAGAAGGCAGTGAATATATACCCTACGTATAGTAAATCTTTACACAGAGGCGAGTAGAGGAACAGATGAATGAGAAAGAGGAAATAAAGTAATGGGTATCCATCCCCCCTTTCAAACCAGTGTCCTCTTTTTTCCACATCACTAGTGATTTACAAAATTAAATTTAGAAACCAACTAATTTCTGACAATTTTCTTAAAATGCTCTTGTTGAAAATATGATAGTATCTCACATGATTTGCTCATGATACCAAAGGAAAACAAACAGTACATTACTACTTCTTCAAAAAGAATTCTTGGGCTGGCTGAGTTGCGCGCTGGTTAAGAGCTGGCTTGGCACACCAGCTCTGAGCAGCAGGGCCCCCGGTTTGGATCCCACGTGACGCTGCGCCCTCTACAGCTAAGATGGTGAACAACAGGTCGACCTGGAGCTGGGCTTCTGTGAGCTACCGTGAGTTGGCTGGCAGCCAGCGTGAGCAGTGGCCGGCAACCAATATGCTTCACCCGGGAAGAACACAATGATAATACCAACATGGGCAGTGAAGCGATGTCCTCCACAACTAGACTAAAGAACAAAAGGACAGCAACTTGTCTGTTCCCCTTCCCCAATTCCCCGATAAAATCTTTTTGAAAAAAATGTGTTCTGACAATACTGAATCTCCCCCATCACACACCAGCCCTAGGCCAAGTTAACGAAAAGGGTAGAGACAGGAAGTTATCCGCGGTCCATCGAGTCTTCTGTCTCAGGTTTTGGAATGTCTCACAGCACTGGTTTATCAGTTATCACAGAATCACGGCTATTAGATCTATACCTAATTTGCAGATTAAGACTATTCAGCTTTTGAAAGTTAACTACCACACAGCTGCCATGAATAGACCACATATTTTAAGATTTTATTAAAGTATGCAAACAGAAAAGTGTAGGTATATCATCAGTATGCAGCGTGGTGAATTGTTATAAACTGAGCAAACCATATGAACAGCATGCAGATCTAAAGACAGTATCGGTGTCACCCATGTCCTTGCTTCCTGGCACTGCCCCACCGCCTCAGTTGACTCTTATTTCATGGACTGAATTGATACGAAGGATCTCAGTATTATCTGAATTCCATTTAATTTTTGTTTTACGGCATTGTGATTAAGATAAGTAGGGGGATCTATTTTACGATTGTGAAAGAAAACTAACATGAATCAAAAAAAAAGGATACACTTTTTAAATGACTTAGTAATCTCTTCTCAAAATATAAAGTCTTATGCTAAAATCTGAATAAAACATTGAATTTGCTATTGTAATTTAATTTGCTACATTTCATTTACTATATTGGTTTCCAATTTCCATTTTTATAAAGTCAGTAAAACCCAATTGTTTTAAATATTAACAAGAAGACTCATTGTTAAGCAAATGTTCCATAAACAGGTTAAAATCTACTTAAGTCCGCAAATATCTGATGTCCAGTTGGTCTTGTCTACATGCCAATTTTGAAAAGGAAAAATAATAATAATAATAAATATATATATATATATATATATATATATATATAGAGAGAGAGAGAGAGAGAGAGAGAGAGAGAGAGAGAGAGAATACTCACCAAGAACCCATTTCTAAAAAAATAGCAAGTTATCAAGGTTTTTCACTCAGGATTCTGGATGTAATCCTCAGGAATTTTCTAGTGAACTAAGTTTAATTTCTCAGTTAATCTGACAGCTTTTGTTGACTTCCACAGTTTCTAAGGGCGCCATTCTTATGAAGTCTACTCTCCCAGAAGGGCAAAACTACCTGATGAATGGGACGGCCACAGCTGCAGCTCCTCTGATCTGTAGCAAAGCACCTCTGATGTCACTTCATTTTCTCCTCCTGCCTGTGTGAAGTGAATTTTAACACAGTTTTTATGCAAATTAAAGCATTAGCCACCCAGGTGACTGGAGAATTGGAATTTCTGGATCCCCTAATTTAAGATATCCTACTGATTCCAGCCTAGAAAATATCAAAGAACGATTTCTGAGTTCTGGCATGGGGAAGGGGAGGGGAACATAAAGGAGGCATTGCAAGCACCTTGACAGATAAGAGTTTGCAGACTCTGAAAAAGAATGGTTCTCCAAATGAGTTTTTGTACATTAAAAAAAAAGATGGAGGTTCTGTTTATAGATGCCTTCTATGTGTGATTGTTCATAAGGTCCATAAGATAAGATTCACACCCACCTGTTTTTATAGTTGCTAGAACTATACCTCCTGAAATTATTTGCCTGTAACACTAAATAATTTTATTAACTAGTTACAGCAGGTTTAATCAGACAAAAGACATGATTTCTAACGTCCCTTTAATAACCTTACCATTGATGCCACTATAATATAGTAATTATCTGCAATATGTAAAGCATGTACTTGGAAACCATAAAGGCATAATAGTTCTTAATGTCAGTTCATAATGCCTCTCAAAAATATAATAATTGCTCCCATTACAGTAGTGTCTCATGTTCTTGTACATTATATCTATACTCTTAGCGGATCTTTTAAAAGGTTTTTACAGTTTCAATATTTAATGTTAAGGACTTGATTGGATTTTTGGGCAAAGGAGAAACTCTTCTAAGTTATAGTCATTTCAGTTTTCCTAAATACTGTTATTTAAGAGTTGAATTTTTTCAAATGCCTTTGAAGTGTCTAGGAGATGATCATAGTAGTTTTCTCCATAGCTTCATTATGATTTTCAGAGATCTTATAATAGTGAAACACCCTTGCATTTTTTTAATAAACTTTATTTGGTCATAATGTTACTATTTTTAAATATGCTTTTGGATTCTATTTGTTAATATTTTAATTAATATTTTTATAATGATATTCATTATTGAGATTGAGTAGTAGTTTTCTTTTTGTGCACCCTTTGTTGGTTTGGGATTCGTAAGTTTTCCTTTTTCTATGCTCTGAGATAGGTTTAGTAGTAGTGTAATTATCTGACTTTAAATGTTCAGTAGAGTTATTCTGTGAAAATACCAAGCCTTTAGTTGCTAATGACAATTACACATCTTTTTAGTGGAGCTTCACTGTTGCTTATTAGTAATATGGTCCTGTGACTTAAGCTTAAAGGAAATAACTTTCAGCCTATTTCTGTGACTGTCCTGCTTCCCAACAATCTCTCCAGCGGTTTTAGCATCTTATAAATAATACTTGCCTGAATTAATATATTGAAGGTGGCGTAATTGTGACTTCTTATTCTAGTATTTCTTCCACTTTTTTTTTTTCATTTGCTCACATTCTTCTTAATGAAGAAATTCCCCCTCTTTTTTGAATATTACTATAGTGCTTCCTTGTGCTTTTGACATAGCCTCCCCCAGTCTTTCAACATCTCACACAAGATGTCTCAATATCACAATTTACTTTCCCTGCCCCAGACCTGGAGCCAGCCATGTCTGTAAGAAGCCTTGGTTTGTATGAATGGGAAATGCTATTTAGAAACAAAGAACTGAGTGTGAGGTGTGCTCGTCACTACTGGACCTCATTGCTTCTGAGCCTTTTTATAGACAAAGCTAGGGGGGGGAAAGGAGATGATGAATTCATGATTCCTCAGTTCAAATAAACAACCGAAAGCTTTAATTCCCTGATTCCATGTATATTTTTTAATTCTCCCACAGTGAAAAACTTGGTTCTTACATGAATTTATTCACTTGTTTATACCAGTGTACAACAAATGCAAAATAGTTTCAGAAACACAGTAACCTGTAACACTTTATTGAGTAAAGTTCAAGATATCTTTGTAATTCTATTGATCTTAATATATATTCTATTAAGGATGTACAGTCTTAGTATTATATTTAAAACTTAATTTGATTTAATTTTTTACTGTGGCTATATTGTCTATTAGTGTACAGTAAGGTTTCTGTATTTGATATCAAGGTTTTATTTTTATGTTTAGAATATATAAAATATTTACATTGCTTAAAAGTTAAAAAGTTCTAATTAGAGAAGTCTTGCTTGCACCTCTATTCCCTACACTCCACCTGCCTACCCCCTGTAGGCAGCTGTATTCATTTGTTTTGTTTTGTTTTTTGGTTTTTTTAAGATTTTATTGGGGAATTGGGGGAGGGGAACAGCGCTGGAGAATCGGGGGAAGGGGAACAGACAATTGCTGTCGTTTTGTTCATCAGTCTAGTTGTGGAGGACACTGCTTCACTGGCCCAAGTTGGCACCATCATTGCACTCTTCCCGGGCGAGGCAGATCAGTCGCCGGCCTCTGGACGGCCGTGGCTGCTGGGCACTCACGCGGGCTGCTGGCTATATACGGTAGCTTATGGCAACCCGCTGCAGCGTACACCGTCGCCAGCAACTCATGGCAGCCCAGCTCCAGGTTGAGCTGTTGTTCAGCATCTTAGCCGTAGAGGGCAGTGTCACTGGCCCTCATATGTGGGATCCGAACCGGGGCCCTCTGGCATTCCAAGCCAGTGCTTAACCAACGCGCCACTTGGCCGGCCCTCTTTAGTTTTTTATTTATTCTTCCTGATCTTGCAAAACTAAGTAAATATATACAGATTTCTTTTTATTTCCCCATCTTTCTTATATAATAGAACATACTAGGAACACTCTTTGGCACTTTGCTTTTTCTCACTTGACAGTATATCCTGCAGATTGCTCCATATCAGTTTACAGAGATCTTCCTTGTTCTTTTTGATAGCTGTATAGTATTTCATTGTGTGGCTATACCGTAATTTACCCATCGTGCCCTAGGGGTGGGCATCTGGGTTGTTCCTCATGTTTTGTTATTACAGATAATGTAATGAATAACTTGTACATATTTTTTGTATTTGTGAAGGTGTGTTTTGGGGTAAATTTCTAGCAGTGAGTGAGACTGATGGGTCAGAAGGTTAATGCACTTGTATTAATAATTTTGCTGGAAAGTTCCAAATACCCCTCCATATGGGCTGTACCATTTTGCTCTCCCACCAGCAACATATGAAAGTGATTTTTTCTCATAATCTTGCCATAAAGTGTATTGTAAAATGTGCCTCCTGATACACAAAGAAAATTGAAAAAAGAATATGTTCTTAGATAATAAAAGCACTGTCTCTAAGTAGTGGAAAGATTGGTGAATTTTATCTCCTTTAAGTACTTTTCCAAATTTTTTGTAATCAGTACTTACTATATACTTATAAAATAAGGGGAAAAATGGGAACAGTATTAAATTTGCACTTCAGAGTGAGAAATTTGATTTAGTTAAAGGATAGAAATTTTCTGATGATAATTTTCAGTGGGTGACAAGAAAAAAAGCTTTTTAATTCACTGACATCATTTATTTGTGTCTTGTCCAGAGCTAAGGATAGAGAATAATTTGCTTCTCAAAATTCCTTCTAAGCTTAAGAGTTCATAATTGTTACTATTTCTTCTTTCAACCAGAGTTATATACACACCTGGCCACACTGACGATCATATGGCCCTACTTTTAGAAGAGGAAAATGCTCTCTTTTCTGGAGATTGCATCCTAGGAGAAGGAACAACTGTATTTGAAGACCTCTATGATTATATGAACTCCCTAAAAGAGTTATTAAAAATCAAAGCTAATATTATATATCCAGGTGGGTAATTTTCTAAATCTAGCTAACCATTTCTGTCAAATGATGAGGAAGGCTCATTTTGGTTTGTCTGTATACATATGTGTTTGTCTGTATATGTTTGTGTTTTTAGCCTTGACATATAAACTGCTTCTTTAAAATTATACCCCTAAGTCTTGTCCAGCCATGCAGTTAAAAAGAAGGCCAAGAGTTATATTAATAACTTTTTATAAAAGATATGAGGGGGTTTCTTTTTAGCATTGAAACAGCTATTAATAGAACTATTAAACAAAGGAAATGAACTTACATGGGAACAACAAAATTTTTGCATTCCATAAGCTGCCTTCAACTTTGTTAACTTGATTTGCATCGTGGGCCACATTTTTGCCATGTAGCCTTGGGTAGCATTTGACCTTTGAGTCTTACTTTTCTAACTCACACTATTGAAATATCAATAGCTTCTGTGTCAACTGTAAAAAAGGTATATTTATTTCCATTCTCCAAAAAAGAAACCTGTTGTTAGCAGCTCAACTACAATGCACTGCTCTTCAATATGAGTCACCTCTCCATCCTGAAAGCTAAGACAGATACAAAACCCAACAAAAGGGCCCAGAAGGAAAAAGAAACTAGGTTCCTTCATTTTTTAAGTCCTTCTCACTTGTTCCTAACCAGAGAGCCATGGGAAAATCTGAAAATAGTGTCTTCAGTACCCTCATATTCTCTCATGCGTAACCACTGCGGAGGGGGCAGGAAACACAGTGAACCTGGGCATTTGGATCAATACTATGAAACAGAAGGAATGGGAGCTGACAGCTGTTTTTAAAGCAAAGAGAATAGACATTTGATGCACTCACAGTTGGGCAAAGCTAATGAGAGGCTGCTTAGTAAAGGCTCTTAGAGTGTTAGCTTTAGTGAATCCAGCGAACTGTCTTATTAGCACAGCAGGAGCATCTATGTAAATTATCTTCTGTAGCCATAGCTACCATACATTAAAGCCTGCTCTCAGTTACCTGCTGGGACCTTTACAGCTAGCTCGGGTCCTCCCAGAAACCCAGTGAAGTAGGCACATTGCACAGCTCAAGAAACCAGCTCACAGATTAAGAGACTTTCATGGCCACACAGCTGGTACATGAGTCGGAATTCTAACCAAAGCCCAGGCTCTGTGTGTGATGAGAAGTTAACCTGCTTCTGGATATTTTAAACATCCCTCTAGCACACTTGTGTAGAATAGTCATTTGCACTGTCTTAAAGACCAAGTAAATTTCAACATAACTTTATCTGGGTTGTCAGCATTTCTGAATTACTAGCCTATACATAACATTCTTAAAGTCGCACTGTGGTTCTTGTGATTTTTTTTTTTTTTAAGATTTTATTGGGGAATTTGGGGAAGGGTAACAGCCAAGTTGTAGTCCTTCAATCTTAGTTGTGGAGGGCGCAGCTAGCTTAGCTCCAAGTCTAGTCGTCATCTGGCCACCCGTTGGCAGCACAGCTGCCACTCAGCTTGGACACAGCTCACTGGCCCATGGGGGAATCGAACCAGCAACCCTGTTGCTCAGAGCTCGCGCTCTTAACCAACTGAGCCATTCGGCTGGCCCTCCTTGTGAATTTTTAATAGCTCTTGGTGACTGACAGGAAGCTACCTTTACATTCCCCCTTTTTTGTTTTTGAACACCCCCCAAAAGGATATATATTTTTTTAAGTATGGCTCACTATGGTAGTATACAATATTGTTTTCATATATGTATAACTTGAAACCAAATTTTTTTTAAAAACCGCTCTTGTGACATTAAATCATAATCTAACCAGCATGAGGGCCGGCCAAGTGGCTCAGTTGGTTAAGAGCTCGCTCAAGAGTTTGAGCTCTGAGCAACAGCGGTTCGAGTCCAGCCCGAGCTGAGCAGCCGCTGAGCTGCCAACAGGAAGCAGGATGGCTCAGCTAAAAACAAAACAAAACAAAAAAAATCTAAAACAATAATCTAACCAGCATGTCCACCCGTGCCTCTGCCTTCTCCAGTGTCTTCTGACATCTCTGCTGGTTCCAAGTCGCAAGGCCTAACACAGGGAAGAGCTTGCAAATTTTGCTTTTCCTCTACAATTCAGCCTTGAGCAACTTGAGAGCTTTCTTCATGTTGTCGGGCAGTAGAGCTGCGTCCGAAGGTTCATAGGCAGAGACGATGTGAATACCTTCCAGTGATGTCGGCTCTGACTGTCAGGGATGGGTCAGCAACCATACTCCTGGGGACATATGAACCATCAGGAGAATGTTCTTTCGTAAACGAGACTGAGGAGGACAAACAGCTCTGCCAATTTCTGGATTTCTTTGCTTTCAGCAAACACTTTTTTTAGAGCTTGACGATGTGGACATTCATCCAAGTGATGAGTCATCATCAAGGGCTTGTGGCCTGTCTTGCGTTTGTATAAAGCTGCTTCATCTGTCCAAGTCTAGATAAGTCAGTCACCGCTACTTTTGGAGGGGGTCTGGGGCAGTTTGGGGAGACAAACCTTTGTGACCTTGGGCCCGGTCTGACTGTGGTATCTTTAGCCAGAGTGTAGGAGAGGGCCCCAGGAGTGAGAGTGTGGACGCTGAAATCTCCTCCATGGCAAGTCTGTCTGTGTGAGCCAGGGGCCTCGTTGCATCCAGGCTTCCTCTACGTTCCCCTTTTCAGTCTTTTATAAGTGAGGGTAGCATAGTGGCTAAGAGCATCGAGTGGTGAAAAGCGTCTGGGTCAGAATCCCAGTTCCTCCTTCGCTGTGGAGCAGGGCGCAGGTAGTTTACTCTCCCTATGCCTCAGTTTCTGCTATAACAGGATAACAACAGTACCCACTTCAGGGCAGTTTGTAAGAATAATATATGCTAAGCAGTGCCTGGAAAATAATGAGCACTCTGTAAATATTACCTATCGTTACTGTTGTGGTTAGTGTGTTTATTTTTAGATTCTAATTTTATAGTTTTGTGCACAATAACATTTTATCTAGATTTTGATATAATTGTCGAATGTTTTTTGGCATTATACATAAATTTTACATCTCTTACATGTATATAGTTTTCCAAATAATTCTTTTTTTGGTGTGTATTTCAATACATCATATGAATTATTTTTAAGTAGAATGAATTAACTTCACTTATACTTAATACTTTTTATCTGGTTGAAATAATTTTTGTAATTATTCTAATTCAGGACATGGCCCGGTAATCCATGATGCAGAAGCTAAAATTCAGCAGTACATTTCTCACAGAAATATTCGAGAAGAGCAAATTCTTACATTATTGCGTAATGATTTTGAAAAATCATTTAGGGCGATGGAGCTTGTAAAAATTATTTACAAGGTAATTTTCACTTATTTGTACATAGCCCCAATTATATTAGAATAATCTATTTAATAAACTACAGGTATAGTAAATGTACCACCTCCCAGAACAGAATAAGTCTGTTAATTTTATAAGTAATGCCACTTACGTAGATTTGAGACCAGCGTCATCAACTTTGCAGAACACAGAAGTTAAACAAAAACTAGCCTGGAAAACAAAAAGAATCATTCTGAACCATCACTAAACCTTATATACTTCATTCTGTAGGAGAGATCGTTCCAACAGCCTGATGGTGAAGTTTTGTGATGACTTAGGTGTTATTCTACCATAGCTATCCTGATTATCTGGTGTCCTAGCCTGTGGCATGTGAGAAGGGACAGTCTGCTAGCGACAGATACTGGGATAACAGCAGTGAGAACTAGCAGCCATGCCTAACAATGGATTAAGCACCTGTAAAAGAACACGAGGAGAGAAGTGTAGCGTACAGAGAAGGAAGCCCTCAGCTGAGCGGCCTCTGAGCACTTCACTCCATAACAGCACTGTGTGGCAGTCAGTATAATTCAGTTTTTCAGCGAATGTTCATTAGGGATCTGCTGTGTAGGCAGGATAGCTGAGAGGTTAAGAATGTAGGCTTTGGCATAAGATTACCTAGGTTTAAAAACTCCCACTACCACAACCTGTGCAGCCAGAAGACACATGAGAGTGTAACTAAGATGAGCTTGAAAAGGTACCTGGGGCCAGCTACAGTTAAAGGACCTTGATGTCCCATAGGCCTAAGTTATCGAAAACCGATCAGATCATACTCAGTGTGCCTTGTTTAAAAGGAGGGATGAAAGGGTCGGCCGAGTGGCTCAGTTGGTTAAGAGCTCGCTCAAGAGTTTGA
>NW_017732000.1:422685-425535 GCF_001890085.2 Hipposideros armiger
AGCTAAAAAAAAAATAAAAGGAGGGATGAAATGGTTAAAATGGCTAAAGAGAAAAAGTGCCATTAGCAACGGGTAATGTAAATATTTAAATTCTGTGAGAGTTCATTTCCTCAAATACTATGGTATAGCCACTCTAGACTATTCGTTAGTATATTGGGGGTTTTTTTAAGTACACACAGAACTCTGATAATCCTCACAGATGAGTCAAGCACCTGCCCATTCCCCACCCCCAAAAAAACCTGGATTTTCATTCAGAGGTGAATTTAGTGTGTATTCAGAGGTGCATATAGAATGGCATTACGTATTATAAAGGAGTTTATTCATTCAACAAACATTTACTGACTACCTTTCATGTACCACACACTGGAAAGTGCAGAAATGCAAGGATGACTGAGATTCCTGCCCTCAAAGGACTCAGTTCTGTGCAACAGATACTTGTAGCAATGATTCTATCATAATAGCTCCCGTTTTTTGAGCACGTTTTGTGTGCTAGACATTGTAGTAAATGCTTTACTTTTACAAATGTCATTTGAGGTACTTAATTCAGATACCTTGAATTTTCACTGCATGAAGATACTATTATTCCAGTTTAATAGATTAAAAACCTGACTCAGTGTGAACCAAGTAACTTTGTCAAGGGCACACAACTGGCAGGTGTCACATACTCAAATGTCAGACGTCAGATACTCAGATCTTGTTTCCATCACACTAGGCTTCCTCCAAGGCCTATACACAGTGTGTCAGGGCATAACGGAAGACGGAGGAATTCTACCTGATGAGGATGCAGGATAATGAGGCTTGCCCGGGAGAGCTTCAGAAACTTAATCACTTAATTGGATCTTGAAGGAGTGAACATTTCCCAGGCCAGAATACAAGACAAAGGAAGTCATTCTAGACAGAAGGGAAGATGTGTTGAAACACTGGGAGCAATAAAAGCGCATTATGTGTGTCTGAAACCTCACAAAGAAACCACATATGACAGGAGCACAGAATGCATGTGTGGATGGCAAGGAAGGGAGTCCCGGGAAACAAGCCAGGCGTGATTGGGCCACAGCAAGCCGTGGCTGCCATGCTAACAGATTTGGGCTTTTGCGAGTAACCTGGGAATTACCAGCCACTCAAGGATCTTAGGCAAGGGGCTCACATAACAGAATGGAGAAGCTCACCCTGGTGGATATAGTACATGGTACTGGAGCTAACGGGAGTGTTTGGGGTTGAAGGTTTATATTTGGGAATCGTTAATGCGTGGTATTACTGTGGCAAGTTGGTTGAGTAAAAAGAGAGTCAGTGACACAATTTATCATCAACATCAATGTTTAAAAGAAGTCCAAGGAGGAGTATCCAGAATAAAAACTAAACGATAAAAGAGGTGGGGTAATCAAGGGAAATGTGCAAAAATGTTATCATGTGACCTAATAAACCACAGGGCCAATGTCTGTAGCAGCATCAAAACTATCTAGAATAACTTTCACATTTATTTATTCATCCATTCATAAAGTACTGAGTTCCTACTGTGTGCCATTATGCTGAGCACTGGGTATTCAGTAGTGAACAAAACATATTGCTACTATCCCTGTGGAGCTCAGTCCATTTTAGCTATGGGAACATGTATAAGAATATAGTGCCTAAAGCAAGATGTGTACAAGGTGAAATCATTTGGGCTTTCACTATATAAAATTGTATTGAAGTGAAAATTTTCTCCTTTTGTTGCATTTTGTCTTTTAAAGTTTCAAACGTATTAACTCTGTTCTTGGTTAAAAATGTTTTCTTTCACTCATTTTTCTGATAGAATACTTCTGAGCATTTACATAAAATGGCTGAACATAATATCTTGCTTCATTTGAGAAAATTAGAAAAAGAAGGAAAAATATGTAAGTATATGTCCACATTTTAATTATTTTATTACCAGCACACACGAGTAAAATGTTTTTATTTTAAATAAATGAACTAGTTCCCTTTTAGGAAAGATAACACCCATCAGAGCTCTGCCTTGAATATGACTGTACGTTTGAGAGCCAGGCGCTAGGCAGGGTCAGAAGTGAAAGGCCAGTGGACCACAAAAGGGAAGCAGAAACGTCCACAGGAATTAGAATCTCGTTAGAGGTTCCAAACTTCACCCACGAGAATGACAGTCAAAGGTGTATAGTGGGAAAATAGCTTCTCTTCTCCCAGACCACAAGACCACGAAGAATTTTCCATGTAGACTTGGGAACAGCCAGCGGTTTTAGCAGTAGTAAAGTAGGAAGCTCAAAGATACTGAAGCAGTAATTCTAGTTGTTTACTAGTGTTAGGTTAATTTCTCAAATTCAGAATCTTTATAGAAGTTTAATCCTTAAAATCAACAGGTTCAAAGCTTGAATCTTGGGTAGAAGGTTCAGCAATGTTTTTAAATGTACATTAATAAAAAATACCAACTTTATATTGAGCAACAAAACTATTTTAGGAATGCTTTTTCTAACCAGGAGATAGCATAAAATTCAGTGAATTCGCTTATCTGTTGTTAAATTTTTACTCTCTAATTTTCTTTCCACAGTTAGCAGCATGGATCCTGACAAGAAATGGAAGGCTAATCTTTAGTTTCACATTCATGAAAGCTTTTGTTGTTCTGTCTTTAGAGAATGGTACGTTTTCTTAACTATTAATTCTTTACAGAGACTATAGACTGTAGAATATTGAAAATAACCCTAGATATACTTTAATGTCAGATTTATTCTAAAATATATATTACATTTTACTCTATAATATAGATTATTTATCCAACCTAGGTCTCATCATTTTACCAAAAATTCAGAATCCAACAGTTTAGCCACTTTCAATCAATTAAGTAAAATGGTTACTTTAAAAATATTA
>NW_017732000.1:427305-428460 GCF_001890085.2 Hipposideros armiger
CCCCTGTGGCAGTGGGTTGCCATGGGCTACCGTGTGTGGCCAGCAGCCGCAGTGAGCGGCCGTCCAGAAGCCGGCGACTGATCTGCCTCGCCCGGGAGGAGCGCAGTGATGGTGCCAACTTGGGCCAGTGGAGCAGTGTCCTCCATAACTAGACTGAAGAGCAGGACAACAGCAGCTTGTCTGTTCCCCTTCCCCCAATTCCCCAGCACTGTTCCCATGCCCCCAATTCCCCAATAAATAAAAAAAAAAGGATGCTCAACATTAGTAATTATTAGGGAAATGCAAATTAAAACCACAATGAGATACTACTTCACGCCCATTAGGATGGCTATTACTTAAAAAATAATAATTAAAAAACAATAAGTGTTGAGGAGGATAAGAGGAATTGGAACCCTGTGCATTGCTGGTGGCAATATAAAATGGTACAGCTTCTATGGAAAACAGTATAATGGTTCCTCAAAAAATTAAACAGAATTACCATATGATCCAGCAGTTCCACTTCTGGGTATAAACCCAAAAGAATGGAAAGCAGGGAGTTGAACAGATACTTACACACCCAGGTTCATTGCATCATTGCTCACAATAGCCAAAAGGTGAAGCAGCCCAAGTGTCCACTGAAGGATGAATGGATAAATAAAATGTTACATAGATAATAGATACGTAGATATATAGGTATAGATACACACTCACACACAATGGAATATTATTTAGCCTTAAAAAGGAAGGAAATTCTGACACATACTACAATATGGATGATACTTGAAGACATGCTAAGAAATATAAGCCAGTCACAAAAGGACAGATACTATATATATGATTCCACTTTTATGAGACACCTAAAGTACTTAGGTTCATAGAGACAGAAAATACAATGGTGGATGCTGGGGGCTGAGAGGAGGGAGAAAGGAGCTGCTGTATAGTGGGTAAGGAATTTCAGTTTAGGAGGATGAAAAAGTTATATAGATGGCGGTCATGATTCTACCTACAACAATGTGAACGCACTTAATGCCACTGAGTGGGACACTTAAGAATGGTTAATGGGGGCCAGCCGAGTGGCGCGATGGTTAAGTACTGGCTTGGGACGCCAGAGGGCCCCGGTTCGGATCCCACATATGAGGGCCAGTGACACTGCCCTCCACAGCTAAGATGCTGAAC
>NW_017732000.1:429050-430738 GCF_001890085.2 Hipposideros armiger
TTAATAATAACATTTGAACTATGTGTATAAATGACATTATTTTGATGTATAAAAATTTCAGATATATTCATTCAGATATATCCAACCGTCACGGTAAAAGGGTTTAAACTGGGTATTATTTTTGGAGATTAGTTACTACCAGTGGCCAGTCACAATACTATTTTCTCTAGCTGCTTTAGTTAGTAGCACAGATTTCTATGTAATCCTTCCTTTTCTGCAACCCTTATCTATAGATGTAGATAACAGCTTTGTTTTCATGTTGCTATCAATTGTATCATTATTATGGATTACTTCTATAGCTCTGTATCACGTATATTTTTTCATAATGGTATCCCACAAATGATTCATGCTTATCAACTTTTGGTAATTGAAAACTATTAAATTTCCAGTTAAAGGCATTATATAATAAATAATTATTTCTGGAATCCATGTGTACAACCAAGTTACTTTCCAACTTTAGGTTTTAGTATATAAATAGTCATCAGCAAATATATGAATTATATAGCAAAAGTTTTTAATTAGTGAATTATATAAATGGCACTTTTTAATATAAAGTGTTCTTAAATAGTGGTTATATTCTCAGGGTAGCCCACCAATGCTTATTTAACCCATAAGGTTGCCAAACTTCAATACTAAAATGAGTGCAGAATCCAAAAAGTGTATTTTCTTTACTCTTCTCTAAAGGTAAGACTTAATTTTTTTTTTTTTTTAAGATTTTATTGGGGAATTAGGGGAGGGGAACAGCACTGGGGAATTGGGGAAAGGGGAACAGTTGCTGTCTTTTGTTCTTCAGTCTTGTAAAGGATGTTGCTTCACTGGTCCATGTTGGTGTTATCATTGCGCTCTTCCCAGGTGAGGCAGATTAGTCGCCGGCCTCCGGATGGATGGCTGCTCATGGCAGCTCTTGGCAGTTCACACCAGCTGCTGGCTGCTCACGCTTGCTGCCAGCCACACAAAGTAGCTTATGGCAGCCCACTGCATCGGGCTGCATCCTATGCCATTGCCAGCGACTCACGGCAGCCCAGCTCCAGGTCGAGCTGTTGTTCACCATCTTAGCTATAGAGGGCACAGTGTCACTGGCCCTCATGTGGGATATGAACCGGCGGCCCTGCTGCTCAGAGCTGGCATCCCAAACCAATTCAACCAACGTGCCACTTGGCCAGCTCAAGACTGAATATTTTTTTTAAACTTTCTTTCATCTCCCCTCTTTCTGCCCCATTTCCCAAAGTCTCTAGCATTTTTAAACTATTCTAAACATTTATTTTCATGCCCTAGAGACCTGTTTTGTTCCTGAAACCATCCCATATTACAAAATAACTGTAAACTCGACAACAACAAAAAATCAATTCAAAAATGGGCAAAGGACTTACACAGACATTTCTCCAAAGAAGATAGACAAATGGCTAACAAGCACATGAAAAGATGCTCAACAGGGCCAGCCGAGTGGCGCAATGGTGAAGAACTGGCTTGGGACGCCAGAGGGTCCTGGTTCGGATCCCACATATGAGGGCCAGTGACACTGCCCTCCACAGCTAAGATGCTGAATGGCAGCTCAACCTGGAACTGGGCTTCCGTGAGTCGCCGGCGACGGCATAGGCTGCAGCCCCTGTGGCAGTGGGTTGCCATGGGCTACCGTGTGTGGCCAGCAGCCGCAGTGAGCGGCCGTCCAGAAGCCGGCGACTGATCTG
>NW_017732000.1:432388-441285 GCF_001890085.2 Hipposideros armiger
GTGCCAACTTGGGCCAGTGAAGCAACGTCCTCCACAACTAGACTGAAGAACAAAAGGACAGCAACTTGTCTGTTTCCCTTCCCCCAATTCCCCAATAAAAATCTTTTTAAAAATGGTTAAAATGGTAAATTAAAAAATAGTAACTAAGTATCCTCCCCAACACCATCACCAAAGAAAAAAATCAGTACTCCCATTCCCAAAGTATAGCACACATCAGCAAAATTTAGACAAGAAAACTGATTGTATAAATATGAGAATGTTTACTTATCTCTTAACTTGCTTCTCCTATCTCTGAATAAAAACATTCTGTTGATCAAATCAGAAAACCCAGTATTTTTTTTAATTAAAGTTTATTGAGGTGACAATGGTTAGTAAAGTTGCATAGGTTTCAGGTGCATAATTCTGTAATACATCATCTACATAACCCATTGTGTGCTCACCACCCAGAGTCAGCTCTCCTTCCATCACCATATATTTGACCCCTTTACCCTCATCTACCACCCCCTCCCCCTTATCCTCTGGTAACCACTAAACTATTGTCTGTGTCTATGAGTTTTGTTTCTTGGTTTTTTTGTTCCTTTGTTGCTTTCAGTGTTACATCCCACATATCAGCGAAATCATAACAGTTCTCAACTTTTTCTTGTTTGATATGCCCCTCTCCCTCATCTCTTACTAGTTTTCCACCAAGTATGTACTGACTTACTAGAATTTGTCAGTGCCTCTTACTCCACCCATATTCCTTAGTCCAGGCCTTCATCCTGTTTTGCCTGGACTACTGCAGTAGCCCTTAACTCTGATCTTCCTACTTCCATTCTTGGAGGGAGTTGGGGACAGGGATGAGAAGGGCATTCTGCACTGAGAAAGCCATGATTCTATATTGTCTTTTTTAAGTCCCATGGCACACTTCAAGCTGCAAGTGGGTCTATTGGAAGAGGGTTGAGAATGGAAGGCTATTAAATGTATTGGTTATTGAAAATGTCTAGGCAGCTGAGCTTTATCAGAAACAGTGGCAGTCATTAAGTATCCACAATGTGCTGGGTACTGGGTCAGGCACTGGGGATGCCAAGGGGAACAGCATCTCTGCTCTCAAAAGAAGCTCATATTCTAGTTGTGGGGATAGACGATTGCAATGCACAGTACCATTAAATTTGTAGGGAGTTGAGTATCTCACCTGGTTGGATTATTGAAAGCTGCTTAGAGGAGCCTGAGCTCAGTCTTAAAAGATGAGTAAGGTGGTAGCCAGGTGAAGCAGTTAGGGGTATTTGGGAGGGGAGAAGAATTGTTCCAGTTGGAATAGGATCTTCACATAAACAGGTATGGCAGAGTATCACATGTTTGGGAAACTATGGCTAGGCTATATAGTGTTTGTGGGTTGAGGTCATAGGAATAAACAGAATCTCGTGGGAACACAGAAAGCTCACAGGGACCAATGTATTGACACCCTGCCACGCTTCAGCACAGACAGGAGCGTACACATAACTTAGGAATTAGAAATCAAATCAGGATCCAGGGCAGGTCTAGTAGTGTTTTGTTGCCTCCTCAACAGCCAGAGTTTGCCCCTAACCATTTTGGTGACTTCATTCCTCTTTTTGTTTCTCACGCCAACCAATTACTTTGCCCTCCATTCAGTAGACCCAGTAGGTTCGGATTACTCATAGCTTCTGTTTACTAAAGAGTTTCTACATTCTCCTTGTCATCACCTTGGCCTTCTCTCTGTAGAGCTTCAGCTTCTGTTTGGCAACAACCACGTAGCCTTCTATGTGTCTCAGATTCAGATATCCTCATAGAAGAGGACCTGATTGGTGTAATTAATCATTTGGGACCAGGAGAATCACAGGAAACTTTATCAGGAGGGGACCCCATTCAACAGGCAGGGTAAGCATTCTGAGATACGACATTTTCAGTACAGTGAGGGAAGGAAAAAGGAGGAAGCAGAAGAGACCTCAAAGGTAGTAGAAGACGGTATCAGATACGAGAAATGTTTAAGAAAAGGAATAGCACTTAGAAACCGATTAGATCTTAATGGGCAGGGACCAGAGAAAGAAGTCTAGCAGAGCTGTAGATTTCTGGCTTGGGCAGCAAGGTAGATGTTGACTTGATAGCCAGGATGAGAAAATACAGGAGATGGGGTAGGTAGTGGGGGAAAGAGGAAAGGTGCATTGTACTACAGATAGAGGAATTTGGAGTGCCAAGGACCATCTAGAGCAGCGGTTCTTAACCTTCCTAATGCCGTGACCCCTTAATACAGTTCCTCATGTTGTGGTGACCCCCAACCATAAAATTATTTTCGTTGCTACTCTATAACTGTGATTTTGCTACTGTTATGAATCGTAATGTAAATATCTTTTTGTTTTCCGATGGTCTTAGGCAACCCCTGTGAAAGGGTCGTTCGACCCACAGATTGAGAACCGCTGCTCTAGAGGGAGATACCTAACAGGCACTTAGGTACGTATATGGAGCTGGGGCTAAATAGATGGGATATGTTTTATTGCAGGTGACAGAAACATTTTCAACTAGCTTAAGCACAAGGGGAAGTTGGTTGGCGCATGTAACCAATCTGAGAACAAGAGCAAGGATTTGGAGCCCATGGATACAACCCCAAACCTCTCACCTCTGTTTTTTGTTTTGTTTTGTTTTTTTGGGTAAGAAGCAATGGCCTCTCCAAATGGCAGAGGACATGGCTACAGGCAGCTCTAGGACATATCCTAACCACTCCATAACCAGCAGGGAAAGCCGGTTCTTCAGCTCCGGTTTGGAAGATCCTAGAGGAATGACTAGGTGATTTCTGTTAACTCATTACATTCCTCAGGCCCATCCCTATGGTCAAAGAAACATGAGGTACTGTACTTAGTCCAGCTCTGGCCACGTGCCAACCGCCCCTGTGGCCAGAGTGGGCCAGGTCTGTTCGCAGGTAAAGAGTCTCACAGGAAGATCCTCCACTAATATTAATTCCTTACTGAATAGCTTTCCTTTCTTTCCAAAATAGGAGTTCTCTGCAGTAGCTCACAGAATGACTGGGCCAACTCTGCCACCAGAGTCTTTTCTGAGTGTTCCTGTGAGTCTGCAGTTATCTGGGAGTATTTTCATATCTCCAGGTTGTCACTTCAAGTAAAAGTACAGGTGGCTAGTAGCAGGGAAGCTAGAATGGTGGAGAAAAGGAGAGAGTCACGTGCGGGTGCTTCTTAATTCTGCCAGGGCTATATACATCAGTGTCCTCTCCCTTGCAAGTCTCTCTCTGCCTACCAGAGCAATGGACCAGCATGAAACTTGCTACCAATTTCCAGGCATTGGTGGAGCAGGAAATATCATCATTATCAGTCTTTTACCCCTATTCTCTCTTTAGGGAATTGCGGGATAATGTACTCCAGATAAACAAGAAAAAGGAAGGCACATGATTAAAATAGTAAATCCAACATAGAAACACGTCAAAAGGAAGTTCTAAGACAAGTGTGCCCAAAGTCTGCTCCATTTAGGGGCAGGAGGAAGTGGGGTCTTCAGAGAGAGATCTCTGGGGGGGGGAGATGAAACTGATAGATTATCTAGTATGGTTGAGCCTTGGGGGGGGAGGGTACCTACTGATGGTCGTACAACAGCTCTAGCTGAGCAATTGAAACAATAATCAGTTAATAGAAAACTATACTGGTGACAAAAAATAAGGCAATTACTGATTCCACAAACCAGACGCTATGCAATGAAGGAAATAATTATGAAATTCTATCTGCCTCTGCATTTCTACATAGGCAGTAATGTAAACACTGACTAAAAATTGTGCTGTGATAGGGGAAAGGAAGTTAAGAGGTTGAGAGTGCTAAATCATCGCCTATGATAATAGTCAATAAAGTCTAAAATGAACAAATCAAGGAATAAAAGTATAAGCATCTTATTGGTTAATACCAGAAAAAAAATATCGTAGAAAGACAAT
Organism: Hipposideros armiger; assembly: GCF_001890085.2. NCBI lineage: Eukaryota > Metazoa > Chordata > Mammalia > Chiroptera > Hipposideridae > Hipposideros > Hipposideros armiger. Next base: position 436,311 of record NW_017732000.1, read on the forward strand.
GGGGAAATGTTTTTTCTGTTGGTAGTGTTTAATTTTTAAATTGAGTACATTTATTAGTTTGACATAAACTAAACATTTTAATGTCAAAACACTGATATCATGCAATGAGTTGGTTCCAACTCTTTAGTCCAATGGAGCAAGCACTTTTGTACTAGAATTTTCTCCTGCAAAATGATCAGGAATTGGGAACGCTGAGAAGTACATGCTTATTTAAAGGCCTAAGGATAAGAGTCTTTAAGTTCATATTCCGTAATGGATACAATTCTCAAGCGTAAAGTTTTCCACAAGAGGAAACCCTGTACCTAGAATCCAGACTGAAGGACCTGGAGAATTAAGGAGAACTGGAGTCAAAGACTTAACAATATTTAAAGCCTCACTGTAGCATGAAAACCATCTAAAGAGAACTAGACCCAGGACTACCGAATCCAGCAAATAGCTCTATGGTACATCCCAACTTTGTTTTCCAGTTGCAATATGGTAGAGTATTAAAGATCTATCGTAGTTCATTTCTCTTGTTGTGATCTACACTGGATTTAGGATTCAGTAACTAGCCAGTGTAAGAAGAGGGCTCTGTGTCTATCGGAGTCTTCAGCCAGCACCACTTTTTCTCTATGGTTGGTCAAGTGACCACCTACAAAATCTTCAGGAAAGCTAACATATGACATTGCCTCACTTAATTTTTACTAGTGTTTTTAAGAAGTTTGGGGTGTCTAGGGACCACGAAGAAGTGAAGAAGTACTCCTCTGAAGAAAAGAAATTTTTTCCTGATATTTAAAATGAAGACCAATCTGGAAAAGCGTATGTTGCCACAAATCAGAGGTTTCCAAATATGCTAGGTAGCAGCAATTCAGGGTACACGTATATGACCTTATTTTGTGCGTGATTATATGAATACTGTGATAGCTTTGGTTCTTAAGTGTTTTGAGGAAAGTGCATCTCTACCAAGACTATAGTCAATTCATTTTCCCATAGTTTTTTCCCACAATTCTCTAAGATTTTAATACACTGAGTATCAATTTCTTTCGTTTTAGGTAAGACTGACATCTATGCTAGTGGCATATGATGCAACCTGTGTTTTTAATATTTTTCCCCAAGGGTTCAAGAAAATTTTTCACTAGAAGCAGCTCTCTAGTTTATGCCACAGAAGTTTTCCCAGCCTACTTTGTGGAAGTAGAATAATCCTGCTTCCCCTGCGTCGATTTTCAAAAAATTGCAAAAATGTCTATCACAAAGGGTGCATCTCAAGATTTTACATCTAAACCTGAAACTTGAAGGAATACAGTAAAACCCTGGATTGTGAGTAACGTGGTTTGCAAGTGTTCCACACGACGAGCAAACATTTCTAATGCATTTTAACATGGTAAACGAGTGATGTCTTGCAATATGAGTAGTTTGTTTCCGGAATGAATTATGCTCACACACCAAGGTATTACAGTACTGTTAACCATCCATTCTCAGTGCAAAGTGTGCTCTTGCACAATTTGCATCACTGTCAACTGGGGTGCTTACTACAAATGCAAATTTCTGGTCCTACCGAGATTTACGGAATCAGAATTCCTGAAAAGGACCAAGGAATATAATTTTTTCAATTGACCCAGATGGTTCTTTCCCTACATCAACAGAATTATAATTTAGTATTGTGTTGTTGGTTTTTATTTTATCAAAGGTCAGCATGAGATATACACCTATTAAATCTACCTATTTTTTGTAATGCTATTGAGGACATCTTTTGTTTTATTCAGTGTTCTTCAGTGTCCATGGAATGAAATCTTTCAGATTTCAGAGCTGGAAAAAAACATTTTCTGTCTTGCAAGCTGGCATGTTTCCTTTATTAGACTAGTGCTTGTCAAATTTGACTAATTCTCAGAATCACCTGGGGAACTTTTAAAACATGCACAGCTTCCCAGACCCCGTGCAAGAGCCACTAATCAAATTCTCCAAGTTAGGGGGAATGCGTGTGATACTGATAATCAACCATGTTTCCCAAATTCTACATGGGAAAATATTTAATTCACCATATTCACTTTTTGCCTTGGCTTCCTGGAAGCTAGTCTTACAACAGTTTTTCTTGGAATTCAATTCTTTAATATAATTAGTCTCCTTTTCTTTCCCCCATTTTATTACTTGCCCCATTTAGTATGTGTTTAATGAATTTCAAATCCAGAGGAAATAGCTTACAATAATACTGCCCTTTGGACCGGCACATTCCCTGCAATAATATTTCAGCCTAAAATAAATCAGTCATTAGGATTACAGAGTGAAAAACTGAGCTTAAAAGTTTCATCATTCAGATTTTATGGAGGCTTCATGGGAAATTACTGTTTGACAAGCACTCTGAAAATCATTGCTATTAAATGCCATTGACACTATTAAGCTCCTGTTTCCTCTTTAGTGTCCTCATTGTGGGCACCCCCCCCACCCCCCACCCCCCGCAAGACTTAACGCATTGTTCTTCTTTCTTGTTACCACTTCAAAGATCTAATCCATTTTCGTGGTGTTAACCATTACTGCCATGCTGAATAATTTCCAGATGTATACTTGAATTTGAATCATTCCCCAAATCCCCTGGACTAAACCTTTTGCTGTCTGCAGGAACCCTTCATTTCTTTGTCTCCTTAAGTCCGGACATCAATGTGAAGAAACTCCATACATCTATTGGGTTGTCGGAAAAGTCATGACGCATTTTTGCAACGAAAAACATAAAAAGAATTACATCACGACTTTTCCGACAACCCAATAAAACTGAACGCTTCTGCTCAATTATATATTCCTGATATATGGGTAAATAGCATCACCATTCTCCCATGTCCCAAACAGAATTAGTTCTTGGCCACTCCTATTTCTTTTAATCCCCATTCGATTTAACAGGGCAATATTTATGCTATAATTGGGGGATGTAGATTCAATTTGAAAACCGAAGAAAATGCTGGTGGATATGAGTGATGCTCAGAAGAAGTGATAAATTGCCTAGCAAATGAAAGTGGCTTATTTCACAGGGACAAAACCTATTGTCTTAGACAGTCTCAGGGATTTACCCCTTCCTCTTGTCTTCCCTGGCCTCGTGCTCATTTCCTGAATTAAACAACGACTAATTGATTTCCATGTATGTGGCCTGTTCCTGTTTCCATCCGTCATGGTGGTGGTGGTAGTAACAGTTTCTTAATATTGGTCCAATCAATTCCTCATCTGCAGAAAAGAAATGATAATAGTACCTAATTCAATGACTTGTTACAAGTATTAAACGTTCATAATGTTTATTAGCACAGTCCTTGGCACCCAGTAAATACTATTTGCTGTTATTTTGTTGTTGTTTTTAACAGAATATAGTCACATTCCCCTATGATTATTTCACTGGTTTATACCATTTAAGCTCCACAAAATGCCATATTTATTCTTTAGTAAAATTTTACCATAACTTTATAAGATTAAAATTCACATTCTTCACCTTCATAGTTAAAACTTAATAGTTGTAAAATCTTTAGCAGAGCTTCTTTCTGTTTCCTTGTTTGAAACAGGTAACATTATATTCTAGGTTAATGTGAGGTTAAAATTAATGTATATCAGCAGTGCTTGGGGGACTGCAAAGGACTGTCTACATTTTAGTTTTCATTTGTGCTGGAAGCTTTGTCTTGGGCTGATGCAATCAAGAAACAGCTCCCAAGTATCCTTGGCCACCATCCCACGACCTTGGTTCTACTAGGCACTGAGCCATACACCATTTTTTTGACAGCTACAAGATATCATCAACTCAGTTTGACCAGTCACACATTCCCTAAAGCATAAGACCTTCTAATTACAGAAGCAGCTTACTTAGGAAAGTACAGAATTTTTGTACAGAATTATACAAAAAGAGAATGATTCTCCTCAGGTGAGGGTGACCTACTGGGTGGCCCGCCTGGCAGGTATAAATGGCCAGTTATCTCAGGAAGCCTGCCCCGAGGCAGCTGCTGTGCCCAGCATGTGCCAACCTCCTTGGGAGCCGCTTACCTACTGCCATTTTCCTGTCTGTTCATGAAAACTAGGACCCTCTTGAAAGCACAACAAATTCAAACCAAGACCCCCCTCTTCTGTATCTGCTGAAATTACTTCAGATATCCACCCTACCTCACGTCTCCATAGTCCCTGGCCACTGCCTCAAATACAAGTCACTCCATCCATCTATTATTCTCATTCACTCCTGTTCATGCTACTGTTGGGTTTTTTCTCCCCTGATTCAACCACCTCTTGCTGTTCCCCTACTTCCAGAACCTTTCCACCATGTTCTCTGGGGCACCTGTGGCGGTTCACGTTCTTATTTGCCCAACACCGCTTCCTCCACACCCTCTCACTTGCCCTACCCACAGGGAAAAGCATATGACCAAGGTAGGCCACAAAATTTTACTCAAATGATTACGCAACCAAACCAGCCTAATCTGTGTATTTCCTTGGAATTGTTCAGCTAGAACTTTCAAGTGACCACATTCTCATGCCATGTAAATAAAGCCCATTTACAACTGGGGAACATGAAGACAAAAGAAAAAGAGATACGAAGAAATAGAGTCTTGGTGAGGTCAATTGCCTGGTTCTAGTTCCTGAGATCCATAAGGCAGCCCAGTTCCCGAAGCTTTTCTTTTGAACTTTCGGTTCAGTATATTTATATTCTCTCTCAGTCATTTTGCAACTAGAAGAGTTATAAGTAATATAGTCCATTCCATTATAAGTAAACTCCCTACATCATCACTGCACCAAACACGCCATCAACCAGTTGCTCTAAATAGCCTAGCCCTCCCCTAGAAGCCACCGATTCCCCTCAGCCCTCAAGTGGGGCTGACAGTCTCCTGCCTTTCCAAACCATTACAATGCGGCCCTACTCCTGAAAAGCCCCTGCTCCTGCAGCCATCCTTGCCTCCAGCCTTACTGCTGTCGCTCTGCACTCATTCCCTCAAAACAAATCCAGGGCCGGCCGAGTGGCGCGATGGTTAAGAACTGGCTTGGG
>NW_017732000.1:441670-450174 GCF_001890085.2 Hipposideros armiger
AAAAAAAAAAGAATCCAGCTGCCAGTCTCTTGCTTTGCCCTTCCTGATCTCATCAGCCACGTGGGAGGACCTCCACCCTCAGTTCTGTGACTGCCTCCGTCTCTCCTGACCTTTCCTCCTCCCTCCTGCCTTCCAGTGTAAAAAGAGGTGCCTCTCCTATTAAAGTGAATCCTCTACCTTTGCTCTGGACGATCCCAGACCTTGGAGACCTCAGTCCATCCATTTTCCCACCTCTCCTCATCTCCTCTCTTGCCTCCTCCTCCTCATTAACCATGTTCAACTGTCACATTCAAAAGCAAACACAACACCTACCCTAACTCCCTTATTCCTCTTTACAGACCCTGCTCTCTTCCCCCCTTCAAAGCTAAACTTCTTGAAAGCAATTACACTCCCTGTTTCCACTTCTTCTCTGCATTCACCACTTTCTGAAACTGACCTCTTCTATGGCAGAAGTATTAACTGAGGCCCTTGATGTGCCAAGTAAAGTGAGATAAATTATATAAATAAAGTGAAATAAGTTACAGGTTACATAAGCAGAGAAACTCCACCTTGGGCTCCTTAAGCTTTGAGAGGTTAAAGTAGCGATTCTCAACCTGTGGGTCGCGACCCCTTTGGGGGTCGAACGACCCTTTCACAGGGGTCACCTAAGACCATCGGACAACAAAAAGATACTTACATTACGATTCATAACTAGCAAAATTACAGTTATAGAGTAGCAACAAAAATAATTTTATGGTTGGGGGTCACCACAACATGAGGAACTGGATTAAGGGGTCGCAGCATTAGGAAGGTTGAGAACCGCTGGGTTAAAGGATCACAGTCCTAACCCTAGAGGGACACAGGACTGTCCTGGGTGGGTCACAGGCTGTTCATAACTACAACCAGCCAGCCCTCCTTCAACTGCTCAATCCCCTCTAATGTGATGTATCATCTACCTGCTAATAACAACTGTGCCTTATAAATTCGGTGCATAGTTCCCATAGCAGTCCAATTTGTACTTAAGAAAATTATATAATTTCCAACTATGAATGGAGTGGTTTTGCTTCCTTGTAGAAATACAATTTCCTCCTCACAATATGAATGCAATTGTATATTTTTAAAGTTTACTGTAAATTATATAACATAACAATAGCATGTAAACAGATAAATGATCTACCTGCTTTAAAAGGAAAAATGGGCTTTGGGTTTTTGTCAAAGCAGGAACCAGTCTCTCGAATGGATTAGGTTGAGAATCGCTGCTCTCTGGAAATTCAGGGTCTTCCTGGTAAGTGAAGCTCCAGGACTATTTACATGAAACAAGAATGGGTTTGGCAGACAGATTACCAGCTCTGTGGGCAAATCACTGAACCTCTTTAAGCCTCCATTTTCCCATTTTTAAATTAGAATAATAACACCTATTTCACAAGGCTTCTGTGAAGACTAAATGATATAACCTATGTGAGAACAAATTATCTGGAACATAGTAGGCAGGCAACAAATATTAGTTTCTTATTTTCCATCCTTTTGTCCCTTAGCACAGGTTGAAATCCAACAGTCCCATTTTAGCTCTTCTGTTGGGCACTTTCTTGCGCTTACTTTCACATCACCTCAGAACTGTTTTTTCATTCTTATGTGTGTCTTGTATGGCCAACTAGAGATGTCTTTGAGGGCAAAGACTGTCTTTCTGTTTCTTTTATAATTCTCATAATTACATCAACCCTATGCCACAGATTTTCCTGGATAGACCCAATTTCAAACAATCTGCTTTTGTCCTTTTTCAAATCACTATAAAGTATCCAGAAAATTCCAGCATTTCAGGGTCCAAGCTACTTTTGCCAAAACATCACTTACCCAGACTATGGTTACTGTCCAGTGTCAGACAATTAAGTTCACAAACTCATCCTAAAAAAGTGCTACATACCTCAATGCTGAATATCACTACAGTCACCTTTGAAGTACTCCCTTTGGGAAGCTATGCACTGACGCAGCACCTAGTCCACCCTTTAAACCAATTTTGGAACTCTCTTTCTGGAATGGCCATCAGAGCTGTTGTCGTATGACCCTTGATGTCCTGAATGTCATCAAAATGTTTTCCTTTCAATATTTCCTTTATCTCCTGGTAAAGAAAAAAAGTCACTGGGGGCCAGATCAGGTGAGTAGGGAGGGTGTTCCAATACAGTTATTTGTATTGGCTAAAAACTCCCTCACAGACAGTGCTGTGTGAGCTGGTGCATTATCGTGATGCAAGAGCCATGAATCGTTGGTGAAAAGTTCAGATCATCTAACTTTTTCATGCAGTCTTTTCAGCACTTCCAAATAGTAAACTTGGTTAACTGTCCAGTTGGTACAAATTTATAATGAATAATCCCTCTGATATCAAAAAAGTTGGCAACATCTGTGAAAACAAGTTCACGAACTTAATTGGCAGCCCTCGTACACATAGTAGCCAGCACAGTGCTGGGCACACAATGGCCTACAGAACTGGACACACCAGAGCGATCAACCTGCTTTAGGCAGGCCTCCGGAGCACCAAGGGTTAGACCACTCTCCCCACCACCATGACCCACCCTCAGATTTAATAGCAGTTATCCTCCTTATAAACGTCTTAAGAGGCCAGTCCTAAAAAAGGAAACTAAAATTAGAATTGATTTCCCAATTTCCCCTAAAAGACCATCAGGATAATTCCACCAGCGACAGAGCCCTCCCCACCTTAGTCCCCTCCAGAGGCAAACCTCCAGTGTCATCTGTCATCTCCACTTTCTCTTCCATGTGGCTCCGTTCAACCCCTTGACTTAAGCTGTAGACCCCACCCAGCCTCCAAACCCTTCCACTGAATCCCCAAGAACCCCAGATGTGTCGCCTGCTGAGTCCTCCACACCCTCCATCTCTTTCTGAAGATTTTCCTCGCCCTCTTGTGCAGAAATGTGGCTGCAGCTCTGAGAACTGAAAGCTGCTTTCCTAAAGCCTCCTCTGGAGGCCGCTGTCTCTCCCCTCCCACACCACACTTTGGGGTGGAGACGGTGTTTTTCAGGATCCTCACTGCTGCTCACACACAGGTCTCCTTCCTTGCTCAAAAAGCCCAGCTTTTCTGGAAGCCCATGCCCTCCCTCTATGCCACCCACTACCCACCATGGCAATTATCTGCTAGCCTTCCTGACTCCTTCATTTGTGCCAGATGTTAGCACCTTGCTGTTCTACTCTTTCAGTCATTCCTGGTGACTCAACATCCTTGTCAAGTGTATGTCGAGCACTCCAGCCTCAGCCAGTCTTGACTCCTCACTTCCAGTGCACCCACCCCACGCCATCCACCCCATCCACCCACTCCCTTCATCACCTTTCCATCTCATTGCCAATGACTGCACGACCTCTGAACTCATTCCCAGCATCCCACTCTCTGACCACTTTCTCCTCAACCAGCTACTCCACACCAACAATCTTCAACCCACAGACGCCTCCAATTCAGAGGTCCTAGCACGATTTCCCTGTCCAAATTATGTGTCAGAGAATTGGAAGGGAACAGATGGCACGCTCAAAAGGGTTTAACCAGAGAGAGTTTAATGAAAGGGCTATTCACAGAGCAGTGCGTAGGTTGAGGGAGCCACCCAGCAATAGGGAAGCTCCCAGGGCCTGGGAATGTGGGAAGCCATTACCACCAACAGCCTGAAGAGGCAGGGGAGAGAATGAGGTACGGAGCCCTGTAAAGCTGGAACTGTCAGAGAAAGGCCAACTGACGAGGGCTATGGCCACAGGAGAACACAGCCCCTGATGGTACTGTAGAAAGACAAGACGGGATCAAGGGAGAATAATTCCCCGAAACTCTCTGACTTTTGGCCAGTGCCTTCCACTGGCAAAACTCAACTAGAAGTCCAAGGGCAAGGGACCGTCAGCGATGCAGTCTGGAGAAGGTTTGGCTTTCACAGCAGAAAAGGGTGGGTTGTAGGGAGAGAGTGACAGAGTACAAGGAGCACAAGCACCCCCTCCCAGCCCTTGCCTCGTCACCCCTGCCCTCGTCTGCACACATCCATCCTAAGCATCCTTGCCCCGCGGTCATACTAGTCTGGCAAAACCCAACTCTGCCTTCTCCATACCTGTGTCTAGCAGGGGGATGTGACTGGAGACAGTTATGTGACTGCTTAACATGTCTTACGTTAAATTCATGTCTACAAGTCCCATGTAGGCTCTGCTCTCTGGTTATACTCCCCGAATCCACTCACCCATGCACAATTTTGCCCCATTCTCTCACCCCACTATGCTATCCCCACTCCTGACGATTCCATTTCATGTTTTACTGAGAAAATAGAAGCAATCACAAGACAACTTCATCTTGTCATTATCAACTCTGCTCTCCCTCTGGTTACCGTGGGCGCCCCATCCTTGTTACCGTGGGCGCCCCATCCTTGTTACCGTGGGTGCTCCTTGTGCACTAGCTGTCATCACCTCTTACCTATGTAAGCACTTTGCGTCTGCAAGTATCCCCTGGAGAAGAAATTTCTCTAATGGTCATTCCTTCTGTGTGTAAACACATCTTAATAGATCACATCCAAAAAGAAAACAAAAATCTTCCAACTAGTTGCCCATATCTCTGCCTCTTCTTACAGGAAAACACCCTGAAATGAGTTGCTTATACTCATGCCTCCATCATGCCACTTCGCATTCTCTCTGGAACCCACTCCAAATCAGCCATTTATTTCTACCATTTCAAGGAAAACGCTGTCTTCAAGGTCACTAATGACATTTGTAATAACAAGTCAGGGTTTTCGCAGGAGCAAAAGGGACTTTCAAATTGGGTCATTTGGGAAAATTGTCATAAAAGGACTCTTCAAAGGTAAGGGGAGAGTAGAAGGAGGCGGCAAGAGATAGTGCAGCACCTGAGACTATTAACAATGGGGTGCCTCAGGGGCCAAGGCCAAAGACAGGGTACCGGCGCCCAGGAGAGTGCTGCAGGGAGGGCTCCCAACAGAAGCTGCGGCCTTCTCTGGAAGATGGCAGAAGTGGGAGGGGGGGTGGAAGGGGGGAGCCTCTAGCCCCTGACTGGGCACAGCAGGGGTACAAGGACCCACCATTTCTGCCCAGTGTGGTGGCGCTCCACTAGGCTGGCCAAAACCTTCTCGGACTGCATCTCAGTCTGAGGCTCTTCCTGCCCAGGTCCCCTTCCTTTCACAGACGTCAGACCTGAATTATAGTCTGAAGGCTTTCCCTCCTGACTCCTCTCCCCTCTATTTTTCACAACTGTTACTGGCAATAATCTCTTACATTTCTAAGTCTGTCTTGCCATCTGTTTCCTGGAAAACTCAAATTGACACAACCACACATCCTGTGTCTTGCCAAATCCAGTGGTCATCTCAAGCCCTATGGCTGACCAGAGTATGGGAGGTTTATGCAACTGAAAGGCCAGCATGGGTCTTTTCCCTTAGAGAGTGAAAAATAATTAAATTTTAAGGTTTGAAAGAGTCAATTCCAGTTTAAAAACTCAGTGGAACAATTAATTCCAAATGACCTAGAACACTTCCATTACACCCTTCGCTAAGCAAGTCTTGAAAACGCCCCATTCCAGGTATATGAGTTTCAAGAACAAAGACTAAGTCTTTCTTTGGGGGATAATAAAAAAGTTCTAATGCTAGTTTATGGTGATGGTTATACAACTTTGTAAATATATTTAAAGCCATCAAATTGTACACTCCACCTTGAGGGGTCAAATATATGGTGACGGAAGGAGATTTGACTTTGGGTGGTGAACACACAATGCAGTATATAGACGATACATTATAGAATTGTATACTTGAAATCCATATAATTTTATTAACCAATATCACCCCAATACATTATTTAAAAAATTATATACCTGGGATAGGTGAACTATGTGATATAAATAATATCTCAACAGGGCTGGCCGAGTAGCGCAATGGTTAAAAACTGGCTTGGGACGCCAGAGGGCCCCGGTTCGGATCCCACATATGAGGGCCACTGACACTGCCCTCCACAGCTAAGATGCTGAACAACAGCTCAACCTGGAGCTGGGCTGCTGTGAGTCGCCGGCGACGGCGTAGGCTGCAGCCCCTGTGGCAGTGGGTTGCCATGGGCTACCGTGTGTAGCCAGCAGCCAGCGTGAGCGGCCGTCCAGAAGCTGGCGACTGATCTGCCTCGCCCGGGAAGAGCGTAATGATGGTGCCAACTTGGGCCAGTGAAGCAACGTCCTCCACAACTAGACTGAAGAACAAAACGACAGCAACTTGTCTGTTCCCCTTCCCCCAATTCCCCAGCACTGTTCCCATCCCCCCAATTCCCCAATAAAAATCTTAAAAAAAAAAACAAAAAACAAATTCTAAAAAATAAATAAATAAATAAATAGATAAATAATATCTCAATAAAGCTGTTTAAAAATAAAACTGAATGATAAGAGACAGTCACGGAGGTCAGCGAAGGTTTCAAAGAGGTCACACGTGAACGAGACCTGAAGGAACAGTAGGAGTGTCCTGAGTATATGAAGGGAGAGGAGAAAAAAATTACAGACAGAAGCAGCAGCAGACACAAAGCCAGTGGAGAGCCTGGGAAGAGAGCGTGCTAGAGGGTGTGCAGTGTGTGAAGCCAGTAATGCTGGTATTGAGATTGGGGCCTACAGACGCAGGGTTTGATCCTGTTTGGGTAGGCAGGGGCCAGATCATAAAGGGCTATTTAGTCATGGTAGCTATCCATCCATAAAGGAAAAGGGAAACCAGCCAAAACTTTTGAGCCTGTTTGACGCATCATTCTAATGTAAAAATGGGAAGGTGATTTGGAGGTGACACTTGTCATCATTTGACCAGAAAGGAGGAAAATAATAATAGTAATATTTATAGATTCCTAATGTTCTCCTAAGCACTTTCCTTGAATCACCTCATTTAATTGCTAAAGTAAGTACTACAAATATCCTTTTTATAGATGATAGCCACATGGCTTGCTCTCTCACCTCCTTCAGGTCTTCAGGCAAATGCAACTTCACACCACTCCCATTCCCCTGGCTTTAGTTTCTCGGGGACCTTCAGCTCAATTTAACATGTTTTAATTTTTAAATCTTGTTTAAAGATTTTCTCCCACCTCTAGAATGAAAGCCCAAAAGGATAGGTTAATTTGTATTTTGCATTCAGTTCTCTATCCCCAGTGTAGCACGTGGCAGGTGCCCAATAAATATTTTTTAATAAATGAATACATTGTAATATTATTGGCAAGAGGTAAGTCCTCTCCTGAGGCTGTGACTGTGCCTTCCCAGGGAAGGGGGACAGAATTGCCTGGGTTTGATCATCGTTTGGATGTGCAAGGATGCTGAAAGGGATCAGTGCAGGATGACTGATTTCTAGATTTGGCAAATGGGTAAAATGGTAGTGCAGTTCATCCGGGGAAAGAATACAAAGGAGTCTTGGTTTGGGCACAAAGAGGAAAGAGGAGGCGATGTCAAATCCACAAACCTTTTTTACCATCTCCCTAGATTACTAAGAAGTGTTGTTAATAGCAAGTCTGAAGCTAGTAAAGCCAAACTGATCCATGTCGTCGTCTTCAGTGGGGGCCGGGGCGGTGCGCCCGAATAGGAATTGTTCTGTTTGAAAAACTAGTTCAAACCTACGAAGACTAGGAAAACGCTCCCAGGAGCGTTTAAAAGAACTCTGAAGCGCGTTTCTGAGGCAGGTGCTAACACAAAAGAACGAATGCACCATACCCTCGTGTAGTTTGGCAGTGATCATGTGTTGAGATGATCTTGGTGACGGTGGCTTTCAAGAAGGGGCAATATGGAAGCAGGCACTGACCCCCGAGCCCAGGGTGGCCGGGAGGGCGGGAAAGCACGCGCGCGCCCGTGCACGCCCCAGCACGTGGCGGCCAGCGGACTCCCGCAGCGGACTCAGCCTGTCAACAACGGACGCGCAGGAAGCTCGCGCGTCAAACGCCTCCCAACCCCCGGCCTGGAGCGGAGCGGAGCGAAGGACTCGCCGCCCAGGGTCCTCACCCTCGCCGGGCAGCGGGCCGACGGCCTCCGGCCCCCAGGCGGCGCTGTGGGCTCGCAGCGGCGGCCGCGGCACGAGCGAGCGCCGTCTCCCGGGTGCGCATGCTCCTCCCCGCTGTGGGCTCGCTTTTTTTTTTTTTTTTTTTTTTTTCCGGGCGGCCCCAGCGGCTGCGTACTGGCTGTGGGATGGGAAGTAAAGCCCCAGCGAGCGGCGGCAGCGGGGCTGTGAGCGGCGGCCAGGGGGAGGCGGCGGCAGCTCGTCGGTGAGCAGCGGGGGAAGCGCGGAGCCGGGGCGGAGCACCTGCAGGCGCGGGCGGCGGCCTCACCATGGCGATTCGCAAGAAGAGCAGCAAGAGCCCCCCGATCCTGAGCCACGAATTCATCCTGCAGAATCACGCGGACATCGTCTCCTGCGTGGCGATGGTCTTCCTGCTGGGGCTCATGTTCGAGGTGAGCCCGCCCCGCGCGTCCCAGCCGCCCTCGGCCCGGGACCGCGGCGCCTCGGGCGGGGGGGAAGGTGCCGGCCTGGGGCTGCGGAGCCCCGGCGGGCGAG
>NW_017732000.1:450399-468732 GCF_001890085.2 Hipposideros armiger
GGCGATGGCCGGCCCCGGCCGCGGGGTGCGTCCCGCCGGCGGAGGCCCGGCCAGGGGAGGGTGGGGGGCGGAGAGCACCCTGCTGCGGGGTCCCCTGGTAGGACCGAGTTGGGGTGAACGAGAAACAGACGGAGCCCGGCGTGTGCTGCCCACCTCCAGGGCGGTGGCCGCGGGGCAGCCAGGGATCGCCCGGGGCCGGGCACAGGGAGCCGGAGCCGATTGTTCGAATTCTTGTCTCCCCGAGTCGTGGTATCCCCAGCCAGTTTCAGAACTTTTTGCCCTGACGCTTGCTTTTTTTCTTAAAGAAACAAGAGCTGATACCTAAATCGAGGTTCTCAGCAGCAGCAGTGCCAAGGAGTCGAGCAATGTTCTTTCTTGTTTCTTGAAGCATGAAAGGATGGAAGTGTCAGGAGTGCGTAAATTCCCGTCCCACACAGCTAGTATTTTGATGACTTACTTAACAGCTGTTGAATGTGGGTAATAAACTTTGCAAGGTGAACGCGTTAACGAACAGCCTACGGTGTTTCCCCCCAGCTCCCCGAGACACACACGCCCATTCCCTCTTTCCCTTTTTAAAATTTTCTCCATAGCCCCATTCGATAGACTGATTATTTTACTTATTTGTTTTCTCCCCCCTCCTGGGATGTAACCTCAGTGGGGGCAGAAATTTTTGGTTTTTACTAGTCTTATTGCCAGGGCTTAGAATAGTGCCGGAGATGTAGGAGGCGTTTTAAAAAATATTTGTCGAATGAGTGGCATTAGGAATTCTTGGGGGAAAACTAGTTGAATGAGACAGCTAGTGACCAAAAGATGAATACAGTTTTTAAGTGGCGTCCGTGTGGGTTTTTTAAGTGTTATTGGGTAACTTCATATTTTAAATTTATTTTTGCTTCTCTTTATTCCTGATAGTGCCGTTTATATCCACTGCGAAGGAAGGAGGTAGTAGGTATAGTGGAAGTAGCAGGGAACAACATAATGTTGCATGCTTCATTTTAGGCTTGGCCTGTGCTCCTTACCTGCTGAGTGGTGACCCTCCGTTTTTCTGCTCCGTAATATCACCTGTGCTGTTCTCATAGCCATTGTTGCAATGAGCAGATAGTATGATAAGAAGGCATTTGGTTTAAAGTACAATATGAATGTATGATAGTATGAAAAGTGCAATGCTCCACATTTGTACTCCTGGCATTTTGTATTTATTTATGTTTTCTGCTTTGGTATTAGAAGTAACACTTTTATATGTGCAATATATTCAACAGTTTTGTAAAACTTGCCATAACCCGTCTCCACATAAGAATTCCTGACTCTAAAAATATAATTTAGGAGGAGTATTACCTACAAGGTATGTTTGCAATGCTTTGAATGAAATGGACTCTAAATCTGAAGTACTGACACTTAGAAATGGTATAACTTTGCTTTTATGTAAAATATTTCATATTCTCTGGTCATGTTTCTAGGGAAGTTCACCACCTGTACCTTGTCTCACGTGTTAATGATTTTTTTTTTAACAGTGAGTGGATTTTCGCCTTTATGTAAATCTGTAAAATTTGTAAATCTAAGTAGACACAGCAAAGACCTAACTAGAAGTTTTTAAAGTCAGGTCAGAAGCGAACATTAAAGTAGTATACAGAAGAGGGAAGTTTGTGCAGGTTGTACATTTTACCATATGTTAAAGTTGTAGGATTTGAAAGCATGTTTTCTATGTATGGGAAAAAATTCACGAGGTTGGTTTTGCTGTTTGACTTTAAAATAATTGCTGCTGAATCTCTCAAAGTTAACATAATTATAGAATGACAGTATTTATGCTAGAATAATAGAGAAGTTGATGTCTTTACAGTAGAACTGTTAAGCATTTTGTGTAAATACATTGAGGAAATGTCAGAGGATTTATGGTGAATTTGACAAAGCAATAACAGATACTGTATTACTAGCCAACATGAAGACTCTGTGTAGATATACTACGTAGAAGCACAGATGATGGAGCTTGGAGCTTAAGGGTTTCATGTTCAAGTTCGGGCTTTCCAGCTGCGAACTGGGTGGCCTAGGACACGTCATTTAACTTCTCATAGCCTGTTTTCCTTTTCTGTAAGACGGGGCTCACTGGCTTACTCTGAGAACTAAATTAACTAATATATATAATGACTAGTCCAGTGCTTGGCTTACAGAAGGCATGCTATAAGTGGTAGTTCTTATTATTCCTCAGATATTTATCACAGTGGGAAAATACAAGATAGCATTTTTATGTGAGAGCAGGGTCCAATAGTTAGCATCTAAAGAGATTATATATACTGACAAATCTGATGAAGTAGTAGTCTGTTGGGGAAAATGTAAGAGTTTAAATTTCCAGGAAAATTCACGTTATCAAAAATTGCTTATGAATTTTGAAATCATGTTTTTAGTACAGTCAGCATCTGTCCACGTGATGCAGATCATGGTCTCCAGTTATCAGCTTCACATTTGAGTTAGGAAAATCTGAAGAGTCGAAAAATGTTAGGATACTTAGGAAGTTTGCTGAAAGTGAAGCTGTAGAAGAGGAGTTAGAGGTTTCCAAGAGGAATATTTTTCTCTGGAAGGGAGATACTTTCCAGATATTCGGGAGTATAGGCTGTGTGGACCACGCAGTTTGGGGGGACAGTTACAATTACCACTATCATAGAACAGTTTTAGGGTTTGTTTGTTTGTTTTATTTTTAAACATGACTTGTCTTAATAATGCCAACATTTTCTCTTTTTTTTTTAAGAACTTAATTTTATATAAGCTGGTGGAGAAGTGGAATTTGATATTCAGAAACTGTCTTTATCTTTCAGGCACCCAGTCAACGTCAACCTCTAACAAGTATAAAATAGTTGTATCTCTCTATAACAAGAAAAAATGCCAAACCCCAGTAGCAACTACTTAATTAAAGAAATATTACTACATTCATGATGTTGCATACAACATAGAATTAAACAGTTCATTAAATTTATGGTAACCTGTTTAAGATGTATCTGAGTAAGTCTCATGTTGTTCTTATAAATGGAGAAAAGCGCTATAAGTGTCCAGAACTGTCATAAACTCAGTAATTTTTACTTTTTAATGCAGTATATATTTCTGTAGTATATTTTATTCCAAACTGATTTCTCTTGCTATTAATTAATTGTAAAATTAGTTTAACTAAAGCAATGCTGGCAGCAGTGTGAGGCTTAGGGGCCCTGGAAATGGCTAGGAGAATGATTGCTGGTTTCATTTTTCTATAAACTTTTTTGGGGAGTGTAGTTTGTATTTTTTTTTTCTCTTCTTATTCTACTTAATGTCACATGCTAGACTAACTGGAGGCCAGACTATAATTTTATTTGGAAGCTTAGC
This sequence comes from Hipposideros armiger, assembly GCF_001890085.2. Lineage (NCBI taxonomy): Eukaryota > Metazoa > Chordata > Mammalia > Chiroptera > Hipposideridae > Hipposideros > Hipposideros armiger. Next base: position 453,742 of record NW_017732000.1, read on the forward strand.
ATAATCTAATTTTTGCTTTTGGAATTTGATATTGAATTTATCGTTGAAGAATTTCTCTTGTCATTTGTAAGGGACTCTTAAATAAAAGTGGTCTTAGCTATGGTAGTGGTGACCTCGTATTCTGAACTAGAAACAGATGTGGCGTGTGTGTGTGTGTTTATGTTTATGTTTTTATATATGAAGTCTAAACAAAGATATTAAAAAATGAACTTTAGTAATCAGTCAAATTTATTAAAAATAATGGCATGAAAGCAGTGATACCCTGGAAACTTGTGCCATCATTCTGCTGTAACGCATCCATGTGAATGACCCAAATTGTAACAAGAAGCCTTACTGGCCTTTTCTGTTCAGGTGACCTTTACGTATCTACTGCAGTTAAGCAACCCGCTGTAGTGGTCAGACCCTGGACTTTGTCACGCAGGCCTGCCTTGTTTCCAGATCCTGAATTCCACTATAGCTTGGCTCAGCCACAGCGTCCCCATTCCTCCCCTCCCGGTGCTGCTGCGCATCTGCCAGCTCTCCAGCTAGTCCACGCGTCCACGGTCCCTCAGCCCCCTTTCCGTTGCTCCAGTGTACTAGCCCCCTCGTTGCCTTGCTTTTCCCGCAGACTTTACTTGGCCACGCTCTTCCCAGACCCTCCGCTCCTTTTCCTCTTTGCCTTTCTCCCTGTTCACCCTGCAAATATCCAACCATGGATCCAGCCGACCCTCTGCCTTTTCTGTCTCCCCATTCGTGGATTGCTAAGGGTTGCAAGAGAAAGGCATGTACTCGTGCTGATAGATTATTACAAATCAGAAGGTTTCTACCTTCAGACATCAATAACACCCACTGACCTTTGTACTTGTCCGTGGCCAGCCCCTTTCCTTAAAGAAACTATATAAAAACTCATCATTCAAGTCCCCAACAATGCTTCACAGATGACATTGCTTTTTTTCCACATGGAAAATAAGAGTGTATCAGATGTGAATTTCTTCACTTGCCTGCCTTATGAACTTCTCTGTCTCGTCCATTATTACCTTCTTGGTCTAAGGGGAAAACTCTTCGATTAACTTCTAGCTCTGTCCTTACATTTCATTCCTTCCAGATCTTTCCATCCATTATCTCCTTCTACGTTTAACTTCTCCCTTTTTCCTGGCACCTTCCCGGTTGCCCCCACACAAGCTCAGTCTCTCCCACCATAAAAACAACATAAGTCTTGACCTGGCACCGACTGTGAGGTACCACTTTGTTCCTCTTTTTTTCTTCAATTTGCTGTGATGTGGCTTTCGCTCTCGCTGCTTTGTTGGAATTACTCAAACCATGACCACTGATGACTTTTTAAATTGTCCAGTCATTGCACTCTTTTCCTGCCACATCTCTTTTGAAACTTTTGACTTGATTAACCACACTCTTTTGAAATGTTTCCCCCTTTGCTTTTGGGGTGTTAGGCTCTCTGCATTCTTTCTGCCTCTCCGATCATTTCTTGTCTTGCCACCAGCTTTTTCTCTGCCCACGGCACAGTCTGATGGCCTATTTGTCTACGAATACTGTACACTCTCCCTAGACGATGTGTGTACTGCCACAGCCTCAGCTAGTACCTGTGCATAGAACTGCACGTGCACGGCCCCTGAGGTGGGAGGCATGCAAGAGTCCAGGGGGCAGGAGGAAATGTCCCAGATGAGGCTGGAGGCCGAGGGGAGGGGTGAGCCCGTGGGGTGTCGTGCGGGCCACGTTAAAGACTGTGTTCTTTAGTCTAGAAAGAATGGGAATCCAGTGAAGGATTGGGGGGGGGGGGCAGGGGGGGCATGGGGAGAGGTGCTAACATGATCAGAAGATGATTCTGCTAATATGGATCCAAGGAGGCTTGAGTGACCACTTAGTAAGCCACAGCCAGCGATTTTTCCCTGTCCTCAAAATTCTCCTGTCATGCTAAAATAAAATCTAAACTACTTAGCTCAACAAGGAAGGCCCATTCTAGCACTCGATAGCTTTTCTAGGCTTTTCTACCACGTTTGATGTGTGCCCGTGCCAGGCCTGTGTTTACTGCTGCTTAACCTCTGCACTTTCCGCTTCCTCTACCTTCACTGCCCTCTTCAGCCCCCTTGTCAACTTTTATTTTCCAGCGAGACAGCGCTCACACCACCTCACCACATCCTCTGAGAATCCTTTCCAGAACATGCCTCAGTCCCCACCCAGGAAAAAAACAAAAACCAGAGAACTTCGTATTTATCCTGAGTGCCCATTGGCGCTGATCTACAGTATTATAACAATTTGTTTACCTGTCTTCCCTGCCCTACTAACCTCCTAGTCTTCGGGGATTGTATCATTCATCTTCGTTACCCTTTCTTGTCTAACACAGTGCCTGGTGCCTATAAATATTCAGGAAGCATTCCATTTTTCTATTCTGACCGCTTTTACCAGTAGTCGGGTCAGTTACATATTTATTGACCACTTAGCTATGCCAGGTGTGTGGGAGATTAACACACACACACCGCGGAACCCACCTTCAGTCCATTTTTGTCATGGGATCTGTGCTTCCTTTTATTAATGTACATTAAATGCTTTTCTTGGTGGGATCTGTGTATTCATTGTACAGGTCTAGAGTAGAGAAACATTATCTGTCAAATCAGTGTTTACTGGAACTGCAGAGTGTCTCGAAGTCTTCAAGTGAGGAATGAATTACACAGTCTCTAAATGCACAGTGCTCTGGTCAGTTATGTAACTCAACTGCCCTGGTAATCAGGAACCCCACTTGCGCCTGTCAGGGTGCCACAGCAACTGGGGTGCACTCCATTCTTAGATTTGGAGACAAAACTTGTAATATGTTTCCCTGATCTATCTGGGAGGTCACAACTTGACTTGATCTTTTTTTTTTTTCCTTTCTAGATAACAGCAAAAGCTGCTATCATTTTTGTTACTCTTCAGTACAATGTTACCCTTCCCGCAACAGGTAGGTGGCTTCCTTTTGTAATGTTCTGTGTACATAGAAAGGTCAGTCGGACAAACTTGGAAATTTCCATAAACTTCATTAATTTTCTTCATTAATTTTCACAAGTCTCATTCGTGATTAGAACATTACTATGATGATTTTTATAATGTAACATCTGATGTTTTTGGTGGACTGTGTCCTATATAGTATGTGAAAATCAGTTTTTATGTGTTTAATGTTTGTTGTATATTTTTGTAACTGGGCTTGAAATTCCATCAGAGAACTTTTTGTTGCCTTCTCACCTTTTCATAAGAAAATCCTAAGCATAGATAGTTTACATTTGTTTCAAGTGTCATTGTTCAGTCAAGGTTTGCGAAGGCACGATGTTTAGATTGAGGTTTTACTGGCCTGTGAGTTGTTTTGGACCTGCAATAACAACCAAGCCTACTTTATTTTCACTTTTTTGTTTTTGTGCTCTACCTATGACATTATTTTGATTAGAGAGGATGTCAGTAAGCTCTAGGGGATATTTGTTAATAGTGCCCAAACTATACCTTGAGGTTTTATTTCAAAAAGGTTTTCTAAATTATATTATGTGAAAATCAAGTTGTTACTGGAAGTTGATGGTAGTTGAATACAGCAATATAATTAACTAGCATGGGTGAGGGATGGGGTATTCAGTTAATAAAATATTAACATATTCAGGCAGTAAACTTGCCCTGAACCTCTCTATTTAAAATGTAAGATCAGATATATAACACTGAGTTGGGTTTTTGTTCAGTTATATAGTTTTGTAAATATTTTATTTAATGACTTAGATATCAGATTACTGAAAACCACAGAGTTGTTTTGAAATTTGAAAAAGAATGAAGCACTTCTACCAATTCCCAAGTATTTGATTAAGTTTGGTTCTGAACAGTTATAGCATATAAGGATTAACAACAATTTCAAGTAGCAGTTGCCTCTATCTCTGCTGCTTATAGATCAAAACTAAATCATATGTAGGTTAAATCAGTTTTTCCTTCAGAATCATAATGTGATGTCTAGTTTGAAAGACTAGAAAGTAGAAAGTTTCAAAAATTCATTGAAAAGACAGGCAAATGGACTAAGTATAACTTTGAGATAACCTAAGTATAACCTAATCTCTACCCGTGGGATAATATCAGTTTTACAGCCTTCCCAGGGATCTGAGTGTGGCCACCCCTCCCATTTTTTTGGTTTTTGATGGCTGTGACTAACATGTGTCAAGTCTTTCCGAAGCTTTTGATTTCTATTAGATAGTCTCCTGAATTTTCTTTGCTCCTATGACTCAAGATGTCCAAAAGCAAATTACCATGATGTCTCTGTAGCACTTATTTATTAGGTCAGTCATCTTTTGTTTGTTTCCATAACTGTGTTGTACTTGGTGCTGTTTTTATAATCTCATGTATATTTTTGTGTCTGTGTGTCCTGTCCTTTTTGGCCTTCAGAAGAGCAAGCCACTGAATCAGCGTCCCTTTATTACTACGGTATCAAAGATTTGGCTACAGTTTTCTTCTACATGCTAGTGGCGATAATTATTCATGCCATAATTCAAGAGTATGTGTTGGATGTAAGTATACAAACTTAGAAATCTACACGTTGCATAATACTAGCTCTCCATGCTATGCTAGATAGATATTTAATGTATTTTTATTATCTTAATTATTCATTTGTTTTTATTTTTAGAAAATTAACAGGCGAATGCACTTCTCCAAAACGAAACACAGCAAGTTTAATGAATCTGGTCAGCTTAGTGCATTCTACCTCTTTTCTTGTGTTTGGGGCACATTCATTCTAGTGTCTGTAAGTATGTACTATGTTTAATTTTCATCTCTCAAAATGCTTACGTTATATACCCAGAGCAGAAAACGATGTCCTATTCTTTAATTCTCATAAGCAATTCCTGAACCTTAGAAAAATTCCTTTTCCATTGTTCTTATCCAAGATGAGGAAATTCTGCTATTGAACTAGCATAAGTCAAGTTTCATCGATAAAGTTCTTTTAGTTAGTTTTTTATACAGCAAAAATTCTAAATTATGTTTAATGTTTCAGAAAGCCTTACTCGTTTTTAGTCAATCTAAATGTTATTTTTATATCTTGAGGTCATTTGCAGAGATCTCTGTATTAGCAAAAAGGGGTCAGTGATACTTTTGCTAGGTTACGTGGGTGGTAATGTTTCTAGTCATTTCCCCCTTTGAAAAACAGTTCAGATAATTTCCCAAGCAACTTAAAATGGGGATTAACTTTTCAGTTGATGCTGTTTAAACCTTCAAGCATATCATTCTAACTCATGAAGGGAGGACGCAATGTCTACTTTAAGATTAGTAATAGCAATCCCTTATATTTACGTGAACTCCAGAGTTTACATATTATTGAGTTTGTCAGGCCACATAATTTTTTTTAATCACCGTGCTAGAGTTGAATAAATAGGCAGAGTGAGTTTTCCGGGGCGCAACACTTAATGTTGGAGACAGGCCAGAACTTGGCCTTTTCAGTCCGTGCTCATTCCGTTTTACACTGCTGCCTTCACGGTACTTCATAGGTACCTGTAAGTTTCAGCTTAAAAATCTATCTTACACATTTTTTTAAAAGCTTAATAAAAGTGTTACATTTTAGTAGGAAATATTCTCATTAAAGATAGGTCACTTTAGATTTTTTTCTTTTTCTTGCGCAGTAATTCTCACTGACTAAGAAAAAGGTTTGGTTAGTATGTGGACGTAATCCTAGGAAACTTGGCAGCGCCTTGGTCGTCCGTCTCCTGTCAGGTGCTGCCTCTTTCCTGAAGCCCTTCTCTGATTACCCGAGATAGCATTCATCTCTCCCACAGCTCTTGTACCTCGGATATGTACCATTACTGTTTTTCGGTTGTCTGATGTTTGTTTCCATACATGTATTTTTTTACTGGATTGAAAGAATTTAGAAGGCCGGGAATTAGGTCTTAGTTAACTTCATACCTCTCATATTAATTTATTTATTTTTAAGATTTTATTGGGGAATTGGGGAAGGGGAGCAATGTTGGGGAATTGGAGAGGGGACCAGCCAAGATGTTCTTCAATCTTCATTGTGGAGGGCGCCAGTCGCCATTTGGCTTCCGGTCGGCAGCTCGTGGCCTCTAAGCTCAAGGTGCTGTGTTCAATCTTAGTTGCGAGTGGGCGTAGCCACCATCCTATGTGGAAGTTGAACCAGCAGCCTTGTTGTTGAGAGCGCACGCTCTATCTCTCATATTAATTTTCACTTCACTGAAGTAAGCAATTCAACTGAATCAACAATAATGAAAACAACTGGAAAGTTTGACTTCACTAGGCTCTTTGGAAGTCGATGTGGGGAGTTGTAAATGTGCAAGAAATGAAAATATTGTCTTGTTTTCCAAGAAGCTTACATTGTACTAATAGACTGATTTTTCTATCTTCTTTCTTAGGAAAATTACATCTCAGACCCAACTATCTTGTGGAGGGCTTATCCCCATAACCTGATGACGTAAGTAGCTGTTGGCAGGCTTTTCATAGTTAAGGATCATGGTCATGTCACTTTTAAGCAGAATTCATTCTTATTCTCCTTAGGACCTTAGGCAAATGTATACAGTAGTATGCCTTTGGCAGTCCCGCTGCCATAAGAAAAAAAATTCTTGAGTGCTTTTTTCATGCATAGAAGCTTTTCAACTGTTTGTTAGCTTGAGGAAACTGATTTTAATAATCCTAATTTAGTGCTATTTTCCCTTTCTTCTCCCTCATCCTTTCTCCTCCTCATGGCTCCATCTTCTCCATACTTTGCTCCTTTTCTTGGCCAAGTCTCTTCACTCCTTCCGCTTCTTATTCTCTTATACTGTGAGCTGGAAGGTAGGATGGTTTCTTTTTTATCTTTCTAGCCCCCAAAGTTTCTGTGCAGTACTGTAAGAAGCTTAGAGGTTGCAAAGACATTCAACTAAATTATTCATTCTTCCAGCTTAGCTCTAGTCCAGCTGTTCCATATTTTTCTTGAATTTCAGCCTATGTTGTGTTTCGTTTTCCTGACTTTGTCATTTTGGTGTAGAATATGTAGCTTCCATACATTGTCTTGACTGGTCTATAATGGTCTCGTTTATGGAAGCTGAGCGTGTGCCCCTGGCCATGGAGACTGCCTGTGCCTGGACAGCAGTAGAAACTCTCGTTGTTTTACAGCCTTTGTGTGCCAGGCTACAAGTGCTTATCGCCTAGATATTTTTCAGGAAATGCACTGTGATGTAAGAATCGAAGACAAAGATGATCAGGGAATAATATGACCATGCATATCTTTGGTTTTTTTTGTTGTTGGTTTTTTTTTTTAGATTTTTATTGGGGGAATTGGGGGAAGGGGAACAGACAAGTTGCTGTCGTCTTGTTCTTCAATCTAGTTGTGGAGGATGTTGCTTCACTGGCCCAAGTTGGCACCATCATTGCGCTCTTCCCGGGCGAGGCAGATCAGTCGCCGGCTTCTGGACGGCCGCTCACCGCGGCTGCTTGCTGCTCACGCTGGCTGCTGGCTACATACGGTAGCCCATGGCAACCCACTGCCACAGGGACTGCAGCCTACGCTGTCGCCGGCGACTCATGGCAGCCCAGCTCCAGGTTGAGCTGTTGTTCAGCATCTTAGCTGTGGAGGGCAGTGTCACTGGCCCTCATATGTGGGATCCGAACCGGGGCCCTCTGGCATCCCAAGCGAGTTCTTAACCATCGCGCCACTCGGCCGGCCCTGCATATCTTTGTTTTAAGTCCAGCAATAATACCCCCTCTGCTGAGTCATTCTAACTTTTAAAAATTAGATTTATTCAATGAACTTTTATAGAATGGGGTTCTAAACTCATTTGTGACTCGATTTCTCCCCGTCATCCCAGAAATTATTTCAGATTGGCTTGTGTTTTCTATTTTAGCCTCCTGGAGAAGTGGGAGAGGGAGAATAAAGAGAAAACAGAAGGACTGAGGGACATAATGCAAAAAGGAGACTTGATTCTAGACTGACTAGGATGTGTCTTACACCTCTCTAGAATCCTGGTTGGCTTCCATTTGTTTGGGGCTCTCAGGGTTCCAACCAGGCAGAAGAATTGCCACCATGTTTCACTAAGAAAAAGTCAGGGAGTATTTGAGATTGGGATTATCCCAGTTTCAAGTGATGTTGACTCTGTGCACCTTGGCTTCTGTGCCAGTTTTTGCCTTTCCCACCTCCCTTTTGGTGAAACCTTGTAGGTCTGTGACTTGACTCCCTCAGCCGTGTTCCTGTCTTTTCTGTCGCTAACATGACACATGAATCAGTGTGAATTAACTGGTAGACAAGGGGCTCCAGTTCCTCCCAGCTAGCTCGCATCTTAACAGGGTTCTGCAGGAGATGTTTAATCCAGAGGAAAAGATTGATGGTGAGAATATCCCAGGGAGACAGGAAGTGACTGCGGGAGGTTATTTTAAGGTACACAGAGTGTTGTGCGGGGGCCTGAGATGATAACACAAACTCGCTACCTAGCATATCCTGATTTCCATTGTTTGTTTTTACTTGATTCTTTTTAAAGTATTATGCTTTAAAAGGTATTTTTTACTTTCTTGTGTTATGCAGATTTCAAATGAAGTTTTTCTACATATCACAGTTGGCTTACTGGTTTCATGCTTTTCCTGAACTCTACTTCCAGAAAACCAAAAAAGTAAGCTGGGATTTTGTGATTTAAAAAGTTATCTTGTCATTTTTTCCTTTTTTGAAAAGTCCTTCTAAAATTAAATATTTCCTTCTGTCTGTAAGCTCCCTCTCACCTCAATTCTTCCCCCATTCTTCTCCCAGCTCCCCTCTTTCCACAAAGACCAAATATCCTTAAGTATTTATTGAAAAAAAACCTTTGGTCATTATTTTAACTTACAAGGGGATCTTTTACATTTAACATACTAATTGTTCATTTTAAAATTATATTCACAGTAATTTAAAGTAAATTAAAATTTAAACAAATTTTGAAATGTAATATTAGTTTCATATTATTGATATTCTTAGCAGTTTCACAAGTGAGACCCAAAAGATTAATCGGACTATCCTACAACTGACAGTTCCTTGTGTAAGTCCCAAAGAAAAATTCAGTATTGAAAAAAGCGAACGATAGTTAAATATTTCACCAGTGAAGCTTTTCCTGAAATGGGTGGAGCACTCCCTTTTTAGCATGTGGAAAAGATGTTTGTTTTATTTGAAAAAATAAACTGCTAAAGCACTGCAATATTCTTTTTTCTAGTTTTGCCCTCGGTACTTCTGAAGTCAGACTTCCATGACATCACAAATCAACTTTATCTCCTTTATTTAACTCTTTCTCCTCTGAAACCCATACTAGCTCCCTGTTGCTTTCAACTAAAAGCCACTCACCTGTGCTCTTGGGGTTTTTCTCATCTGTGCCATCCCCCAAGCCAGGTCCCTTTTCCTTCTGCTCTCTCATATGCTTCCTTCACATTAATATCCTCTAGTTTTATCATCACAACACATCAGTTATTTTTCCTGGAGTACCTTTTCCCTCTGATAAATGAATCAAACACTTTTGTTTGCTTTTTTGGGGAGAGAGTATTTTTAAATTCCATATGTGAAATCATACATGGGTGAGGATATGGGTGAAACAAGTTTGGTCATGAGTTAATGACTGTTGAAGTGGGTTATGGGTCCATGGGAATTCATTGTACTCTGTTGTATATATATTTACATTTTGCCACATTTAAAACATTTTTTTATTGCCTTACTTTGAGAAGCTTTCCAAAATAGAAGTGTAAGAACCCCTTCGATAACCAGTTTATCTCTGCCTTCTCAAACACCACATACTCTTATTTCTTTATGGACTGCCAGTAGTTAATTCATGAGTATAGGTACCTGATTTGCTACTGCTTTGTTTCTGTGTTTTTGTGTGTCCTGTGTGTCTGTCATTGATGTTGTCAGCTGTGACTGAGAAACAGCACCAACTTAGAGCCCTTGTACTGTGGCTTGAAAGTTCTTTTTATGTTGGGGTTTTTTTTCCCACTCTCTACTTCCTTTTTTTTAAAGACTTTATTGGGGGGTTGGGGGCGGGGAACAGCCAAGTTGTTGTCCTTCAGTCTTAGTTGTGGAGGGCGCAGCTAGCTCAGCTCCCAAGTCCAGTCGCCATGCAGCCGCTCAGTTCAATCTTAGTTGCGGTTGGGCACAGCCCACCACCCCATGCGGGAGTCCAATCGAAAACTTGTTGTTAGGAGCACGTGCTCTCACCAGCTGAGCCATCCTGCTTGGCAGCTCACTGGCCCATGTGGGAATCGAACCGGCGATCCTGTTGCTCAGAGTTCACGCTCTTAACCAACTGAGCCACTCGGCCAGCTCTATGTTGATTTTTTTAATAAAGTAGAATGTTTTTCTCCTTCAGTTGATTGTAAGGTTTAGGACGATGATGCATAAAACCTTTAACCTAGAACTGTCTTAGGATAAAATGCTTAGACTCAAAATTTCCAGTAGCCCTTCCATGTTCAGTAAGTACCTTGTGTGAACTAGAGATGTTTTAAAGCTGCACTGTCCAAAACAGTAGTTTCTTGGTCATACTAGGCTTATCGCAAGTGCTCATTAGCCATGTGTGGCTACACTGTCTACCACTGGACAGCAGAGATAGAGATCATTTCCACCACTGCAGAAAGTTCTGGACAGCACTTCTAAGAATCTCATAGTATCTTGATCTCTTAGTACCATGGCTTAAATATTTAAAGCTTTCTTTGTGTACTTTTATACCTATGGACACAATACCTCTAGGTTTCATTATTAATTCCTATGTCTATATTTTGTTCACTGACGATGTAAGTAGAGGGACATTTCAAAGTAATTGTTCATTTTAGTTCTCAAAGCTCTTTTCTTATCAGTTCCTGCCAGATGGCATTTCTCCAGAAATGCGATCTCATCTTTATGGAATAATTTGCATATCTTAGAACTTGACTGAGACTATTTTTAACACCTACATATTGCAGTCAAAAGTAACTGTTTCAAGTAATTAACATAATTTGAAAGTAACAGCTGCATATGTGTTAAACAGTTTCTTAAAATTTACTCTGAAAATTATTTTTGGAAGAACTCTTTACTGGAAGAAACTAGTGCAGTGATTGTTTTGAACTGATCCTACAGAGAAATGAAGAAAGAAAGGAATACTGTTGGTAGCAGTTCAAGAGGTATATTAGTCACAAGTAACTCAGTTTTTTATTTTTTAAGGAGAATATTTTAGTTACATGTAATATATATGCTTCAATATAAACAGTCTTCCATTTTGCCCATGCGAAGATTCAAAATGTAATTTCTTAGCCAACTTAAATATATGAGGTTTCAGGGAACTGGATGAAACAGCCAAAGGTTTTTATTTCTAACATTAAGTGTATTTAGTTTAATTATATGTCATATAAAATATATTAAATTAGAAATAAGGCCTTTTCCCCACTCCTACTTCATGAAAGCTGTATTCACGCTTTTCATATGCGACCATGTTAATGTTATTGATCACTAGAGCCACTTTTTGAATCCTCTCAGTTTTGCAGAGTGCATCTTCTTTACTTCTAGACCTCTGAAGCATTTAGAAGTGATACTGATTGAGGATTTTAAGGCTTTGTATCGGCTGACTTTTAAACAAAAAGATGTTGGAATAGCAACCAAAAATGTCTCTTGAAGTTACTTATAATTTTAAAATTTGGTGTATTATAAGTGCATTATATTTATTAGGTTTTCCATGCAAAATGAGACTATCAGAATTTTAAGTCGTCATCCATGATTTCATCCTTATGTAAACTACATGAACATTAGCATCAAGAAAATATAAGAACTTGGCAAAGCTTTTCTAATAACTCATTTTCATTATATATTTTTTCCATTCAAGTATAAAAAGTTGGTTAATCTTTCAACAAACAAATAAGCAAAACCTCATTTCTGTCTCCAGAAAGAAAAAATTTGTTTACATAACAAAACTATAGGATTTTGTGTGAAAATGTCTTGAGAAACAGAATAGCTTTTTCTCAGTCACTTTTACATTCATCCAGATGCTAGACTCTAGAACGGTGATGAGCTGCTTTTGGCTGTTTCCATGCTGTAATGTGGTCAGGGAACTGAGACCATGCGCTCCCTCTAAGAGGCCATCTTTCACCAGCCTCCTCTGTTCTCCCCAGCTTCCTAGACCCGATGGGGACATGTAAACTCCATGTGTAAGACCGTGGTGCTGGGCAAGGTCTTCGTTGATGGCCTCAGACATGTAAGCACCCCTCCAGAGGACTGGAGAATGTCAGAGGAGTTTGGCCTAGAACAGGGATGCTAAAAGTAGCCATTTTCTAAATGAGATCTAGATAGAATTTCTCATTTAAAAAATCATGCTACAAAAAAAATAATAAAAAATAAAAAATCGTGCTACATCACCCCATTACCTTTGTATTTTTAAAATAATATGGCAGTGTTGTTTTTTTTGGTGTGTTTTTCTTTAAGCTGAGCCATCATGCCACCTGTTGGCAGCTCAGCTCGGGCCAAGACTCGAATCACTGTTGCTCAGAGCTCGCACTCTTGAGTGAGCTCTTAGCCAACTGAGCCACTCGGCCGGCCCAATATGGCAGTGTTTTTAATCTAGGGTGTGTGTGTTCTCTAATTCCCCACAATCTCCACCACTCCCTGCGGTATTATACTCATCTCTGTCACTCACTTATTTTTGCTTTTTCTCTGGTTAGGCTCGGAGTGTACAAACATTGCTTTAGAAATCACAGCTGAGGGGAACATTACTAGAAAACTTTTTCTTGATACTCTGTCCTTTTGAAAGTAGTAGAAACTGCTTTAAAATCTCTTGCTAGGCATTTAATGGTTGTGAAGATGGAAGGTAGTGATGGTGTTTTACTCACCATTCAGTGAACTATCAAATAGTCAGGACTAGAGGCACAGTTGAACCTGAATTTAGAAAAGAGGTTCTGCGTTTTTCCTTCCCTAATGGCAAGCACAACCTTACTTTACCTAATTAAGTTGAGATTTCAGACAAAAGATAAGAGAAATGGAATAGTTTATCAAATTGTAGTTTTTTTGTAGCTTACAACAGTGGTTTTAGATTTGTCAGAGGAAAACAGGCAGCTAGGTTCTCTGCTAAATAAGGTAGTTTTAAAATGTATTCTTTAAATTTAAATCTTTTTTTTTTTTTTTTTAGTAAAGGGCAGTGTCACTGGCCCTCATATGTGGGATCTGAACCGGGGCCCTCTGGTGTCCCAAGCCAGTTCTTAACCATCGCGCCACTCAGCCGGCCCAATTTAAATCTTTTTTTAATCCTCCCAAGAAGTTATCCTTCAATAAAACAGTTTTTCCAGAAGTTATCTCAACAAACTAATTTTTTGCATTGATTTACACAAGTTTTTATGGAATGAAATGAGTTTAATGTTCAACCAGCAATTAAAAACTAAAAAGCTTTCATTTATGTTTTGAGGATCCCCCGGTCTGTTTTTTCCTCAGAAATTTGCAGCATCGACAAGCACATTTGAAGGAATATGGCAGTATTTCCCATATCAGGTCATTTACACGCCACCTTGGTGTAACTTAAAATATCTTATTTAAAAAATTATAGTTAAAGTATTTTGTTTTGTACTGTCTACAATCATTTTGTACAATACCAATGATATACACACGACACTTTGGGAAACATATGTATAGCAGATCAAATTTCATTTATAATACTACAACTGAGATGTTCTGAAATGATTGTGAGAGAGTTAAAAAGGTTTCCTGTGGCTGAACTTAAGCGGTTTTTCTCGACACCTTTCTCCCTCTCTCCTTTGGGAAGGAGAAATATGTTATTGGAAGTTTGGAAATTATGTGGAGAGGATCTTAAGACTGCTTATTCTCCGATATACTTCTCTCTACAGTCGGAAGAATCACTTTGTAAACTTGGTAGCGTGTCTTGGGAATTTTCCCCAAGAGTCCCAAAACATGGTACTACACATGGTACCATTCAACTGTCTGTCCTGCCTTTCTAACACCCATCTGCATGCCATTCTTACTAGAGAAGGGTTTTCAGTATCAAAGCTATACTTGTAAAAGCTCTACACTCTCTCAGAAAATTTGACGTAGTAGCTGTCTACTGAGATGTAGGGGGGAATATAGGCCCAGTAGAGACCTGTGCTCTCACAGACTAGATGCCGGTGATGAGTTTAGTGAGGAGGCAGAGGAATGCAGGTCAGCCTGCCACCATTTTAATAATTTTAATTACATGAAGAGTACTCACAGGCGCATAGGGCCTCCTAAACTCTGCCAGGCTAGCACAGCCATATATGTATAGGTTTTCCTGCCATCCAAAAGGACAGCGTTTCTGGGAAACCTTTCTTAAGCTGAAATAGCAGAAAGCAGAGAATCAGTTAATTACCTTAGGACACATCGTGTTAACAGATGCGCAAAATAAACTGAGGTAAAGCGCAGATGCTCCCAGATGTGGTTCGGAGCTATGGTGGCCTGATGCTGATATGCTGGGCGTGGTTCCCCGGAAGGAGCTGGGCGGGGCCACCTGCTTGGGGTGGCGCTGCCTCCTAATGGCTCCTGCAGAACAAACGCTGAACGCTGTTTTCACTTTTCACCTTTTTTCATAATCCTCTTCGTATTTCTTTCGATTAGCATAAACAGATACTAATGTAAGTCTTTCGTAAAGCAAAGTGGCGTAAAGCGAAAAGCTGGGGGATACCTATATACGGAAAACAGCCCAAACCAGAGAGTAGAAGTGAGAGCAGGCATTTCATAAATTAACAAGTGTTTATTGGGCCCTTCACTGTATTTTGCAAACATTTTTTACTACCGCCCAAAATGAAAAACTAGATTTTACGTCATAATTGCATGTGTGTGTGTGTAATCTGGAATACAATTTTCATGAGACAGTACAATGTGCCATACATTCTAGCATTTTCTATTCCATTTAATTTTTTTTTTTTAAGATTTTTATTGGGGAATTGGGGGGATGGGAACAGCGCTGGGGAATTGGGGGAAGGGGAACCGACAAGTTGATGTCATTTTGTTCTTCAGTCTAGTTGTGGAGGACGTTGCTTCACTGGCCCAAGTTGGCACCATCATTGTGCTCTTCCCGGGCGAGGCAGATCAGT
>NW_017732000.1:468887-546151 GCF_001890085.2 Hipposideros armiger
CTGGCGACTCATGGCAACCCAGTTCCAGATTGAGCTGTTGTTCAGCATCTTAGCTGTGGAGGGCAGTGTCACTGACCCTCATATGTGGGATCCGAACCGGGGCCCTCTGGCGTCCCAAGCCAGTTCTTAACCATCGCGCCACTCGGCTGGCCCTTCATTTAATATTTTTAAAGAGGTTAGTGTGACCCCCTCAATTGATATCATGATCCACTAGTGGGTCTTGATTTACATTTTTTGAAAGCACTGTTTCTGAGATAGCCAGGTTGCTCGGGACTGTGGAAGAATAAAAGAGAAGGAAAAGAAAAATCGGGATACTTGGCTTACAGGGTTATTAAGAGAAGAAGGGATATACAATGAGGTGGTATCCTAAGTGAGAAGATAAAATTTTAACCTTCGATTGTAATGACTATAACTGATAATGAAAGGGACTAAGTGTGGGCTAGAAAATGTAAATACGAGTTTAGGTAAACAAAAGCATCTCTACTGCTATAAACATTACAGTTTTAATATTAGAAGGTCAGCATTATGGTTATTAGTATTATGTCACTTACTAAATGTTTAGTATAAAAAGAACCATAGATCTTAAAGCTGAAAGGGATTTTGAGGTCATCGGATTCAGGCTAACCCAGGCGTTACTGACATGTTACAGATGAGGCAGCCAGAGCCAAGCGAGGTGAAATGACTTGCTAACTGTGCCGTGCGTGAGCCGAGATGAGCAGCCGGTGGGGTGGGGTGGGGTGTGGGTCAGGAGAGCCTCAGGTCCGCTCCTGTGGCAGCATGGTGTTCACCCCACCACACTGTTTGAGGAACAGAAACGTTTCGGCAGGTTTTCATCTACAATACAGTTTTCTGTTTATAGGAAGATATTCCTCGCCAGCTTGTCTACATCGGTCTTTACCTCTTTCACATCGCTGGAGCTTATCTTTTGAAGTGAGTTGGGGTTTTTGTTTGGGTGTACAGGGCCTGGGCAGAGACTGTGCTAATCTATCTTCACTAATATGTCATCTTCACATTTTAAATTTGTTCTTTTAACAGCTTGAATCACCTAGGACTTGTTCTTTTGGTGCTGCATTATTTTGTTGAATTTCTTTTCCACATTTCCCGCCTGTTTTATTTCAGCGATGAAAAGTATCAACAAGGGTAAGTTGGTTAGCCGTTTTATTTCTCGTGTAATTAAAGTCAGTGCTGTATTGCCAAGGTCCCTGGGTAGGCAGTTATACTACTTTGTAAGTTGTTAGTAGCAGCTTTAAATAAAATTAAACTATCTAACAGTGCGGGTTGATATTTTTTTCTCTAAAAAAGTCATTTTTAGGCTAGAGAGATATTGTATTGGAACTTGTAATTTTGAAGGCTTTTTGGGTTTACTTTTCTAAATGCTCCAGTTTTGCTAACACAGTTTTTCTTTTGGAGAAGGAATGATAGGGAAGTGAACTTTCAGAAGAAAATGAAATAATAGATTATATAGCCTTAAAGAAAGTAAAATATTTTCATGGGAAAATGAACTGAAAACAGAATTGAAGCAGTATGACTTGTAAAGAGTGTGAAGCCCTAAAAACAAAAGTAGAACTCGGACTCTTAAGTAAGAATTAGTAACCTATTTACAACACACCTGTTGTCTTGTTTTGTTCAGCAGTTTTCAAAATCATATATACCATTAGTTCTAAGGATCATTAATAGTAGTTATATTTTTTTAAAAAAAGAAGAAGGACCAGCTAAACAAAAAATCAAACACTCCTTTAATGGACTTCCTAGAACCTTAAGTATGCTGATATGTATCTCTAAAAGTGTGATATAACGCAGCATCTTCCAAACATTTTACTGGCAGAATCTTATTTGCAGAAAAATAGGAAATGGTGCAGAAAAATGTAAAATGTTTTAATATGCATTTTCTTCTTAGGAATCCAACTGCTACTAGAATAGCTTCTTATCTTTGCCATTTTATGACTTTGACTTATGACACTTTTCTTCCAGATTTTCTCTGTGGGCAGTTCTGTTTGTTTTGGGAAGACTTCTGACTTTAATTCTTTCCGTACTCACTGTTGGCTTTGGCCTTGCCAGAGCAGAGAACCAGAAGCTGGATTTCAGTGCAGGAAACTTCAATGTGTTGGCTGTCAGGTACAGTCAATTTAATATTTTTCTCAGTACAGCTGAATGGTATGTGTTATCAGTTTATGACATGAATTATCTAAAAAATTAAGGGGTAAATGTGTGGAGGTTAGGGAAGATACTCATTTGGTTTGATTTCATACCTGTTGCAGTTTCATGTCTAAATTTAAATACCAAAGCATTTATTAAACTTCTGGGATTAATCATTAATGAATAATTATTTATTAACACAATCTTGGGAATTTAGCACTAAATGAATACTATCAAAACAAATAGACTAGGGCCAGACCAGTGGCGCGTTAAGAGTTGGCTTGGGATGCCAGCTCTGAGCAGCAGGGCCCCAGTTTGGATCCCACATGAGGGCCAGTGATGCGCCCTCTACAGCTAAGATGGTGAACAACAGCTCCACCTGGAGCTGGGCCGCCGTGAGTTGCCACAAGCCTAGGCTGCAGTGGGACTGGCCGGCAGCGGGCGTGAGCTGCCATGAGCGGCTGTCCAATGGCCAGCGAGCGACTTCCTCACCCAGGAAGAGCACAATGATAGTACCAACTTGGGCCAGTGAAGCAACGTCCTCCACAACTAGACTGAAGAGCAAAAGGACAGCAACTTGTCTATTTCCCTTCCCTGATTCCCCAACGCTGTTCCCCTCCCCCATTCCCCAATAAAATTTCAAAAAAACAAACAAACCAAAAAACAAGATAGACTATTCAATGGCGTCGTTTTGATGCATTCTAATATTTTGTGTATTTCCTAATATTCTCAGAGTTGCTGTTCTGGGATCAATTTGCATCACCCAAGCATTCATGATGTGGAAGTTCATTAATTTTCAGCTTCGGAGGTGGAGGGAACATTCTACTTCTCAGGCACCAACTGTGAAGAAGAAACCAACAGTGACGAAAGGCAGGTCTTCTAGAAAAGGAACAGGTTTGTATTTAGTAAGCAATGAAAAACCTGAAGTAGAATATATATTTCTTTTAATATTCTGGGGTCGTCTTTATAATCTTACTAAGATTTAAAACCCTATAAAGAAAATTTTGCTCTACATTTTAGCAGAATTAGAGGCAAAGCAGCCTTTCCCATTCTACAGTTTGTTGATTCCCTAACATCAGTTTTTTCCCTCAAAAGCTGTCCTCTCAATTTCTCTCTCACAAGTTTTTTGTGCTTGATTACTTTGAGCCACTTATAGACCAATGTATATACTCAGTTTTAGTGAATAACTTAGAAAAAAAAATTTGTGCTTTCATGCATCTTAGTAAAAAAAAAACAACTTCAACTGAACATACTGGAAATTCTATTAAAAAAAAACCATAACCTCTTTACAACCCATCTGCCCTTTAGTTCCAAGTGTAATAGTTTCTTGTTTTTGTTTTTATAACATCTGATTGCTTGTTCCTTTTCTGAACATTTCATATAAAAGCAGTCATACAACATGTGATCTTTTGCAACTGGTTTCTTTCACTTAGCATGTTCTTAACGTTCATACATGTGTAGCATATATTGATACTTCATTCCTTTTTATGGCCAAAAAATATCCCATTGTATGGATATACAATATTTTATTTATCCATATATTAGTTGATGAATATTTGGGTTGTTCCCACTTTTTGGCTATTATGAATAATGCTGTAAACATTCATGTACAAGTTTTAGTTTGAACACCTGCTTTTTGCTCTCTTGGGCATGTGCCTAAGTGTGGAATTGCTGAGTCGTATGGTAACTGTATATTTAACATTTTGGGAGGACTGCTAAACTGTTTTCCAAAGCGGCTGCACCATTTTGCATGCATTGTTTTGCATATTGATATCCAGTTGTTCCTGCATTGGTTAAAAAGACAAATCTTTATTGATTTTCTTCATACTCTTGTTGAAAATCAGTTGATCATAAAAGTAAGAATTTATTTCTGGACTCTCAATTCTGTTCTCTTAATCTGTATATCTAGTCTTATGCTGGTATCACACTGTCTTGATTGCTGTAGATTTGTAGTAAGTTTTGCAATCAGGAAATATGAGTCCTCTGGCTCTGTTCTTTTTCATATTATTCTGGGTCCCTTGCATTTCCATATAAATTTGAGGGTCAGCTTGTAATTTCTGCAAAAAGCCAACTGGGCTTTTAATACAGACTACCTTGAATCTGTAGACTACCTTAAACATGAATGTCTTTCCATTTTGGGAGCGGGGGGGGGTCCTCTTTAATTTCTTTCAATTAAATTTTTTAGTCATCAATGTGTTAAGTCTCGCACTTCTGTTAAATGTATTCTAAATATTTTTTATTTTATTTATTTTTTTTTAAAGATTTTTATTGGGAAAGTGGGGGATGGGAACAGTGCTGGGGAATTGGGGGAAGGGGAACAGACAAGTTGCTGTCATTTTTTTCTTCAGTCTAGTTGTGGAGAATGTTGCTTCACTGGCCCAAGTTGGCACCATCATTGCGCTCTTCCTGGGCGAGGCAGATCAGTCACAGGCTTCTGGACGGCCACTCACTGCGGCTGCTGGCCGCTCATGCTGGCTGCTGGCTACACACGGTAGCCCATGGCAACCCACTGCAGCAGGGGCTGCAGCCTACGCCATCGCCGGTGACTCTCAGCAGCCCAGCTCCAGGTTGAGCTGTTGTTCAGCATCTTAGCTGTAGAGGGCAGTGTCACTGGATCCCATGTGGGATCCGAACCCAGGCCCTGCTATTCAGAGCTGGTGTCCCAGTCCAACTCCTTAACCAACACACCACTCAGCCAGCCAGATATTTGGAAAATTCTTGATCATTACTTCTTCAAATACTGTTTCTGCCACATTCTGTTTTTCCTATCCTTCTGGGACTTCAATACCTGTGTTAAGTAAATGCTTTACCATGTCCCTTATATCTTTTGATTCTTGCCATCCTTTTTTCCCTGAGTTTCTTGTTCACTAATCTCTTCTGTTTGCCTGATCTGCTATTAAACTCACTTATTGAATGTGAATTTTCAATTACTGTATTTTCTAGTTCTGGGATTAAAGATTTCAGTTCTCCAGTGAAATTCTCCACCTTTGCATTTATTTTATTAATCATTGTTCTTGTACTGTCTGCCAGTTCCCAGTCTGGATCACCTGAGGATCTGTTTCTGATATTTTTTTCTTAGTTTTCAGTCATTTGGTCTTGTTTTTTGGCATGCCTGGTAATTTTTAGTTGAATATTAGACATTTGTGTAAAGATATGTAGAGGCTCGGGATGAATTTGTAAAAGCCCTGGATTGCGTGTGGGCATATCCTCTGGCTCATTGAAGCTGATCTATTTCTGCTCACCCTCATTGCTAGGACATTAACTGTTTATAAGGGCTTTCTTCCCTGACGGGCTCTGAATTCAAGTTTTTGTCTCCCTGTCGTTGTGAGACTTCCCGATTCTCGGTGTAACCTTGTGCTTTCCTAGGAGTTGCTTCCTGCTTGATTTCTCCGAGTCTTGCTTGGTGCGTACACATTTAGTGGTTGGCAAGTGCCTTGAGAGAAAGACACATAGCTGCCTTGGTTTTTTTCTAGCACCTTTAAACAGCCATTTCTGTATTCAATTTTTATGGGTGTTTTTGGAGGGCAAGTTAGTCTAACATCAGTTATTCCATCGTAGCTTGAAAAAGATGAAGGCCATGATACACTCTTAAACATAAGTGTTATCCTAAACACCCACTTTTTAATACGTTATAAACATATTCCTAAGAACTTCATTTGTCTGCTGTCAAATGCAAAAGGTTCTTTATTTCTACCAAAATCACTGCTCTAAAGACGATTATTTTAAAACTCTTGTAATTGTTGTTTAGTTTTTTTATTTTCTATAACTTTTTTCCTGCTTTCAATGGTAACTTTTTATTTTTGTATTGAGATCTAATTGACATATTATAGTTACTTTTAATTTGCTACTTTCACTTCATTGTGTTTAACATCTTATCGGGTTGGTTAAAATACTAGTGAAGGTTAAGCACAGGTGAATAAGCTTGACCTCAGGGCAATAGCGCATATATTGGGGTTTTTTTGTTGTTGTTGTTGTTTTTTAGCTGAGCCATCCTGCTACCTGTTTGCAGCTCAGCGGCTGCTCAGCTCGGGCTGGACTCGAACCGCTGTAGCTCAGAGCTCAAACTCTTGAGCGAGCTCTTAACCAACTGAGCCACTCGGCCGGCCCCTATATTGGGTTTTAAGTTTTCTTTTCTGAAGGTACCTTTAAGTATAAACATGATATTTGCATTTAGTCATAAGAGAGTAACACTGATTCTTTTCTCTTTTCAGAAAATGGTGTAAATGGAACAGTAACTTCAAATGGAGCTGACTCTCCCCGTAATAGAAAAGAGAAATCTTCATAATGAATTCTAATCTAATTGTTTAAATGTCCCCAAAGAAATTTGCTTTTTACTATATCTTTCAGCACTAGAGGTTTTTTTCTGTTCTTCAAAATACAGTCTGTGCTCTTTGATTCTCGCTATTGTACTGTTTCATGCATTTTTTTTTTAAGGGCAATTGAGGGGAGGATAATTACTATGAGTGAGAAAAATACTTTAGCTTAGACTAAGCTACTTGCCTTCAAAATAGCTTAGGGACCACCACCATATTTTATTTTGTTTTTATCTTTGAACATTTTTCTAGTGATTTGGATAACTATTTACAAATATTCTACATATCAATGATACAATTTCTTGCTCTCACCAATTTTTTATATTAGCAAGATGGCCTATTCCAGCAAGGTCATATTTTTTAAGTTATCTTTCAGGGTAAAATGGAAATACTATAAAGTTAGATGTCAAACTTTAATATGTTTTCAGTGTTCTCTAATTTTTAGGAACTTTTGTAGCCTTTACACCAGGGAAAAAAGATTTGTAAATTCGCCAAAATAATTGTGTGCTTTATTTTATAGGTAGTGGTTACTA
This sequence comes from Hipposideros armiger, assembly GCF_001890085.2. Lineage (NCBI taxonomy): Eukaryota > Metazoa > Chordata > Mammalia > Chiroptera > Hipposideridae > Hipposideros > Hipposideros armiger. Next base: position 475,870 of record NW_017732000.1, read on the forward strand.
GTGTTACGTCCCCATTTTTTTAAGAAAAAAAAAACACACTATTGGTTACAATGTGTGGAGATTTATTACCATATATTGAATCAAAATATCTTCTATTAACATAAAAGTACTTGTAAAATCTTTCTTGTTCATTTTCAATACTTGTAAACTGGAAATCTGAAAATTTAAATATTTACTGTAAAGAAGAAAATCTGATACAGCCCTTTTTGATATGTTTATTAATAATGATTCTTAGTGGGGCTTGTCATACATTCGATATGCACAGCATCTTAGAAAAAATACTGTTTAATCTACAAATGATAATGCCTACTTGATTTATATCTATAAAAAATGTCAGGTAATTATATTTGGAAAACATTTAATGCACTAATCTTAAAGAAATTGAAAAGTCAGGTGGATAAACAGTCTTAAAAAACAGTGCTTTATGTTATAACTATAGCTTTGGTCCCATCTTTAATTGAGAAGCATTTATCTGTATAAAACATATTTTTGGATAAATATATATATATATATTTGTATCTCTACAGAAAGGCTCTAAAAAACATTTGAGTAAAATATTTGGTTCTCTTTTCTATAATTATCCTTTAAAATCCTTGTAGCTATGTTGGGCTTTTTGTTGTCTTTACAGTAGATAATATTGTTCCTTTCGGTGTTCACCTCTTGTTCCCCATTTCTCACTTTGGTCACCAGCTAAGGTTTGTGCCATTTGTAGTATAAAAGGTGCAGACCTGCCAGGTCTGCAGCATAATGAGTTGCTGTGCTGCTAGAAAGTCATGCTTTCCGTTTCCAGCTGTTTACCTACTTCCTGGAAAAAATAGTAGCTCTCTGTAGCATCATGGAGTTTCAATGGAACCAAATCTTTGCCATTAAAAACTGGCATTATATGAAACCATTCATTGAGAAATCAATCAAAATAAAAAAATTTTTACTTTCACAAGCTGTATCCTGGACGTTTTCTTCATTGGTAGCAAGTTTTGTGCTATTTTAGAATATAATCTCATAAAATGTACCATGCTTACAGGATACACTCATGATAGACATTTAGAAGAGGCTTCCCTAAAAAGGGTGTCTACAAAACACAGCAATCAGGGCTATTGTGGGGAAAAATGGTTCATAACCACATAAATTCAGGGACTGTGTGTTAACCAACCTGAAGGTGTTTCTTTGCCACAGGCCTATTCAGTCCTTTACGTGCAAATATGCTTCCTGACGCACCGAGAAGGTTGATACGGTGGGGACAGAAGATGCAGTGGTTCCCAACTCGTTTAGTTATGGAACCGTTTTCCCATGGAGTTATTTATAGGACTTACATTCTACAGCATATGCTATGCGTTTAGGGGAAAGAACAAAAAAGCCCTTGATATGTAATTAAAACTTTACAAGACATGAAAATACACAATTATAACTAAACTATAAGCCCTAGACCTCCTTCCAAATGCTCTGAGCAAAGTCTATCTTTCCTGGCCTCCAGACCCTGCAGAGGCTGTCAGTCACCTGACCTCAGGTCAAACAAAGCCCAATGGGGGGCCGGCCCGGCCCAGTGGCGCGATGGTTAAGAACTGGCTTGGGACGCCAGAGGGCCCCGGTTCGGATCCCACATATGAGGGCCAGTGACACTGCCCTCTACAGCTAAGATGCTGAACAACAGCTCAACCTGGAGCTGGGTTGCCGTGAGTCGCTGGCGAGGCAGGTGGGTTGCCATGGGCTACCTTGTGTGTAGCCAGCAGCCAGCGTGAGCAGCCCGTCCAGAAGCCGGCGACTGATGTGCCTCGCCCAGGAAGCGCGCAATGATGGTGCCAACTTGGGCCAGTGAAGCAACGTCCTCCACAACTAGACTGAAGAACAAAAGGACAGCAACTTGTCTGTTCCCCTTCCCCGATTCCCCAGCGCTTTCCCCTCCCCCAATTCCCCAATAAAAATCTTAAAAAAAAAAAAAAAGTAAGCTTGGGGGAAATTCTAGCATAATGCTTAAACATTTTTGCCCCAAAGACCACTCTCGGTGTGATAGGTAATTTAGTTAAGAAGGATCAACTACTATAAAACTTCCAACACAAGACAGGTTTGAGAATTTCAAATTAGACATTAGCAAGTGTTAGGAGGAAGAATTAAAGACTAGTAGCCAATGGCCTGATGGGGGCGCATCGGGGTGGCCTGAGTCTCTAGGTGGTTCAGAAGCTCGGTGTACAGCCCGGCCAGTAGGATGATATGAGAGGCAAGAGGACAAACACAATAACGGGGCTTTGTTCATTTGGTTCTAGAGCACTTTTTGAAAGCTATTAGCCATATGCAGAAGGTAACACACCCCCATGGCTTGTGAAGACAGCAGAGAGCCCAGTAATTAAAAGACAAACCGGTCTGTTTACCCAAGCATGGTGTGCTTTACAAAAAGCTGTACTCAGTACCTGCACCCCACGCTGACCAGCTTTATGCAACACCATTTGGGCAAAGTCTAATCCAGTTTGTCTAGCTTCACTATTTCTAGTGAAAGATGATGAATGTATTTCCTTAAGGCTAAAATCAAACATTTGGAGTGTCCTGAAAACAAGCCAATCAGAAAAACATTTTAGAGGCTTTGGTCCATCACACAGTCTAATTCATGATTATTAATAATTTAACTTTGACCTTAACTTGGCCTAAGGGAGAAAAAAAAAACAAAATTTCATTTTGAAGATCCAAATTTCAACCAATTCAAGTGATCAATAACCTTATTGATTTCCGTTAATGTGAACACATACACAATGGTAAGACCAGCAGACCAGAGTTCAAATCGACTCCTCCCTTAATCAGCGTGACCCCAATGTCCATGCCTCAGTTTTCTCAGTAAGTATTAGCACCTACCCCACAAGGTAGTTCTGAGAACTGGGATAGTGCACCCAAGTTGTGCATAACTCCATGCCTGATGCTTATTAAATGCCAGTCGTTAGCACATAAGGTCCTGACAGACAGCACAGGGAATGGCCAATGGCAAGCACTGAGCCATTTTAGTCGTTACTACTGTTCCTTATAAGATGCCTTGGACAAGGTCTTGAGCACTTGTGCTCTCTCCAATGCAACTACAGTGTTCCGTGGTCACTACCTGGGAGCCGGCGGACCGACAAAGCTTCTGAGGTGTTCAAACCAACGTTACTGCCATTTTATCTTTGGAAGACTTGGTAGGCATGCTTCCCCAGCGCAGAAGTCCATAAACACCTGAGTCTGAACTGAATCGCACCTGTATAGTTTCTAAAGAACAATAGTTTTCAGATACCTATGGCTTGTGAAACCAGTTTCATTTAGACGGCGTGTACAACTTCTAGGGAATTTCTAGCTGCTTAGAGTTGCCTTACCTTCTAATGGGAGGAGTCAAACGCCATCAGGTAAATGAGAATATTTACCTGGTACAGGAAAAGAGTATATTACAAGATAATGTTTATCAAGAAATTTGACCTGATCTCATAAAATGTCCTAGAAATTACAATTCTGCAAATGAAGTGGAAAGCCTGGATGTGATAGCATGTGTGCAATATACACCTAAGTATGGATAACGCATGAAGCAGAAATCTAAAGACTCAGACAAATGTAAAGACTCAGTTGTATATTTGCTGATTGACTTCTGGACAAATCCTTTTTTCCTCCATCAAATATGAGAAACAATAATAAAGTTCCTTATGAGAACAATTAGAGGTTAATTTTTCAAAAATGCAATTTTACCAAACTAATTTAGGTTACTAGTGATCTCCTGACCAATCAGAGTGGTCCCTTCTATTTCTAATTGTCTGGTCTCCAGAGGTGAGAGCAGCTGATATCATTCATGATAAACAAACAAAACAGGAAGACAGGGATTATTTGTAACTTAGGTCAGAAGGGGAAAACGTCTCGACGTGTATATACTAAGTATATGAAAAATGAAAAATCCAAGTGTGGTTTTTAAAAAGCAAATTCAATTCTGTAGGATTAAGCCTAGAAAATGACCAGGAATATTTTAGAAGATTGGTTATTTACTTAAATCCTAATATAAATAGGAAGCTTTGAAAAATTCAAAAGAAAGTATGCAAGGTTTGGTTCAACTTGAATTTCAGAGAGAACTTTTCTAACTGCACAATTATTGTTCCAACGAATAGAAAGTCCTAGTTCAAACCCAGACATCGTTTCTCTATTCTTATTAGGGTATGGTGTGTCAAGTCTGTCTCAGTGCAGAAACAAAGATACAGAGAAATGAAATGGGGAGATGACCACTTAACAAAAACGAATTATTTCTGAAATAAGAGAAATACTCTGCAGTGATTTCCATTGAAATCATAAAGTATGGTTGTTCTACAGACAGCTCATTCTCATTTCATTTATTCTTCTGTTATACAGCATCTTACTTTTGCATAGCCTGTGCATTTTGGGTTTTTTTGTTGTTGTTGTTGTTGTCTTTTTTCTTTTTTACTGAACGCTAAAACAGAATAAAGAATTTGAAAAGCAAAGCCACCTTGTGGAATGTAGCTTCAGGTTTAAGTAATCACTGGTCTCCTTGTTTTGCTGTATTTTGATGAGCGCCAACCTTCTAATTAGAGTCCGGCATCTCTTGTTCGGCAGGCAGTGCCAATCATGCTCCATTATATATTGATGGGGAGTAAGTGCCTGTTAGGGGCTGCTGTAATCACCACCCTAATTTTCCCGCTCATGCTCCATCCATGTCAGTGCTCTCGTCTCCAGAGGTAAGAGCAGCTGTACTTACTCTCTGTACTCATTAACCCAGCTGCCCTTGACATTTGTACATTTGTTCTTTTTTTTTTTTAACCCATTGTCACAAATTCTCTACCAAAGGAAACACTTTAGCCATGGGGTTTTTTGGGGTTTTATTCTTTTTGGGTTTTTTTGTTTGTTTTGTTTTGTTTTTTGCGTTGATTGTTTCAGGTGTTTCTCCATGCAGGCTCTGAATTTCCATCTAACATAGCACTCTCCCATTTACCCGCACGTTACTATGATTTGATGTGATAGAATGGCCAACGGGAGGCCCCCGATGGAAAGTAGGTCCAGAACTGCATTCACTGATCTGAAAGTTTGACTTTAAAAGTGTTAGAAACTCATTTCTTCATGATGTTTTCTAAAATGCCTGAAAAACTGAAGTTATCAGTTATGTAGGATATTTTTTACCTGGTGATTCTCTTTTCAGAGATGCTCAGGTTTAATGGGCTCCCAGCCTGCCCTCACTCTCCTTTAGCTCTGCCAATGTCTATTTTTTTTTAAAGATTTTTATTGGGGAATTGGGGGGCAGCGCTGGGGAATTGGGGGGCAGCGCTGGGGAATTGGGGGCAGGGGAACAGACAAGTTGCTGTCGTTTTGTTCTTCAGTCTAGTTGTGGAGGACGTTGCTTCACTGGCCCAAGTTGGCACCATCATTGCACTCTTCCCAGGCGAGGCAGATCAGTCACCAGCTTCTGGACAGCCGCTCACTGCGGCTACTGGCCGCTCACGCTGGCTGCTGGCTACACACGGTAGCCCATGGCAACCCACTGCAGCAGGGGCTGCAGCCTACACCGTTGCCGTAGACTCACGGCAGCCGAGCTCCAGGTTGAATCTTAGCTGTGGAGGGCAGTGTCACTGTTCCTCATATGTGGGATCCAAACCGGGGCCCTCTGGCGTCCCAAGCCAGTTCTCAACCATCGCGCCACTCGGCCGGCCCTGCCAATGTCTATTCTTGATCGTTTACATTGATTCCATGAATTGCATCTTCATCTTTCCCTGCACGCAGCTGGGTACCAATGTCTGACATCTTTCATCTCAAATGGAAAAGATGGGTATTTGCATTTTTACGTCCTGGTATATAGCAAAAGACCAACCTCACCTACCTTAGTCCCCCAAATACCCTCCTGCAGCCCATTCTTTATCCTCCACAATCTTTTTTTCTGTAAGACAACAATAATACTGTACTTTGTAGATTCTAAAATTTGTTCCCTCCACCCATACTTCAGTATCACTGAAATAGAAATGGGTCTTTCAAAAGTCAATGACATGTCATAATTGGCAGCATTTTTCTTAGTGTACACAAAATAAGGATTTTTTAAAAAAGCTGGTGAATTCTTAGATTGCATGAAATTCAGTAAAAATTGCTAGCATTTGTTGAAGGCTTACTAAGTCCCAATTATTATTGTAATTGCTTACCTCCCTAATTTTTTTCTCCACAAACACCCTGTATAGGTTGGACCCATTCTTAGCCCTGTTTTACAGAGACTCAATCTCAGAGGGATGAAGTGACTTAGTAAGTGGCAAAGCCCGGCTTTGAACACAGGTTTGTTGATGGAGCCCCTGGTCCTCACTCTACCCCAACACACACCTCCCCTCCACCCAAGCCCACCTTAGAGGATCATTTGATTTGGTCCCAAGGACTTTTGCAAAGATAAGGTTATCACTAATTATAGAATACTAATAATACACAGTAAAATACCTTAACATCATTTGAATTTATTCAATAAACGCTAATAGGCTCTTCCTGGATATTACGGGGATACAAACATTACTAGAACACAGCCTCTGTCTCCAAGGACTCAGTCTAGTGGGAGAGGCAGACATCCCAGACCATAATTAGAACAATTGGGAAAGTTCTAGAGCAGGGTTAGTACCAGGCATCTCAGATAGAAGGTATCTCAGATAGAAGGCTGAACTTGAGCTGGACTTTGGGAACTGAGAGAAGGCTTCCCTGAGGGTGAGGCCTTCAAGCTGAGGGTTGCTTCATGCACCATGCCAGATGATGAATGAATGAGTGACTCAATCAATCAATCAATCGATCAATGAAAGAAGGAATCAACAATGGCTTGAAAGAGACTGAGCTGGGAGACACAGATATATAAGGAGCAGTCAATGAAAGACAAATCTTCGAGAGCACCTGAGAGGTGAGGAGATACTAGAGATCATGGAAACCAGGAAAGGGGCTCCCAGGAGGAAGTGGTCAGCAGTGTCAGAAGTGGCAAAGACGAAAAAAGAAACACTGAAAAGAGTTGGTCAGCTTTGTCTCCTAGGAAGGCTATGGTGCCCTCAGTAAGAAGAGCCATGGCAGCCGGCCGAGTGGCACGTTGGTTAAGAGCTGGCCTGGGACGCCAGAGGGCCCCGGTTCGGATCCCACATATGAGGGCCAGTGACACTGCCCTCTACAGCTAAGATGCTGAACAGCAGCTCAACCTGGAGCTGGGCTGCTGTGAGTCACCGGCGTCATCGTAGGCTGCAGCCCCTGAAAAAAAAAAAAGAAGAAGAGCTATGGGTGTCACCCAGGGACTCCCTCAGTCTCATTCCCCTTAGGGATCTAAGGCCTGGAAGGATCTGGAAGGATCCTGTGTGGCCTTGACTCCCACGTGGACAGCAGGTGCTGGACCCCTCCCAGCACTGGGAAGAGGCTGCAAGCGCAGATTTGCTCAAACCCAGCCTGCTGAAGATCCCCATTGGAAAAGTGGGGGTGAGGGTGGCGGGGGGACTGGGGCACTGTTCCCAGCCTTCCTCCCCTCTCCGGGAGCTGGGCAGGGCCTTCCAGTGGGCTGGGTCCGAGGAGCCGAACTTGGGCAAACATTTGCGGCTTTCATCATGCCCCGGCCGCGGCTTTAACTACTAATATGCGTTCTTGTGATTGCAGGTGACTTTGTATGACCTTCGACTGACTTTACAAGCAATAGGACCTGCCTAAGATCATATCCACGTGCAGGAAAAAAAAAAAAAAGTAGCCCACAGAGTGTGTTTGAAGGAACAATGAAGTAAAATTAAGTTGCTCTATGACTTCACCCTGTGAAACCCAATTCGTTGAATAAAAAGATTACAAGCTGAGCTGGCCGAGTGGCTCAGTTGGTTAAGGGCGCGAGCTCTGAGCAACAGGGTCACCGGTTCAATTCCCACATGGGCCAGTGAGCTGCGCTCTAGCTGAGCTGCCACTGAGCTGCCTACAGGCGGCCAGATAGCGACTGGACTTGGAGCTGAGCTAGCTGCGCCCTCCACAACTAAGACTGAAGGACAACAACTTGGCTGTTCCCCTTCCCACATTCCCCAATACTGTTCCCCTTCCCCAATTCCCTACTAAAAAATCTTTTTTAAAAAAACAAAACAGATTACAAGCAAAAATCGAGGGAAGAAAAAAACAAAAAACGGTTACAAGCAGTATGGTTGTTGGGGCTGGGCTGTCACTAACGTTCTGGCTCCAAACATGATGTCAAGGCATGGGATATACAGGGAAGGCCAACACAGGCAGGATGCCGCCCTCGCCGAGCTTAAAGTGTGAAGACTATACACAAAAAATATAACGACGAATTTTAAGTGCTCTCAAGGGGGAAAGCCAGGCGCTTGTGAGAGAGAAGGATGGAGGCCAGAGGAAGCAAGGCCTCTGTGAGAAAATTACCTGTAAGCCGAGACGCTCAGGATGAGTAGGACTAAGGCCAAAGAGTGAGGGAGGCGTTGTTAGAACAGCCCACCCAGGACAAAGGTGCCATCGAGGAGGGGAGAGGACACAGGGCAGGGGCTCCAGGACATCTGCGCCAGGCTTGGGACTTCAGGTTCAACTTTCTTTCCTCGGTGCCCAAGTACGCATATGTCCGTAATCTTCCTCACCCCACAATCTCCATGGAGAAGTGTGGCCTCCAGGTGTGTACCAGGCCAGGTGTACTGATGGTGTACATTCATCTTTTCTTGCCCCCTCTGGTTTTCTCAGCAAGCCTTTCTTCTGTGAAGACGCTGGTGAAAGTGAAATTTCCTGGGACATTCTCAGCAACAGTTGCCAATCTGATGGGTTCAAGTGCCTGCTTCTTTTCTAGCTTGCGTATTTAGTATCCTTTTATTATTTCATTTCCTCCTCTCTGCATTTATTCAGCACTATTGAGTGAGACCTTGCAGGTCAGTGAGAGATAAGACAGAGCAGACGCTGAACAGTTTGTGTGAGGGAGCAGAAGAACTTGCCTCCCAGCAGGAGGCGGAGAGAGATAGCAACTGGCCTTTAGGGAGAAATGTTGTTGATTTCAAATTTCCCAGCTCTGATTTAAGTCAAAACAAACCACTACTTGGAATCAATAAAAGAGGGTCTTCTCTCTGGCTCTCTATTAGTGCAGAGTCTCCTACTTTGAAAATAATTCACAGCCCCATCTTTTAAGCCAGTGCTACTCAGACCATTCCGGGGACCAGTTCCTGTTTCATTCTGCAAACTGTTTGTAACCAAGTCTGCAGTGAGATTAAGTACAGAAACAGAATAAGCATTTAGAACTTGTATGGCAATTTGACAGAATAGTTTTATGCACGTTGAATCTAAAAAACCAAAAGAATGGAGTTTGTGCTTTGTATGTCATTGGAGGGTTTTTTAATTGATTTTTTCTAGTAGTTTTATCTTACTATTTTTAAAAATATTAGTACACAATGGATTTAAGACAAAATCGACCCTTCCCCACGAGTGTTCTGAGACACGTTGTTCTGAGCCACTAAAGGAAACTCAAAGACACTCAACTCAAAAGCACAGAATGAAACCTAACAGTCCCCCAAAAGACCCTGAAACACTGGTGACAAGTCCAAAGAGAGCTTGGAGCCACCCTGTAGACTTTCAGATTCAATACACAGTTCTTGGCCAGATTCTGGGCAGCTTTCCAGATGTCTGCCAGCAGGAAGCACAGATAAGGAGGCTTTGGAAAGTGGAGTTCACTCCCCTCAAAAGTCAGGTTTTATCCGGAGCAGATGCTACTTGTCACATGAAATCCACAAAATGTCAGCTGGCCAAAGGGAGGCACAGAGGGGTTGAGTGTTAGCAGTGGTGGGTGCTTTCTTAGCCAAGTGTCACGTCTGCTTCCTCCAACTGTAAGCAGATAGAAGAGTCCTGAGCTGATGGAGTCACACAGCCTCTGGTATAAATCGCCATGTGGCCACAAGGGTATTGTCAGTTAGATAAAATCAGGTATTTGGGGTAGGAAAGTAGCCCCTCCAAGTCTCCACATTTACCTTACAAGGTCCTCCCCTAGTGACTAAGATAGGTGACGTCTGCTATTGGACTGACAGGAAGAGGCCATAACATCCCAACTGGACTGCTTCTGGGGACACGCTCACCGAGCCAGCCCTTCAGAGGCACTCATGGGCCATTGAAACGTATGTGTCCTCAGTGGACATTGCCTGGTTCCCATTATTTGTATTCTTAGCTGTGCTCATGTGTCTTCAGTTGGTATCTTCCATTAGGCTAAAGGAATTGGATTTTTGCAAGCCGAAAAAAATGTCTTCCCATTTCTTTTGCAATATTCTCACATCTCTATCACATTCTGTACCCAGTGGGTTCTAAGTAAATATTGACTAACCCATTAATAAAATGATGAACTCAAACAGCAGGTTCCTTTTTTTTTTTTTTTTACTTTCAAAGTGTTTTTATTTTCCTTGCTGTTGTACTGTTTTATTCAAAGCTCCGTGAATTTGATTTAAAACGTTGGAAATTAAAGAACATACAAAAAGGGCCAGCTGAGTGGCGTGTTGGTTAAGAGTTGTTGGATTGGGAGCACCAGCTCTGAGCAGCAGGGCCCGGGTTCGGATCCCACATATGAGGGCCAGTGACACTGCCCTCTATAGCTAAGATGGTGAACTACAGCTCAACCTGGAGCTGGGCGGCCGTGAGTCGCCAGAGAAGGCATAGGCTGCAGTGAGGCTGGCCAGCAGTGGGCATGAGCTTTTGTGAGCTGCTGTGAGCCACCGTGAGCGGCCATCCAATGGCTGGTGAGTGACTGCCTCACCTGGGAAGAGTGCAATGATCATAATACCAGCATGGGCCAATGAAGCGACGTCCTCCACAACTAGACTGAAGAACAAAAGAACAGCAACTTGTTTGTTACCCTTCCCCAATTTCCCAATGCTGTTCCCCTCCCCCAGTTCCCAATAAAATCTTTTTAAATATTTTTTAAAAGAACATAGAAAAAAATAATAGCAAACTTAGCGACTTTGGACCCCGTGTGCTTAGGGGTCATGTCCACCCCACAGGGCTTGACAAATACATGTTAACCTCTAATTCACTTGGGCAAAACCCAGCTACTCACCCATTTGAGGAAGCCTCAACTGCTGAGATTTCCTCAAGGGGAACTAAGAAAATGAGACTGAAAGCACTTGTTCTTTTGCATTTCCTTTTCGTATCCCTTCTTGAATTTTCTGACAGTTATGCAGAAAGGCTCAGATGGAAGCTGGGTGGGCTCCTTCCTGGAGTAGTGACACTCAGCCCCCACATCCAGGGAGCCCAGCTATGCGGGATCCTCCAGGGAAGGAGGAGGGTGCCAAGGCCCAGGAAGAGAGAGCCAGTGAGGGAATAGCCCAGGCTGTAGGAGCCAGCCTCAGGCCACCACGGTAGACACAAGCTCCATTTTGTGGAGAACTGGCAGCACCCAGGACATAGACATTTCATTCCATTCCTCCATCATCGTCCCTTGGTCTCCCTCTTTCCTACATCTACCCACCGTACCCCAAGCTTTGCTTAGACAAACTCACTTCCCTTCTCATAGAGAAAAGAGGGGAATTTGTCTGGCTGGAGGTGTGGAGTGGCCCACATTATGGGGTTTTTTTTTGTTGTTGTTTTTTTTTAGCTGAGCCATCCTGCTACTTGTTGGCAGCTCAGCAGCTGCTCAGCTCGGGCTGGACTCAAACCGCTGTTGCTCAGAGCTCAAACTCTTGAGCGAGCTCTTAACCAACTGAGTCACTCGGCCGGCCCCCCACATTATGTTTTGAATCGAAGGTTCCATTTTCACGTGTTACCCCACTGCCTCTGTGATTACCTTGAAACCTCACAGTTGGAGCCAAGCATTTCTTTGGGAAAGACCCAAAACTCTTCAAATATAGTAAGGCTCAACCTCCCCAAGTAAGATTGCACCGACGCTAACTAAACCCTTTGAGAACTTCAAGTTGTGTTTTAGAATCTGCTTACAACCTGTTGCATAAAACACATATTTGGTGGTGCCACTGTGATGCCATTTGGTAACATTATTGTTCATATAATGAGTGAGCACAGGCCATAATAGAGAAGGTAAAGAGGGGAAAGGGAGCCACAAAAAATATGACCCAATACGCTGAGGCCCAAGTCTCCAGAATCTTGCACTTTTTCAAATGACCTTATGAAAGCTGAAAATTAGGCAACAGGGGGAAAAAAGAAGAAGAAAAAAGGACTTTGCCTGTTCCTTTCTATTTCTTTTGTTTGATTTTCTAAGAATACGTTTTGTAGCATAATTTTGGTATATTTGCTCCTGGCAGAAGCTTGTAGAATAATTACTCCATTAGTGTGCAGTCAACAATTTATCCTGAAGTCAGCACTTCATTACCTGTGGTGGAATCACATCGGCTATGTAGGAATATTTTCTAGGATATCAGAAAAAGAATTATGGGGCTGGCCGAGTGGTTCAGTTGGTTAAGAACACAAACTCTAAGCAACAGGGTTGCCGGTTTGATTCCCACATGGGCCAGTGAGCTGCACCCGAGCTGAGCTGCCGCCGAGCTGCCATTGGGTGGCAGGATGGCTCAGCTGGTGAGAGCACGCGCTCCTAACAACAAGGTTGCCAGTTCGACTCCCACATGGGATGGTGGGCTACACCCACCCACAACTAAGATTGAACATGGCACCTTGAGCTGAGTGGCCGTGAGCTGCCCACATGCAGCCTCACAGTGATTGGGCTTGAAGGTGAGCTAGGTGCGTCCTCCACAACTAAGACTGAAGAACAACAACTTGGCTGTTCCCCTTCCCCAATTCTGCAACACTGTTCCCTTCCCCCAGTTGCCCAATAAAATCTTTTAAAAAAAAAGAAAGAGAGAGAGAGAGAGAGAGAGAGAGAGAGAGAGAGAGAGAGAGAGAGAAAGGGGGCCAGCCGAGTGGCTCAGTTGGTTAAGAGTTGGCTTAAGAGCGCAAGCTCTGAGCAACAGAGCCACCAGTTCGATTCCCATGTGGGCCAGTGACGCTGCACCCAAGCTGAGCTTTCACTGAGCTGCCAACAGGTGGCAGGATGGCTCAGCTGATGTAACAACAAGATTGCCTGTTCGATGGTGGGCTAAGCCCACCTGCAACTAAGATTGAACACAGCACTTTGAGCTTAGAGGCCATGAGCTGCCGACAGGAAGCCAGATGGAGACTGGCGCTCTCCACAACGAAGATTGAAAAACAACAACATGACTGGTCCCCTTCCTCAATTCCCCAATACTGTTCCCCTACCCCAATTTCCCAATAAAATAAAATAAAATAAAGAATGAAAAAGAATTATGTTTTTTTTTAAGTAAGAGATAGAAAGAGAAGGAAAAACAGAAAGTGAACTAAAAAGAAAAATTAAGAGCCAACTCTGAAAGGGAACAAATCATTTAATTCCTGCTAAAGTGAGGTCCGTTACTTGTGCAGCAACATTTTTCTCATTGCTAGGTGTTTGTGAGCATGCAGAGGATGTTCAGGAAACTTCCATTCATGCCCCCAGAACAACCCCACACTCCTGGCTATCTGACCATTTGAGCAAGAAGCAGAGAACAAAGGCTGTCGGACCACACAGACCCTGGCGGGTGGAGATTGTGCCTGCGTTTCAGCCTTGCCCGTGTCAGAAGCAGACATCTGTCTTCTTTCTTGGAAAAGGCAACAGTTCCCTGACATCTTAGGGACTTGTGCACCCACCGCATTCTCAGTTGGGGATTTCAAAGCAGATCCAAAGTAGAAGAGGTGGTAACAAGATTCTAAAACACATTTTGTATTTATTTCTAGATGGCAATAGTCAGTATGGATGTAGTCTTTTGGGGGAGATGGAAGATAACTGTATTTGGAGTTTTTGCTCTTCCTTGAAGACTGTGGGGCTCCATTCCTTAGGTTTGTGGGTTGGTGGCAGAGGAGAAGGGTTAATGAGTAAACATGGAACCCAATTCAAAGTCTGTTGTGTGCCACCCTGATCCCAACCAAATATATAGGCAATCAACTTCCTACACACACACACACACACACACACACACACACTCCCTTTCTTCAATTCTTTTGCCCCACCTTGAACAAATTTACCTTCATGGAGCCCTCAAGTTACCCTGAGCCCCTCTTTACATAGAGGTGATGAACTTAATAAAATAATACACATTGCAATATCTGTATCTAATAATGTCTGTGTTTTTAAAACCATTATAAAATGCAGGTTTATATAAAAGGCACAAAGAATAGCATTTTTCTGTATAACATGCTCCAAAGACTTCCTNCAACTTCCTACACACACACACACACACACACACACACACACACACACACACACACACACACACAGGGACACAATAATCCCCTCAGACAAACTAGCCCCAATCTGACCTTGAAGTGCCAGTGTCCTTCAAGACCGCACCCTCCATGAAACCCCACAAGAGAGCTGAGAAAGCCAGAACTCCCTCCAGTACCCTCTGTGTCCAGAGGTTGGTTAGGATCTAGTTTTGACCCAAAGCCCAATAAATGAGCTCTCAATCAGATTACGAAAGTGTGTTACCATTCGTTGATTCTTTCACTGATTACCACAACCAAAACAAAGTATTTATGAGGCCTGTGGGCATATCCTTGCTTCCTCTCTTTCTTAAGTCACGTGCGCCTCTGTCTTTCATGTGGAACTCAGGCTTCAGGGCCAATGACTTCCGTATAAAGGAGTTTCATCCTCAGAGTATTGGAAACTAAAGTGACCTTTGAGACTAAAAGTCCTTTCGATAAACCAGACTTTTGTGCAAATGGACTGAGAGCAGTTCTGTCTCACTCCTGAGCCAGAAGCACCAGAGGTGACAACAGGGAAAGGCAGCAAGGAGGTTGGAGGAGTGGGAAAAAATGGTTGCCATGTCTTGGAAGACCCTTCCAATGGAGAGAGAGGATTCCACCTCCAGGGCTGGATGGGCGAGGAGCCAAGTCCTCTGAGAGATGGGGGACAGGAAAGCTGTGGTAAGATTCAATGGAGAGGGAATTTATCACCTGGGCGCAACTGATGCCTCCTATATTTTGTCTTTATTCCTCAAGGAATAAAGTGGGCCTTGAGTGAGTTCATTAATTACCTCAACAAAAAATTATTGGGAATATTCTTTGCATCATGAGCTATTCTAAACACTAGGAATATACATCAGTGGACAAAAAGAACTTGTAGGAATTAATATGAAAATACAGACAACCTGATAGCAAAATGGGCAAGATACTTCACAAAATGTTACCCAAATTGTATATATCAAATATATATATAGTGTTTTACCTCCCTAATCGTCAGAGAAACCACAAAACTCCAGCTTTTTACAATTACAGTCTCACCAGAATGGTTAAAATGAAAAAACGGATGACACCAATGCAAGAAAGGATGCCAGCAACTGGGACCGTCATACAATGCAGGTGAGATGATAGATTGGTACGACCACTGTGGAACAGTTTAGCATTATCTATTAAAGCTGAAGCCATGCACACCCTACAATTCCACCCACATAGAAATGCACGCACAGAAGAGAGGTGCAAGAATGTCCATAGCAGCATCAGCAGAAAGCTAAAAACAACCCAAATGTCCATCAACAATATAATGGAGGAATAAATGGTGGGATATTCATACTGTCAGGTGCTGTATAGCAATGAAAAGGAATAAACTACTGCTACACTCAACAACAAAGAGAAACTTCAGAAAGGGTGTTGAGCAAAGAAGCCAGACACAAAAGAATATATAATGTGCAATAAAATTAACAGTAGCAAGTGAGAAAGGGGCAAGGAAATTGAGGGTCCGTGCAAGGGACTGATTACAATGTTTGCCCAGGAAATTTCACTGGGTAAGAAGAGTATGGACATGAAGGGAGTGAGTGGTGGTGAAAAGGCGAGGGCAGGGTTACCAGAAAACGTGAGCCAGCGAGAGGAGAGATCTCACTCAGAGAGGGTAGTGCCTGGGCTGGAGATCACGAAGGGGTTGCAGTAACTGGTGACAAGGTCCACAGTATGACCACTGAGATGAGTGACTGAGACAGGGGAGATGACAGGGGAGTTTTCAAGGCACTGAGCTATCTGGGTATTGAAGCAATTATCAATGTGTTGTTAAAATCACCAAGAGTTAAGACAGGAGTGGTGTTGGAGAGACTTAAAGTGAGCTATTATAGAAACTACAATTATCGAGACGTGGAGAACCTGGGGTCAGCGGATGATGCTGCACCACTAAGGTGCTGTAGACAGTGGATGATATAGTCTGATGATGTGAGATGAAAGCTGGATGAATTTAAGGAGGATGGAGGGGAAGGGGCTGGATACATCCAAGAGGAGGAAGGAGGATAACCCCAGACCCCGTGGTCCCAGGGTTAGGGGCTTGGGAAGAGGACAGCAGGGGAACCAGTGACCTCAGGAGAAATCCACGTTTTCTTTAGAGCAGGAAGCTGAAGAGAACATTCACAAATGAGGTGGGTAGAGTGTGTGTGTGTGTGTGGGGGGGGGTGCGTTGCTAATGCCGAGCACTGGGTGAAAGGGTTTCAGGGGGTGGAGGGGATGGGAGAAGTGGACAGAATAGGGAAGCGTGATGCCATAGGGAGATAAAGAGGCAGGAGAGGAGGAGTGACCCAGGTGTCTGGAGGCCCCATGGTATGACTGGATAGAGCTGAAGGCAAGGTGAGGTTTAACCCTGAAGGACTCCAAAGAGATACGGCTGGGGAGGCTGTCCGTGGTTTCTTATTAGCAGGTCAATTAACTCCTGTTTAGTTTGGTCGGTTTTCTTAACGTTCATTGTCTTCACGTGTTTTCAAATTGTGTTTGCAGCCTTTGTTGTGGGGTTTGTGTGTGCGCGTGTGGTTTGCCTTGTTGGTTCCTTCTGAGCTCACGCCCCTCTGGTGTTTGGTCACCTATATCGAGGCTCGTAGAATGTTCTAGCCCAGGATGAGGCGTTTTCCCATTGAACAGAGGCGAGAGGTGAGAGAACCACGGGGAAGCTTAGAGTTGGTTCTGGGTTTGCTGCTCTCGGCGGTGCGAATGCAGACCTTCGTACAAGCTGGAACCCCAGGCAGTGACTCCAGCTTTTTTAGACTTTTTTCACAGTTGGGGAAGCCCTTCTCTGGCCCAGCAAACCTGGTTCCTGTCTCCCAGCCATGAGGACAAAAAGCTACAAAGCATGCTAGGACATACAGTCAGCACTACCATGCTTCTTCGGACTGGAACAAATTTCAGCTGGATCAAAGATTTAAAGGTAAAAAGAGAATCTAAGTTTTAAAAATAATCAGAGCTGGGGATGGTCTTAAGAAGGGCAAAAATTTTTAATCAAAATGTAAATGATCGTATAATGAATTAAGAGCTCTTACAAATCAATTTTAAATTGAGATATAATGGACATAACATTATATGAGTTTCAGATGTGCAGCATCATGATTAAATATATGTGTATATATTGTGAAATGATCACCACAATAAGTCTAGTTAACATCCATCACCCGACATAGTTATAAGGTTTGCTTTTTTCTTTTGATGAGAGCTTTTAAGATTTATTCTCTTAGCAACTTTGAAATAGATTAGTAACTACAGTCACCATGCTGTACAGTATACCTCCAGGGTTATTTTATAGAAATTTGCACCTTTTGATCATCTTCACTCATTTTACCTACCCACCCCAACCCCACCCCTCACCCCCCCAACCCCCACCCCGGCAACCACCAATTATTTCTCTGTATCCATGAACTCATTTTTTTTAGATTCTGTATATAAGTGAGATCATATGGTATTTGTCTTTCTCTGTCTGACATTTCACTTACCAGAATGCTAATGCGAATGGCAAGATTTCCTTCTTTTTTATGGCTGAATAATATTCCAGTGTGTGTGTGTGTGTGTGTGTGTGTGTGTGTGTGTGTGTTACATTTTCTTTACCCATTCATCTATCAATGGGCACTTAGATTGCTTCCATGTCTTGGCTACTGTAAATAATGCTGCAATGAACATGGAGATGCAGATATATTTTCTAGTTAGTGTTTTCATTTCCTTACAAATCTGTTTTTAAAGGACCAACACCCTAAAGAAAAATCAACAATAAACATAGTTCACAGAAAAAAATACAAATATGTATTTTAAATATATAAAGAATCTAAAAATGTCACTATCAAAGAAAGGCAAATTAAAGCTATTTTCACTTGTCTATCCCACAAGATAGGTTATCAGCTACTCTTTGCACGGTGCTGACCTATCACAAAAGCAGTTGGGTCAAAGAAATGCTTAACATATTTTTGGTGTTTTGTTTAAACATGCTATTCCTTCCACATAGAATATTCTCAACCCTGTGTCATGTAGGTTTACATCTACCTCCAGTTCATCCTCCAAGACTCAGCTCCTCTCACCTTTTCCAGGAAGCCTTCCTCATTTACCACCACAGCCACCTTAGTCTGCTTCATCTGTCTTCTGGGTTTCTGTGTAATCTTTTTTTTTTTTTTAATTTGATCATCTTGCCTCCTTGATTTCAGTCCCTGATTTACTTGTTCCTTTTCCCAACTACTGTGTGACAGCACCAAGTCTAATTTGATTTCGCGTTCCCAAGGCCTAGCTCATTGGAAGTACTCAAAGATTCTTTGTTGGATGTATGAATGAAGAACTTGTCACTTCACTTGGAGACGGTACTGAGTTGGTTTAGTGACGCGGGGTGATGTGCTATGCACAGTCCACTGGGAGGCAGTGTTGTGCAGTGAAAAGCTCGTCGCTTTGTGAGACAAAGTCAAGGCTCCCAGATCAGTTCCCCCACCTTCTTTCTACCTGCTGGTGCCTTGGCCACGCACAGCTCGGGAACGTATTCTGCCTATTGTAGGCATGTTTATCAGAAGGTAGCTCTTGACTATTTGCTTATATAACAATAACTGTAATTCCAGGAAAAGGCCTCATTCAAAGAAGTGTTCTTCACAGTCAGCCTGCAAATGATCCTCACTCTGAAAGCCATCAGCCCACTCCTGACTTCCCTCAGGTGGTTCTGGTGGCTGCCCGGGGTTCAGAGGTTCTTGGGGCTCCTTGGGACAGGCTTAGACAAGTCAAGGACTTGAGGGACTATTAGCGCCAGACCCCGTTTCAGCTGTGTGTGCATTAAATAGACTTTTGTGCACTGGCCTGGGAAACAAGCCACCATCTATGATTCTGTTTCTATGGGGAAAGACGTCCTGTGTTCCAAACAACCAACTTACTAATGAACCCTGGACCACAACCCGCTTGTCGACAGGGACCGGCTGACTGGGTTTACATGGCTCAGCCGGCTTCCCAAGCCACTGCTCTCAGTGTTGATCTAATTATAATGCATTCTCTTCGATGACTAATCTAGCTGTGGTCTCCACGATTGGAGAGGAATTTTGAAAAACTGGAGAGGGTTCTACAAAGAACCACAAAGATGATTAAAGGAGGGAAGGAAAACCTAGCCTGGTCTCTATAGTTGTAGGAGGATGGTAGAAACTACCCGTGTGAGAGTCACTCTCAAAGGAAAAAGGATTTGACTCCATACTATGTCAGGTGCATTTATCCTTTGCTAATCGACTATGAATTTGTCAAGAAGGGGCCCAATGGGTGTTGAGCCCCCGGATCAGGGTATCAGACATGTTGCAGGCCTTTTCCATACCATATTTAGATTTGTCCTCATAGCCACCCTGCCTGATAGATGTTTCTTTATGTCTGTTTTACAGATGAGGAAACAGATTCAGGGAGATTCACTTGTCAAGAATCCTTTTTTTTTTTAAAGATTTTATTGGGGAAGGGGAACATTGTGTTTTTCCATGACCCATTAGCTCCAAATCAAGTTGTTGTCCTTCAATCTTAGTTGTAGCGGGCACAAGCTCAGCTCCAAGTCCAGTTGCTGCTTTCAATCTATAATAGTTGTGGGGGAGATGGGGTGGGGGAGGGCGGCATAGCCCACCATCCCATGTGGGAATCGAACCAGCAACCCTGTTGCTCAGAGCTCGCACTCTGATCAACTGAGCCATCCGGCTTGTCCCACTTGTCAAAAATCTTATAGTTAATAATACAGAACATAGATTCAAACCCAGGCCAGATTAATTTCAAATCCCCTCTAACCAATTTTCTACACTGCAGCAGAGTGATCTTTCTGAAATATAGGATGTATTTCTGATATGTCCTCCTGCTGCATAAAACAGTTACATGTCCCCACTGTGCTCCTGGGACACAACTGAAGCTTCTTAGCAGGACAGATGGGACCCAAGTGTCCTGTTTCCCGTATAATCAATCATCACCTGTCCCCCTCAGCCCACCATGCCATATTTGGATATCACCCCGTTTCTCTGTTCCTCTGTATTCCTCCAAACTCCAAGCCTTCACATGCAGCTCCCCCTTGCTTCCTGGCCTTTCCTGTGCTACTGGCAGATTTTCTTGTACTCACCCTGTGGGTCTCAGCCTGCACGTACATGCCTTCCCTTGGAGGCTTTCTCTGGGGCTTCCGCATTCAACCTCCTCAGCTCTCTCCCTGGTCTCACAGCTTAGCGCATGTCCCATATAACAGCATTTATGACATTGAATTGTAACTGCGTGTTGATTTAGCCTTAGACACACACACACACACACACACACACACACACACACACACACACACCCCTTCACTCAGTAATTACTTGTTCACTAAATGTTGAATGATCATATATCACAAGCTATTTTTACAAACAATAGTCAAAACATTGACATTTACAAAACCTTTACCTCTTTTTAAAAAGAGGGGTTGAGGTTCTCCTTATCATACCATGACTCTCCCTTATTTTCTGATATGTTTTCTTGAGAGGAAGAAGAGGAATACAGCTGCCAGGAGGATGCTGGCAGTCGTGCAGAATGTTAGCATGCCCATGGAAGTGTGCCCCTCAGTGGACACCATCCATCACCTAGGTCATTGGCAGAAAGGAGATTGAGAACCTCACATCCTATAGCTTCAGGAAGAACCCAGTACATCCACTATACTTAAAAGAACATGGATCTTTGTAAAGCCCTCCAGAGAGAAATCTCCAACACTATCGGGTGTCAAACAACCCTTGGGGTAAGGAGCTTCTTCCTGTTGTTTAACTTAAATAAGCCCCCTCTTTTTGTCCTCTTGACAACAGAGAAAAAGCAGCCGTCATCCTCCTTGCAAAGGTTTTTCTGAAGTTCATGTGCTAGATTGTTGTTTCTTAAATCACCCTGAAGCTTTTCCCTTCTAGGGTAAATAATCCCAGGTCCTTTAGCCCTTCTTTGCTGGTCACTGAATGACTATTTTGGCTTTTGCTCAGAACTCGCTCCACAGTCTCTCTATCCCGTTGAACTATGGAGACCAGAGCCGGCCCCAGCTCTCTGTTACGGCTCTGATCAGTGCAACCAGTGTAGCGATGACCTCATGATACAGACATGCTTTTCATTTGCCACAGTTCTCTGCTTGCATTTTTTATTTTAATCAACAGAACTTTGAGGCTGTGGCAATTCCTCTCGGTCAACTGGCTATCCACTAAAGCTATACACTCGATTTTCCAGCCAACTGCCTCTGAGTGGTTGGCACCTTGCCTTTGAATATGTTCACTTTTCAACTCCAAGTGCATAACCCTAAATTTTTCTCAGCTGAACTCCGTCCAGCCTACGTCCTCTTATTCCAGTTGGCCAGAATTGCCTCTTGTGACTACTGTAGCCTGCGGAGATGGTTCCTTGTTGTGACACCGCAGGGTTTGTGTTATTAGATGCTTGCCTACCTGTGTGTATCTCCTAGTGATCGGTGCATTAGTCAGATGAAGCTAAATTATGCTGCTGTGGACAAATCACCCCCAAATCTCAGCGGCTTACAGCAATAGTTGGGGGTTTTCTTTTCTTATTCCCACTACATTTTCTACACTGGTCAACAGCAGGACTCTGATCACAATTGTCACTCCAGGTTCGCAGAAGTTCTACCATTTTGTGACACTGCCATTTCCAAATTCAGGGTTCACTGGGCCAGGGGCACAAAGCATGGAGAATGGAGACGTTTCACATGTTTATTCCACCTGGAAGCGACATATTGCTTATGCTAACATTTCTTTGGTTATAGCAAGTCATGTAATTGGGACTAATTCCAAGGAAGTATATGTTTTGAGGGAGAGAAGAACTGGAGACAAATCTTGGTACTCATTATTAAGGTCTCCCACAACCAATGAGATTTCAATTTTCTTGAATACAGTGATCCCGTCTTTTATTTTTGCATCATCCATACATCCTTGTAAAAAGACTGGTAGCATCTAGGCCTATGTTTCTCCCACTGAGCATCTCCCACAAAAATAGAAGCATTTTTCTATTCCATGGTCCAGATTATATAAAATGTTAGGCCAAAGACCAGAGTCTACAAAAAGCTGCTAGCAGAGTAATAAGGCTGAGTCACCGACAACACGTTTTCTCTGTACTGAGGGGGGTGCTATATAAGATAGAATTGTTAGGAAACCAGTGGCATGAACTCGAAAAAGACAACTCTCTCTCTCAATCTACCAGATCCACTGCCCAGCCAGCTATTATAACTGATGGCATGTTACAAACAGAAGAAAGAAATGCAGACCATCCATCCCCAGGGGTTTCAAAATCTAAGACAAAGGGATCTGGTGAAGCTGAGAACAGCAGAGGAGAAAGAGCAGTGGGTTGGCAATCTGAGCCTCACTCAGTCTCTAGGGAGTTCTGTGACCTTGAGAAAGTCATTCCGCCCCACCCCCTCCCCTGGACCTCAGGCTCCAGCTCTGTCTTGGAATAGGGTGGGACTTGATCTGTGGTTCCCAGCTCTAGCTGCTTATTGGAACCCCCTGAGGAGCTTTTTAAAAACAGATTCTTAGGCCTCACCCAGACTTTTTAACCATCTAGGGCGGGACCTGGAATCTATTCATAGTTGAGGAGATAATCTCTAGTGATATCCTTAAATGTGGACTACCCCACAACTCTGTCCTTGACCTTATCTTTTCAGATTTCTCTCACTTCAAGTTGCCATCCATGTTTCCAGGACTCTAGAGCTTCAGTCCAAACCTAAGGAGCACAAAACTGAATTCATCATTTCATTCAACCTTAAACTGCTCTGTCAATATACGTATTTCTTACAGGTGAATGGTACAACTGTCCATCCAATCAATTAGGCTAGAGAAACAGATTTATTTTAGATTCCTCCCTTTCCCCACCTAATTAATCTTTTAGTCCTAAACATCGCTCCCCTGTGTGCCCAGAGTCACTGCCCTAGCTCAGGCCTTAAGTATCTGTTACCTAGTCTCTTGCATTAGCCTCTTTCTAGATTTTCCGGACTTGAATCTCACTGATTCCTCCTCTCCCACCTCTGCCTCTTAGTTCCAGTGTTCATTCCAACATTAAATATCGCTAAAAAACTCTTCAATGATTTTTCCATTGCCACTCATTTAAAATCTAAATTCCCTTACATGGCACTCAAGGTCCTTCAAAATGTCATCCCACCATTTCAGAGCCATTGGCAGTGCCTTCCCTGCTCCCAGTATATACCTTGCAGCAAATTCAGCTACTAGTGGTCCCACGACTTCTCCGTGCCTGTACACACTGTTCCTATGCCTGTTTTCTGAATTAGGATCTGCCCACTGCCAACTTTGGGAAGCCTTCACAGTCTTCCTAGACAGGCTGACAAGTTGTTTCTCCCATGCTTCTGCTGTACTATGCTCACCTTCCATTATAGGATTTATTTGATTGGGTTATCAAGACTGCTGCATATCAATCCCCCCATTAGAATGGAAGCTACTGGGGGCCTGGGCCAATGCTTGACACGAAGCCCAAATGCGTGAAGGACATAGGAATGAATGGATAGATGAATGACTCTATATTTTGTACTGAAGCATTCATAGACTTACAGGGTACCCTGATCAGCACTGACAAAGTATGATATTAAATTCCATGATTAATACCTGAGCGATGAGTTGCAGCAAAGTGGGCATGAACACAGGTTTGAGCAGGACAGAAAGAAGCAAGGAGTGGTCAGCCAAGATGGGGAAAAGAAGACGGACAAAAATCACGGGTTTGCAACCCAGAAAAACAACACACTGGCCCCAACGCTGCCCAGAGCAGTCCTTAAAGCTTAAGTTGTTTTAACAGATTGAATTAGAAGTGAAGCAGCTACAAAATTAAGATCAATTCGATTGAAAGTCACTGAATAGCATGATTTCACCGAAGAACCGCTTGAGTTCTTAAAGCAAATTATTTTCACTTCCAGCTGCTTTTCTCTGACTTTCTCCTCAAGTAGTGACATGTGCTGTGCTAAGCCTAAAACAGTTGAAACGAGCCTTAGAAAAACTAAAAGATGCAGAACTTCCAAAGTGAAGAAATCCTCCCATTGGCTCTTCCCTGGAGGGAACTGTCATTGACAGGCTCCTTAAGGCTCTTGCAATGCCAGGTCTCAAACATGTGACTTCTGTGGCCACGGCCATCATCACTGTGAAAAATGTCTCTCTTTTAATATATTTCTTATTTAAACAAACCTTAGAAGACTGTTTGGTGCCAGATTCTTAGAACTGGCGGTACAATGAATTTTTTTTTTTCTGGAATGTTTATGCTGCCCAGCCTGTAGAACTTAACAAAGAACGTTTAGTGTAAGGTAGCGCTGTGGATGAATAGTTTTTTGTGTGCTTACTAAAAACGGGGGCTCCCAAGAAAAATAAAAAACCCATTAGGAATAATTCTGCTTTACCCAATGATGGTCAGAAATCATATAGGGAAAAGGGAGGGAATTATAAAAGACCTTATTCTAAGGAGGCAACGGAGTCGAATGTCAGTCAAAGTTAAACAAAATCCAGCCCAGCCAACAGCTCAGCTATAGCAGTGAGCCACCAGTCAGCTGTGTCTCTCCTGCATCTCGATCTCTCTCCGTTTCTGTCTCTGCCACAAACACTTCACAAATGGAATTCATTCAATTAAGACTGTGTCAGGGAAAAGACCCTCTTCTTGTTTGACACTTACACATAAGCTTTCTGATAGTTCCTGGTAGGACATTCTTGGGCAGCAAAGAATAAGCAGGGTTGGGCCGGCTGAGTGGCTCAGTTGGTTAAGAGCTCGCTCAAGAGTTTGAGCTCTGAGCAACAGCGGTTCGAGTCAGCCCGAGCTGAGCAGCCGTGAGCTGCCAACAGGTGGCGGGATGGCTCAGCTAAAAAAAAAAAAAAAAAGAATAAGCAGGGTTAAGAATATCCTCTGCCAAGATATACAGAGGGTGCCAAAGACATGCATACACATTTTAAGAAAGGGAAAAACTGTATTAAAATTGTAATAATAGATACAGATAATAAAAGATGAATACAAGTCATGTGTATACATTTTTTTGGTACCTCTAATATATATATATATTAATATATAACATATATTAATATGTATAATATATATATATCTTCTGCCTTGTAATACAAGGTCAGACAATTAAATTTGCGAACTCATCCTAGAAAAAGTGGTACTACCTCATTGCTGAATTTCACTACAGTTACCTTTGAAGTACTCCCCTTGGGAAGCTATGCAGAGACACCAGCGTCTCGTCCACCCTTCGAAGCAATTTTGGAACTCTTTCTGAATGGCCATCAGAGCTGTTGTCGTATTACCATTGATGTCCTGAATGTCACCAAAATGTCTTCCTTTCAATATTTCCTTTATCTTTGGGTAAACAAAGATGTCAGTGGGGGCCAGATCAGGTAAGTAGGGAGGGTGTTCCAATACAGTTATTTGTTTACTGGCTAAAAACTCCCTCACAGACAGTGCTGTGTGAGCTGGCGCATTGTCCTGATGCAAGAGCTGTGAATGGTTGGTGAAAAGCTCAGGTCATCTAACTTTTTCACGCAGCCGTTTCAGCACTTCCAAATAGTAAATTTGGTTAACTGTTTGTCCATTTGGTGCAAATGCATAATGAATAATCTCTCTGATATCCAAAAAAGGTTAGCAACATCCTTGCAATAAGTTCACAAACTTAACTGTCAGACCTCGTAGATGTACGTCTCACTTTAAAAAACAGCAGGTAAGTTTTTAACAGGTGCTGTGTGATTATTTTAGACAATCTCTCCTTTCAGACACAAAAAGAGATTAATAAGCACCCCTACCCTATCCTTTGCTCTACACGCATTGCTGTGTATAGTCACAGAATGAAGAAAAACAAAATCCAAATAACAACATCATGGGAATTCTTTTGCAAATCAGCTTCAGCCTGCAGTGTGCAGCCTCTGTTAGGGAGAGGGGAAAAGATTGGCTCAGGTCAACAGGAGGAAAATCTCTTTTGACGTCATCCTCATTCTCCATCCTGAGGACAAGCTGCACTTTGGATGGGAGGTGGGGTCCTAGCCTAGGTGTGGCCTTAGCCCACAGCTCCTGTCCCATCATAGGAACAGCAGAATATGTGGGCCTTTGTAGCATTTTTCAAGGTTGCTTATTATGTTAAAACGCTGTCTCTTCGGAAAAGGTTGGTGATCACTTTGTGAACTTCAACTAGGCCAACAGCAGAATAGTATCTGAAGTATGCCCAAAGTATGTCCTAAGGAGATGCCACACATGCTAGCAGCCTAGGCCTTTTCCCCGTCAGAGCCATCCTTGGTCATCTCACATCCACTTTCATTCGCATCCTCTCCTCTCTCTCATGCAGCCTCACAGCCACCATATTAATCTGCTCAGGCTGCCATAACAAAATACCATAGAGTGGATGGCTTATAAACAACAGACATTTATTTTTCACAGTACTGGAGGCTGGGAAGTCCAAGATCAAGGTACTGGCAAAGTAGGTTTCATTCTGAAGCCTATTCTCTTGGCTTTGGGGGTCACCTTCTCCCTGTGTGCTCATATAGCCTCTTCTTTGCGTGTGCGTTGGGTTTGGGGGGTGGAGGGGAAGGAAAAGAGAGAGAGAGAGAAAAAAAACATCAGTGTCTTCTTCTTTTATTAGGACAGCAATCCTATCAGATTAGGGCCTTACCCTTATAACCTCATATAAGGGTTAAATTACATTTAACCATAATTACCTTCTTACAGGCCCTGTCTCCAAACACAATCACATTAGGGCTTGGGGTTCCAACATATAAATTTGGGTAGGACACAATTCAGTCCACACAGCACCCTTGTTTCCTTCCTCCCAGCTAGCTTCCTACTTAACTTTGGCTCTAGGGACCAGGTGGCAGTGACAGAAATAGATGTGGCAGGAAAAGAACTGGGGAAATTGGGCCCATCCATGAAAGGCATTTAGAGATAGGAAATGGATTCACTGAAGTAAATGGCACCCCTATCCACTCAGTTTTGTGGGCTTAAAGCCCAAGAGTAACCTTTGACCCTTCTGGTCTCAGTTAGTTATTGCTGAGTAACAAACACCACCAAATTTTGATGTTTAAAACAATGTTCAGGGCCGGCCGAGCGGCTCAGTTGGTTAAGAGCTTGCTCAAGAGTGTGAGCTCTGAGCAACAGTGGTTCGAGTTCCGGCCCGAGCTGAGCTGCCAACAGGTGGCAGGATGGCTCAGCTAAAAACAATTAAAAAAAAACAATGTTTATTTGTTATCACTTACGAATCTAGAAGATAGCTGGCTTTGGGCTGACCCAGGCGGGGCTTGGTTGGGCCCCTCTGTTTTATATTACAGCATTCAAGGTGCTCTGCTTCTTGCCACAGGCCTGTGGGTGGCCATACTGCACATGTCACTCACCTAGTAGGCCAGTCTGGGTGTGTTCCTTTCACGGTGGTGGCTGAGACTCAAAAGTAAAGTAGAAATACACCAGGTCTCTTAAAATCTAGACTTGGAGTGGCACACTGACATTTCTGTTTATGTCACTGGCTGAAGCAAGCCCAATGGTCAAGCCCAAAGTCGACCCACAGTGAGGCCTTGGCAACAGCCTGGATACAGGAAGTGGCAAAAGATCCAATATACCACATCTTCCTCTTCTTTACTTCCCAGAGCTGACACATTACGCTGGCTTATTCATTTTATCAACAGAATCTCCTGAATTGGTCTACTTTTCATCCTTTCCTCCATCATCATCCTAGTCTAAGCTATCATGTTCCACCTGGACACTGGAGTAGCCTCTTAATTGTCTCTGCTTACCCTGTTTTGACCTAACACCAAAGTGATCTTTTAAGTTCATAGGTCTGCTCATCTCACTTCCTATGACTGCTCTTTGTTATGAAGATAAAAACAAAAATTTCTTATAGTCACTAAGGGCCCCACGAAATCTGACGGCCATTAAACTCTTCCACCTCTTCCCATGACCCACTTCCTCTCACTCTCTGTATTTCAGCCCCAGTGGCTTTCTTTCAGTCCTTCGTAAATACCAGGTTCTCTGCCACTCATGGCCTTTAAAATGTTGACTCTTTGCCTGGAACCCTATCCTCTATTCCTACTCTCTTAATTCTGACTCATCCTTCAGATCCCAACTCGAACATCTCTTCTCCAAGAACCTTCCTTGATGCCCCAGACCAGCACTTTGTTTTAGAAAGTCTCATGTCATCATATACCTTTACTTCATGTCGCTTTTTGCATTTTGTCATGATGCATTTATTTGTGAGATTGATTAATGTCTCATCACCCCAACCCACAGGCATAAACTCCATGAAAGTAGACACCACTTTTATTTTTGCTAATCATTATACATCAGTGCCTAGCATGGTGCTTGGTACATGGTAGCAACTCAATGCATTTTTTGGCATGTTGAATGAGTGAACAAACTGGTCCAAACAATCAAGAAAACAAAACTAACTCTTTTCATTCTTTTTCCCAAGCACCTGAGGACATCCATATATTTTTAATTAAGATTTAACATAAACATTCTATTGCAGACAAAAATGCAATCCAGACAAACTACAGTTTCACAGGACAATGAGAAAATCATTAGCCACAGAGTCTTTCTCTCTCTCTCCCTTCCTAGACTTAATCTGGGTTTAGTCTAGCAGGAGAAAATATTCTAAGATCCAAGGGATTTTTTTCTACATTTCACTTTATGGGTGTGTTACAACTGAGTAGACCTACTGTAGAACATGAGTTTCTCTAAGCAGAAAACCACAATTGATTACATGCTAAATTAAGACAGCATATTCACTTTTTACTCTTGTTGAAAATTATCTTTATTAGTCTTAATTCCAATCAATACCTGTTATTAGCATGATGGTAGATTATTGCACTGATAGCACTACTTGGTGGTCTCCTTGTGTCTGTGCTCTTTGCAATGTGACTTTGCAATTCATCAAGAGATGGAGTCTATTTCCCCACCTCTTGAATCTGGGCTGGGCTTGTGATTTACTTGGACTAGTAGAATGCCATGGAAATGATGTTGCACCAATTATGAACCTAAGCTTCAAGAAGCCTTGCATGTTTCTGTTCTTAAACTTCTGCCATGCCACAAAAATGACCCTTGGCTGACCTGCTGGAGGATGAGAGGCTGTGTGGAGCCATGTCAAGTTGTCGTAGCCAAGGCAACTCTAGATCAGCCCCCTGCCAACCTTCTAGCAGACATCAGCAGAGACTGCCTTCCATCAGCAGAACTGCTCAGCCAACCTATAGACTCCAGAGCTTAATAAATGCTTATTGTTTAAGTCTGGCATGGCTTGTTACATGGCAGTAACTAACTGAGACGATGTTTAAAGCAATGTTACTGGGCTTCTAAAAGAAATTTCTACCACCCCACCCCCTTTGCTCCTGCCACGAAAGCATAGACCTTTGAGATAGGCAGATCTGGGGTTAAAAATCTTCTTGAAAACATGTATTAACCAGATGACTGTGGATAAGTTGATTAAGAGTTCTAAGGCGCATATTCTTTATTGATAAAATAGCTTATAAATATTGTGGCAGAGAAAATATCGAGTTATCCCCCAATATTGAATGTTCCTTTCTCCATGATTTTGATCCCCCAATTTTTAGCTGGGCACGTGGCCACCCACCTAGATGTGTTTATGTGACTAAATTCTGGGCGACGAGCTGTAAGTCAAATACCATGTAGTAGAAATCTTCCTAAGGAAGCTGGTACATTTCCTGTGTTCCCCTTTTCTTTGTCCCTTTCCTCTCCGTTGGCATGACTGCTAGAGGCCAATTATAAGGGGCAAGATCCCAGGTCCCTAAGGACTTTATGAAGCTGAACTGTGAAAACAGCCCTGGACTGCCTATCTCTGGGCTTTTACACAAGACGAATAAAATTCTCCCTTGTTTAAGACACTGTTATTTTAGGTTTCTGTTACTCACAATTGAACCTAATCCCAATATAAATAGCTTCCTTGCTGGTTCGGGGTGAGTTAGGTGATAATATGAGTGCCTGGCGTCATGCCTGGCACACAGTAAGTGACGATAAATGAATGTAGCTCTTATTATTTTTTTATTGATCATAAATTAATAGTACAGGCAATACCAACATACCTCCCTGGCTCATGTTGAGGTAAAATTAGCAATATTGCTGGAGTCAGCTAAAGTTATGGCTGTAGTCATAATACTTACATAAGGGCATAGATCTAAGTGTTTGTTGATAATTGCATCTTAAAGAGTTTCCTTCTTATGCCTCACAAATACAATTTGTATCTTAATGAAATTTAGGAAACAGATGTACATTAGCAATGTTAGGGGGAGCACTCACAAATTTTAACTCACTCATGTAGTGCCCTAAAAATACGGCAAAACAGCAAGGGTTTTGAGTATATTCCATGTAATTCTTTTTCTCTCATAAACATTTCAAAATTATATTAAGAAAATGTGATCTTCACATGTACTTGAAAAGCAATATTATTAAGGCAATACAGTTGCTTAAAAATTATACTTCAGCTTTAAAATATTGAAAAACTTCATTTTAGATATTGGAAGAAGAAATGCTTCTTTGAAAACTATTACCATTGTAACTCTGCCATTAGATTCTTTGGTATTCCCTACTGTGAAGATCATTATTTTGAGACGTGGAAAGTCAGCAAAAAGGCATGCAGAACCTCCCCCAGTACTGAATCAATTTTTTAAGACAAATTTTCCTCAGAAATATGGTGAAACACAGAGAAGTCATTCATAATGAGTTCCTCAAGCAAAAATTCTTTTTAATTATTCTGACATTGAAAAAAGAACTCACAGAGAAATACTGTTCACAGTGGATTCCATATGGCATTTGATAGTTATATGTCATTACCAAAGTAACTAACAGGTCCCAATTTAACTGAAATGGGGCTTTTCCCATTCAGGTGCCTTTTAAAATTAATTATAGAAGCCTATTATAAAGACTTTTCAATAGGTTCTATACTGTGGAGATCAATAGAAATGTTTTAAATGTCTATTAGGGGGAAGTTGGTTAGAAAATGGCAAGAAAAACTAACTGAACAAGGAAATCAAGAGGAGGTGTCAAGGAATAAGTAGACTTGAGATGTCTTGAGGGGGTGGCAGTCTGACTAGTGAGATACACAAGTACATGAGAACCATAGGTCAAGGTAAAAAGAGGGATGGCCTGTGGACAAGTGGCCTATTAGTAGTGGTCAATGGGATACTAGTTGGGAATAGCAGAACATTACACCTGGAATGCTGATTGTGACCTTGTAGAGGGCACAGCATAGGATGCTGTGTCTAATTTATTTGTAACCGGTAACGATTAAAGGATTTTTTTTTAACTTTTTAAATTTTTTTAAGTTGAACTTCCAGATTTTTTTTTTTAGACTTAAAGACTTACTGTTGAAATCTCTTGTAATATTTCTTTTTTTTTAATTTTATTTTTAATTAGTTTCAGGTGTTCAACACAGTACGGTAGTTATACTTTTTACCCCTCAAAGTGACGACTCCCCACCCCCACATTAAAGGATTTTTAACAGAAAGATTTTTAAAAATCAGTGCTGACTTCACTGGGTAAATTCCATCAAATATTTACAGGAGAGTTATACCAATTCTTCATGAATTCTTCCAAAAATTCCCAACTTCCCAGCTCATTCTATGAGGGCAGTATTACCCTGCTACCGAAACCAAGCAAAGACATTGCAAGAAAAGAAAATATAGACCAATATCCCTTATGATTATAGATGCAAAAATCTTCAGCAGAGAATCAAGAAACCAAATTCAGCATCATATAAAATGGTTATCCTCCATGACCAAATGGGATGTATCCCAGGAATGCATGGTTGGTCACCATATTAACAAAGTAATAAACAATAACAGCATAATCATCTCAATAAATGTAAAATAAGTATTTGAAAAAAAAACAACCTTCATGATAGAAAAAATTCAGCAAACTAGAAAGAGGAGTTATCTTCCTCACCCTGATAAAAGGTATCTAGAAAAACCCATAGCCAACATCAAACTTAATGGCAAAAGTCTGGATACTTTCCCCATAAGATCAGGAACAAGACGAGGCTGTCTGCTTTCACCAGTTTTATTCAGCATTGTACTAGGGGTTCTAGACAGGACAATTAGGCAAGAAAAAGAAATAAAGGGCATCCTGATTGGAAAAGAAGAAGTAAAACTAGCTCTTTTGCAGATGACATGATCTTGCATGCTGAAAAATCCTAGGAATAAAAAAAAAAAAATCCCATTAGAACTAATAAACAAGTTCAACAAGGTTGTCGGATACAAGATCAATATGCAAAATTGATTGTATTTCTATACCATGAACAATCCAAATATGAAATTAAGAAAGCAACTTCACTTACAATAACATCAAAAAGAATTAAATACTTAGGAACACATTTAATAATAGAAGTACAAAACTTATACTCTGAAAACTATAAAAATTGTTGAAATGAGTTAGGGATGATCTAAATCAATGTAAAAACACCCCATATTCATGGATCAGTAGAAAAAATATTGTTAATGTGGCAATACTCACCAAATTAACCTACAAATTCAATGCAATCCCTATCAGAATCCCAGCTAGCTTCTTTGGAGAAATTAACAAACTGATGCTAAAATTTATGTGAAAACTCAAAAAACCTAGAATAGCCAAAACAATCTTTAAAAAGAAGAACAAAATATGAAGACTCACATTTTCCAATTTCAAAACTTACTGCAAAACTACAAATAATCAAGACTGTGTGGTACTGGCATATATATAAGATAGAACTGAGAATTCAACATAAATTCTCAAATTTACAATCAATTGTTTTTGACAAGTTGTCAAAACAATTCAATAGAAAGAATAATCTCAACAAATGGTACTGGGCAACTGGATGTCTACAAGCAAAAGAATGAAGTTGGACCTCTACCTTACACCATATACAAGAATTAACTCAAAACGGATGAAAGGCTTAAATATGTGAGCTAAAGCTATAAACTCTTAGAAGAAATATAGGGGTAAATCTTCTTATCTTGGATTTGGCAATAATTTCTTAGGTATGACACCAAAAGCACAAGTTAACCAAGTTAACAAAGAAAAAAATAGATAAATTGAACTTCCTCAGAATTTAAAGCTTTTTTTTTCAGAGGACATCATCATGAAAGTGAATAGACCATCATGAAAGTGAATAGACCATCATGAAAGTGAAACCACAGAATGGGAGAAAATATTTGCAGATTATATATGTGATAAGGGACTCGCATCTAGAATATATAATATTCTAGTCAATAGCAAACAAATAATCCAATTAAAAATGGGCAAAGGACCTGAATTGACGTATCTCTAAAGAAGATACGCAGATGGCCGATAAGCACATACAAAGATCTCAACATCATTAAGTATAAGGGACATGCAAATCAAAACCACAAAGGATCCCCCTTTACACCCACTAGTTTGGCTATGAAAGAAAAGACAGACAATATCAAGTGTTGGTGAGAATGTGCAGAAATTGGAACCCCCACATACTGCTGGTGGGAATGTAAAATAGTGCAGCCATTTTGAACAGTGTGGGAGTTCCTCAAAAAGTGAAACATAGAGTTACCATATGATCCAGCAATTCCACTCTTAAGTATATACCCAACACGAATGAAAATGTATGCCCACACCAAAACCTGTAAATGAATGTGCATACAACAAATGAATGATAATACTAAAAAGGTAAAAACAATCCAAATATCCATTAATGGATAAACAAAATGTGGTCTATCTGCAGGCTACAACCTAGATGACTCTTGAGAACAATACGCTAAGGGATGGAAGCCAGTCACAGATACCACATAGTATATAATTCCATTGATATGAAATGTCCAGAATAGGAAAACCCATAGAGACAGAAAGCAGATTGGTGGTTGTCTAATGCTGGATGGAGAGATGAGAGGACTGGAAGGTGATAATATAAGGGGTATGGTTTTCTTTTGGGATGGTAAAAACATTCTAAAACTGATTGTGGTAAATTTTTTTAAAAAGGTTTAAAAATAAAACTGTGGTGATAATTGCACAGCTCTGTGGACACACTAAAGACTATAAAATTGTTTTTAAAACAACAGTGCTATGTTTGAGGAATATTACTCTGATGAAAGCGGAGAGGAACAGAAAGCTCAGAGACCAATTAAGAGGTTATTACTCTTATAATCTAGACTCTTAGAAGACAACTTATCCTTAGATCTTTTCTCCTTCCCTCCCCAAGCCCATTCCCATCAAATATAATTAGAACACACTTAGTTATCAAATCTATACTCGATAAATTGATAAATATGCTACAGGGTGGGACTCGGGAAGAGGAGATCATAAAAGAAGCTCCCAACTCTCTAGAGATCATATTTCAGTGATGAAGGAAAAGGCCCATTTCTCAATTGTTTACTTCAAGGTCAAGAATTTAAACTTTCATTTTAGGTAAGAGGTATTTATTCAATAGCTGTACAGCCTCAGACTAAATGGTGAATGAGTTTCTGCTTCATGCCTGACACATAGTCCTCAATAACATTTTAAAAAATAAATTAAATGAATTAATTTTAAGAGTAAAACTAGACTTTAGGTAAGTGGCCAAGAAAGACATTGTGAGATGAAAACAATAACACATAACCTTAAACTGGTGATGGTGAAAAAATTTAAAATGAAGAGAGAAAAATATTCAGTCATTTAACAAGACAGCCAGCCTCCGAGTAATTGCTTCCAGGGAAAAAAAAAAAGAATAGAATAAGTTATAAAGTTATATAAAAGTAAAAATATTGCACTTTAAAAAATGCAAAAGAGACAAAAATCAATTAATTAATCTATCACATCAACAGTCCAAAGAAGAAAAACCATATGATCATATTGCTAGATTCAGGAATATCATGGGACCAAATTCAATACCCATATGTGATAGAAGCTCTCAGAAAACTAGGAATGGGGTGGGAGGGTGGTCCTCAACTCAGAAAGAATAAAAACCGAAATCATACAAACCAGAAACCAAAGCCTTTAAAGGATGCAGAGAGGAAAAATAAGTTGTTACTCCTGGAAAAAAATTTCCTACGGTAAAAAGTGCAACAGAAAAAAAGACATTACGGAAAAGAATAAGGAAGTAAATTAAGAAAACAAAGAAAATAAGGAAGTTTTAAAAAAATATTAAGGAGCTGTCTTCAGTATCCCAAACTGAAAATAATGGTCCAACAGTCATCAGAAACAGCACCCTGGGACTGTCTTGTTCTCCCCAGCCAGTTCTAGCCAGAGAGATCTGGTTTCTTTTACCTAGAGAGCTTCTGTTCTTTGTCCTGGGGAATAATTAGGAAGTTGAGAAGAAATAAACCGAAGATTCAGGGATTACTCACTGCCATCTCACAAGAAGGATGATTAAAATATCGTCATTAAGAATCAAGGAACCTTAGTCCCTTTGAGTGCTGATTACAAAGTGATTAGTAGGGATTACTGTGAGATTAACAATGTGTACCAGGAAGATGATTTGATTCATTCCAGGCGTTAGGGACAGAGGTGGCAGATGGTTTAGTTATACCAAAAGAAACTGTAAAACACAGAGGAAAAGACAGTTGGGTTGCATTTTTATTTGAAAAGGGAAAAATAGCTTTTGATGGGCAATGACACATTGCTTCAAGTTGTATGGACTCATGTCAT
The DNA here is from genome assembly GCF_001890085.2 of Hipposideros armiger. Lineage (NCBI taxonomy): Eukaryota > Metazoa > Chordata > Mammalia > Chiroptera > Hipposideridae > Hipposideros > Hipposideros armiger. The sequence continues at coordinate 511,612 of NW_017732000.1, forward strand.
ACCTTTTCAATTTGTCAGGAGTGTGAAAATGATGTGATTAGTTTCTGTCGGGGAGGAATAGAGAGATCCCAATAGTGGCAAAATTAAGGCTAGGGTGCCCATTTTTGTCTTTTACGTATTAATTAAAAGCCCTTTGATGAGAATTCATGATGTGAACTAACTTGCTTGGTTTACTCTTTAGACAGGTGTGGAAGGAAATAGCGGAGTTTAGATGTTTTTAAACTAGGACTTGCATATGCAGATGACATGTTAATGATTTTATCAACGGATGAGTCTAGAAACCATCCCTTGAAATTTTGAAGCATATGTTTGAAGCAGCTGGTTCTAAAATAAGTTTAAGAGCAGCTATTCGCTTGAGAGGGCTGACAAATAGGAACAGGTGATTGTCTTGGAAGAGGTCCTTGTTTAAAAAGGAACCAATTGGGAGTTGAGGAGGCTTTGGGGGGAGTCAAAACAACGAGAAATCAAGCAGCAAGTAGATGTAGCAGATAAGTTTGTGTCTCTCTAGCAGATTTGGAAGCTATTTTATTGTACTGAATGTGTTGTTAATCAAAGGAATTTCTCATTGCCTTGAGCCATATGGAAGTAATTTGCCATGTTTTTCTTGCTGTCCATTTGCAAGTTATGTTTGAGGGAGCTGGCAGAGTGCCTTTTAAAAAAACACTGTCTTTACAAAGTTACCTTAATGAGCTGATGGAAGACAAGATTCTTTGCATGACAATCATGAGTGAAGTGGTTGTCTTAACTTGTAAGGAGAGCCTGCCCAAGAAAAAAACTTGACAAAAAAATTCTTCCTCAATTCTGTTACTCGGAGACATACTTAGGAAGCATGCACAGCAAATATACTGACTACTTAGAATTATCTACAGAAGAGCCTTTCCAGTCAGTACAGTGTATAAGCATTATTTTATAATCTCTTGAAAACCTTTAATATGATGAAGAGACTTACAGATGTAGAACTACTAAAAAGCGACTGAATTCTCTCTTGAGGCAAAATGATGTAAGGGAAAGCCAGAAGGTGAGAGTCAGGAGATCTGGAAAGAGTCACTCACTGTTTCCCTGCCTTGTTTTCTTCATCTGAAAAAAAAAAAAAAAGTAATAATAGCTAACGTTTATTAAATGCTTACTTCCATCAGGCACTGTTAAAACAGCTTATATAACTTAATTTATCTTTCAACAACCTGTGGTAGATACTATTATCATCATCCCCATTTCACAGGAAACTGAATGGAGATAATAGATTATATCAGACCTCCCATGAGAATGTGTAATTAAAGTATGAGGGTCTTATTTTTTTTGTCTTAATAATAATATATAATCTAAATTGCAGAGTAGTTTGAGTGTACTCTAGACTAAGAATGGAGGAGATAGACCAAAAGTTCCCTTCTATATACATTCATAATTAAAAAAGAAAATCTTAGCAAACTAGAAATAGAAGGATGTATTCTTAATTTGACAAAAATAACATATAAAACATGCAACAAATATCATACTTAATGGTGAAATATTAATAGATCCCCCCCCCCCTTAAATCAAGAACCAGACAGGGATGCTTATTATCACTATTTTTATCAACACTGAACTGTAGTTCTTAACCAATTCAACAGGCAAGGAAAAAAAAAGTTATAAGAATGTCAAAGGAAGAAATAAAACTCATTATTTACTGATGACAAAATTTTATGTGTAGGAAATATGAAAAAACTGCAGTGGAGATAGCAAGATCACTGTATACAAGGTCAAAATAAAAAAGTCAATATATTTTTATGTAATAAACAATTAGAAAAATTAAAGATAATATTACTAAAAATAACAAGTGTTGGGGAGAAGGTGGAGAAAAGGAAATCCTTGTGCACTGTTGGTGGGAATGAAAATTGGTGCAGCCACTATGGAAAATAGTATGGAGGTTCCGCAAAAATTAAAAATAGAACTACCATACAATGCAGCAATCCCACTTCTGAGTATTTATTCAAAGAAAACAAAAACACTAATTGAAAAATATATATGCACCCTTCTATTCACTGCAGCATAATTTATGATAACCAAGACATGGAAGCAACCTAAGTGTCCATGATGGATGAATGGATAAAGAAAATGTGATATATAGGTAAAATTCAGCTACAATAAAAGAAGGAAATCTTGCCATTTACAACATTGATGGACCTTGAGGGCATTATGCTAAGTGAAGTAAGTCAGACAGACTATATGATCTCACTTATATGTGGAATTAAAAAAAAACCACAAAAAACCACCCAATAAACAAAACAAAAAACAACAAAAAAAAGAAAAACCCAAGCTCATGGACAGCGGTTCTCAACCTGTGGGTCGCGACCCCTTTGGGGGTCAAATGACCCTTTCACAGGGGTCGCCTAAGACCATCGGAAAACAAAAAGATATTTACATTACGATTCTTAACAGTAGCAAAATTACAGTTATAGAGTAGCAATGAAAATAATTTGATGGTTGGGGGTCACCACAACATGAGGAACTGTATTAAGGGGTCGCAGCATTAGGTAGGTTGAGAACTGCGGCTCATGGATATAGAGACTAGATTGGTGGTGGCCTGAGGCAGTGGGTGAGGGTAAGTGAAGGGAGTCAAAGGTACCAATTTCCAGTTATAAAATGCATCAATCACGGGATGTAAAGTACAACATGGTGACTATAATTAACAATACTATATTGCATATTTGAAAGCAGGTAGGAGAGTGGTTCTTGGAAGTTCTTATCATAAGAAAAAAATGTTTGTAACTAGCATAGTGAGTTCCCTGTGTTCCAATTATGCCAGTTTGTTGATCTTAAGACATGTATTTCCTCATTTTTATATCTCTGAAATTGGGATATATCTTACAATTGGTGGCATCTTGCAATTATAATTGTCAGCATTTTGACTTTCTTAGTAGTACATAAAATAATAATGCATCTTATAATTAATCCTGCCTTAGGGTCAATCATGTATAATATGTATAAATGAAACTATTCCCTTGAATGCCGGATAATTCTTCCGGGAGCAGTTATTTAAATATTTATCTTTGCAAAAATGTTATAGATTAAAAGAGACTTAAAGATATACTAGCCAAATTCAACATGTGAGTCTTGTATGAATCCTGATTTGAACAAACCACTGTAAAGGACATTTTCAGGGGCAATCAGAAAATTTTGAACACAAACTGGATATTAGACGATATTAAGAAATTACTAGGCCAGCCGAGTGGCGCGATGGTTAAGAACTGGCTTGGGACGCCAAAGGGCCCCGGTTAGGATCCCACATATGAGGGCCAGTGACACTGCCCTCCATAGCTAAGATGCTGAACAACAGCTCAACCTGGAGCTGGGCTGCGGAGAGTCACTGGCGATGGTGTAGGCTGCAGCCCCTGTGGCAGTGGGTTGCCATGGGCTACCATATGTAGCCAGCAACCAGCGTGAGTGGCCAGCAGCTGCAGTGAGCAGCCGTCCAGAAGCTGGCAACTGATCTGCCTCACCCGGGAAGAGCGCAACGATGGTGCCAGCTTGGGCCAGTGAAGCAATGTCCTCCACAACTAGATTGAAGAACAAAATGACAGCAACTTGACCGTTCCCTTCCCCCAATTCCCCAGCACTGTTCCCATCCCCCCAATTCCCCAATAAAAATCTTTAAAAAAAAAAAAGAAAGAAATTACTGTTAACTTTTAAAAAGTGTAATATGGTATTGTGATTTAAGAAAAAAGTTGCTTATCTTTTAGAGGTACATGGTAAAATACTATGGATGAAATAATATAATGTCTGGGATTTACTTTTATTTATTTATTTATTTATTTATTTATTTATTTATTTATTTATTTATTTATTTATTTATTAGCTGAGCCATCCTGCCACCCGTTGGCAGCTCAGCGGCAGCTCGGCCCGGCCTAGGCATCGAACCGCTGTTACTTAGAGCTCACACTCTTGAGTGAGCTCTTAACCAACTGAACCACTTGGCCGGCTCTGGGATTTACTTTTAAATAATCCAAGGGAGGGAAGGGGGAGAAAAAGGGTGGCGATAAAAGAAGATGGGTCGCATGTTGATAATTGGTCAAGTGGGGTGATGTGTTCATTATACTCTTCTCTATACTTCTGTATATGTTTGAAAATTTCCACAATGAAAAAAATTTTAAATAATGTCCTAAGTTCTAAGTGATTAGGTTTTGTTTTAATGTTAGTATTTCCATCAAGACACTCCATATATCCATTAAATTATTTTTAAAAATTATTTCAATTCAATTAAGTAATCTTCCTCATCAAATTTCCTCGTCAAAAGGTATTTATAACTTATGTCACATTTATTTATTGAATGTTCCTGGGTCCCACAAATACTTAGAAGTATTTAAATTTTAAAACCCTTGCATATACAACTTCCTCTCTAGAAAGTATACATTTAGAGAAAAATGCTAATGAGGCAGGGACAGTGTTGCATTGTGGGAGAGATGGGCAGGTAGTCAGTTCACCTAAGGGTTTCATCCCTACCTCCGCCACTAACAAGCAACGCAGTCGAATCCTCTCAGCTCCAGTTTCATCTTGTATTAAATTAGGATAATATTAGCTGCTCTGTCTACTGCACAGTGTTTGGAGATTCAGGTACATAGTAAGTATAACAAACCCTTCAGCGGTTAAAAAACATTTCTTTTAAAGGGTGCTCTTTGTAACATGGCTTCAGCAAAATGTACCATCAGATTAAAACCTGAGGCAGCGTCAACACAGCCGTGGGGAGAAAAAAAAAAATCAGTCATCTCACAGAAAAAAATCAGCCATCTCACTGATTGTTTTGCTATGTGACACCAAACAACCAGTTTGGCTGGGTTTCTCACTGACTTATCCAAACAGAGCAGATGTTTCAGTCCTATTGTCGCAGACCCTGAAGGTGAGCCTTTTGCCACACGTGAAACCAGGTACAGGGCTGGACAGCAGGCATTGTGCTGTCTGCTCTGCATGGCTCCAGCTGACTCTGTGCTAATGAGGTTAGAGGGAGGGGACAGTTTGGGGAGATGGGTTCAGTACAAAGCTGATCAGGTTTCACAGGCCCCCTTGTGAGGCCTTAGAGACAAGCAGCTTGAACTTACACAAACTGCAAGCGAATGAAGCCCTATTTGTCTGGGTCCTCCATATGTGTTGGTATAGTTCCAGACCGTTTTAAAAGTTGACGACTTTCTGAAATATATGTCCTCAAAGCCTCTTCCCTTTGTTCTGTGTTTCTTCCATCCCTACTGGTAAGGCTTTCAGCCCGTTCTTGGCAGGAAGGCTTCCCTGGTGTGTGCTGAGAGCTGTCCAAGGAGCTGTAACTCGTTTTCAGAGTTTCGGCTCTGTACATACAGAAAAAGTGAGACAGTTGGAGCTGAAAGATATGGGAATAGCAAGCCAAATGATGTTTTTAATCCCTTTAAGATGACAATAATGTCTTTATATAAATGCTGACATCATTTTGTGTGTGTGTGTGTGTGTGTGTGTGTGTGTGTGTGTGTGTGTGTGTGTGAAACTTGGACTGTTTCAGAAACAAATCTAGCCACTCTTTTCACTCTCCTGTAGAATTAATGTCCCACTGGAAGTGAGACAAGTCTTTCCCCCGATTTTCTTTCAGCCTCAACAATTTACTTATACAACTTGCTTAGACCACCAGTGCCTGTCGCTATTAAGCAGTTTGGTCTTGCCCAAGTCACTTAACCTCTCTGAGTAATTGCCTTCCTGGTCAGTAAAACAGCTCCTTGCATCTCGATAATGTTCTTCACATCTGATTCTTTAATCTTTACCAGAATGCTTAGAAAAGAGATGCACTGACTGATAGTATTTCTCGCCAACTGAGGTTTAATTTAACCAACCAGTCATTTTTCTTACCATTCTTTTTATTCAAAAATATTTCTAGCATGCCTTCTAACCCTTTTAGTAAATTTAAATGCCAAATCATAAATATAATAGTAGCAAATTAAATCTTACAGAATATTAAAACAATCATATATCAAATCCAAGTAAAACTTATTTCAGAAATGCAAGGATGGTTTGATATTGGTAAGCATATTAATAATATTCAGCACCAGTAAGACTACAAAGAAAGAATATATAAGTGTATTGATTGACAATAAAAGGTATTTTATAAAATTTATACTTTTTGCTTATTTCTCAATGAACGCTATAAGGAATCTCAAACCAATAGCCAACCTCATACTTAATGGGGTTCACAAAAAACTTTTCATATGGTCCATGGTCCCCGAACCTCCTAAAACTGTAAACAAATTTTGTGGGCATGTGCGTTTTTCAAGAGTTAGCTTTTATCAATTCTCAAAGGGATAAAGCATACCAAAAATGCTCTAGACACATTACCATTAATATCAAAAACAAGAAATGGATTCTTGTTATTGCCACTATTATTTAATAATATTCTGAAATATTATTTCTGGCTAATGTGAGAAACAGAACCAAGAGGCATAGCTATTAGGAATGAAAGAGATTAGATTATCATTATTTGAGGATAATATGATTGTATTAAATTCTTTTGATTGCAAGATATAGAAGCATGTTCAAGTTATATTAGTCATATCAATTGATTATGAAGCTACACAGGAAGTCAAGAGGAGAGGAGTCAGCCACATGGAGTGGGATGTTGCTCAGGACAAAGGAATACGTCAAATCATCTGATGGCAAGTGTCCCTTGTTCTTTACTCCTGTGCTCTTCCAGGAAGTTGATTGATCTCCTATTTCTGCTATATTCATTGACAGAATCCATATGTGTCTTCTTTGTAAAGAAACTTGCTCTTTCCAAGTTCCTGCTCATCGGGCCAAACCAAAGTGTATGTCAATCCTGATGCAAATCAACCCTCCTCTTAGTTTGAAGGGAACGTGAAGGAAAAATCCTCATCCTCGCCGTTGTTCAGGATAGCCACATTATTGTTCAGGATCCATAAAGCTGAAATCAATTTCTGGAATGTGCTATAATACCGAACACAGCTATCTATTAATCAGATCCATGTGTTTTCATTCTCTGTCAATACTTCTTTGGGGAAAACTATGCTAGCCATTGACTCTAGTCTTGAGAGGAATAGCACTTCAATTAGCTGAAGGCAAATTTTACGTTCGAGCAGCTTGCTCATGAAACGTACTTGGCCTCATTACGAAAGGCTGGTCCCGTGCATATCAGATAATCATTGTGATGATGACAATAATAGCTATTACTAGGAATGGAAAACAGCATGGTGGTTAGGATCATGATCTCTGAAGCCAGAATGGGTGTGAATCCCAGATTCATCACTTACCAGGTGTTTAATATTGGACAAGATATATAACCTCTCTGTGCCTCAGTTTGTTTTGTGTTTTTTTTTTATTTTATTGCTCTAACCAACTGAGCTAACCAGTCACTCCAGTTTATTTATTTATTTATTTATAAAATGAGGGTGATAAGTTGTTTTGAGGAGTAAATGATTTATTGCTTATAAAGCACTTAGATTACCTAGTTAATGCCATACAAATGTTTATTAAATAAAGACCTAATATTAATTGAACACTTACTATGTACCTGACAGCATGCTGAGTATTTTATATGTATTTTTTCATTTAAATCCCGTAACAACCCTATAATGATAACGCAGATAATATCACACGATGTTTAAAAGGGACTCTTTCTGCCTGAGTTTCAGCAAGAATCCCCACATTCCAAAGTGAGATGCTAACCCACTTCTGCGGGACTTGCAGAGGAGGTGGTGAAGGACACGTTTTGACGCTGAGGTGAAAGAAGCAAGGAGGGAGGGCCTCTTTGCAAAAGGGCATTGCAAATGGGGAGAAGACAGGAGTATCTCTCTGCCCCCAAACATAGTTAGGAGTTAAGGAGAGCTTGCCCTGTGTCTCATGGGGTCACCGGGGTGTGGTATCTGAAGGAATGGACTTTCAGCCTGTGGGTAGAGCAAACAGCTGCCCTCGGTGACCTGGGAGCAGATTGACGTGCCAGGGATGGCAGGGCAGAGATGTGTGATTTCCATGGACAGGAGGCCACATGGGAAGGGCAGGCCTGCGAGTCATTTTAAAAGGAACCTGACACCAGACACACAGGACTTTACGCAGGAACTGGGGGATGGGAGGTCAGTAGGGCTTGTAAGTGACCAGCCTGGACAGAGACCTTGTGCATGCCCATGCTAGGGGTGCTGCTAGTATGTTCCCACATGGGGGTCTCCAAGGGACCAGAGAAACATGAGAGAAAGGGTTCATGTTGAACACCTCTCATCTCCAGAGAAGTCCAACACCAGTGTCAGTCAAGAAAAATCACAGAGGGTTGGGCTACTCTGGAGATGAGGGTGGGAAGTGGGGGGCGGGGGGCGTCGCTGGGCAAGCATAGGCTGGGAAGGAAGAGGAAACCAACCACAGCCCACCTTTTCCTTTGCAGACTTATATACAGTTAACCCTTGAACAAGCCTGGGGTTAGGGGTGCTGATCCCACGCAGTCGCAAATTCGCTTATAGCTTTTAACTCTACAGTCTGCCCTTGGCATCTGCCAGTCAACCAACCGTGGGTCGAAAACAGTATGTTCGCATTCCCAGCCGCAGATTCCCAACCATGGATAGAAAATACTGTTTTCTATCCACGGTTTTCCGTGGATATCTGCGGTTGGTTGAATCTGCGGATGGCAAAGAGCCAAAGTTACACGTGGATTTTCAACTGCGTGGGGATCAGTACCCCTGAACCCTCGTGTAGTTCAAGGCTGACAATGAATCAGTGCTGACAAGCTGGAAAGGGGCAATGAAATTCAAATTTGGATTTTTACACAGAACTGGACATTTCAATCATTCCAATGTGACTGTTTTGTGACTACACATGACAGGAACTTTGTAGTACCTAAGAGGGACTGGAGGTGTCCTTGTGCCTGCCTTAGATTTCACCCAAGGAACCAGGAAAAGCTAGCTTCACAGAGAAGGTTTGAATGGGAAGTAGGGGAAAGCAATAAAATTTGCTGTTTGCACCCTATGCAATCCTGCTCTTTAAAGAAAATGGTTGCAATAATAATAATAATCATAATCATAACAACCCCTAACGTTGATTAAGGACTTACTATGTGGCAGTTCATGTTTAAAGTGCATGATACACCCCTACTCATTTAATCTTCACAACCCTAGGAGGTAAACCTATGGATTTTGTAAAACTCATTTACAAAGAAAGGAAAACCGAGGCTTAGAGAAATTAAGTACCTGTCCTAGGGAACACAGCTAGTAAATGGCAGGTATGCAATCCACGTGATGTCAACATACTCCAATATGGACCCTAACAGGCCACCCCCTTGCCAGGAGCAAGGCAGGAGCTCTCTCATATGGACACGGGAATGCTTCCAGGGGGCATGCGTTTGCTTCTTCCAAAATTTCCAGGGTCATCTACACAGATTTCCTTCAGACTCCACACAGTAGCCTAATCTATAAAGGCCTTTCTAAACTCATGGGACCAGTGGGAAGTGTTCTTTTGGGTCTCTTTTGGGAAGAGGAGGAGGGAAATTCATGACACACATTTGTGGTTTTATAGCAGTCTTCCTTAAAGGTAACCAGCCTTTCCTCTCCTTAACAATGCCTTGGATTTTTTTTTTTTTTTTAAATGAACTCAAGTCTAGGACTTGCCTGAGGGCCCAGCACTCCTTGCTCTGCTGAGTTTGAGTTGGGTACAGAATCCTGTTTGTCAGGTCTGGATTTTTTCTTCAGATACAATCAAACAATCTTTTGCTTCGCCTACAATTTTGTTCCTGTGGTCCCAACAATTGGTAAGCTTGGGGTGTCGGGCCTCTTCTATGGCCACGTGCTGCCAGTGCTGTGTATTGGCGGCTCACCTCACTTGGCTCCCATCCCCTTATATCACTACCTGGATCCTCCTGGCACAACTCGCCTTATCCCCACTGCAGTCAGTAAACTGACTTTTGTTTCAAGCTCTTGAGGTGAGACAGGAGATGATAAACAAATATAAACTGGGTGTTAAGAGTTAAGGTAATGTTCAGAGTTTGAAAGACACTAAAAACCAGCTGGGCATTTAATAGTTTAAGTTTACGGGTTCTCAAAATAGTATGAATGGCAAAATTTTCCTACTACAAAAATAGTTGTGGGCAGGCTGAGTGGCGTGTTGGTTAAGAGCTGGCTTGGGATGCCAGAGGGCCCCGGTTTGGATCCCACATATGAGGGCCAGTGACGCTGCCCTCTACAGCTGGGATGCTGAACAACAGCTCAACCTGGAGCTGGGCTGCCCTGAGTAGTCCGTGACTGCTGCAGTGGGTTGTCACGGGCTACTGTGTAGCCAGCAGCCAGCGTGAGCAGCCAGCAGACGCCATGAGTGGCTGTCCAGAAGCCGGCAACTGAGCTGCCTCGCCAGGGAAGAGCGCAGTGATGGTGTCAACTTGGGCCAGTGAAGCAACATCCTCCACAACTAGACTGAACAAAAAGGACAAAAGGACTAGAACAAAAGGACAGCAACTTGTCTGTTCCCCTTCCCCCAATTCCCCAACGCTGTTCCCATCTCCCCAATTCCCCAATAAAAATCTTAAAAAAAAAAGTTGCATTCTAAAACCCTGTACCTTTATTATACCAGAAGAATTAGTAATAAAACATTTTATATAATTAGAAGGTGATATTGATAAATACATAAAAATAAAATATTAATAAACAGAAAGCATATATTAAAACATGTTACTGGCACATGAAGAGATAGAGACAAATGCAAAAGAATTAAGATTTCTACTAATCGATGTCACCCCAATAAATTTAATAAAAATTTTAAAATTTAAAAAAAGAATTAAGACTTTGAAGCTAATCCTAATTATGAATATTTAGTATAAGATAAAGATGATAATTCCACTTGTAGGAAAAATAAATGGTGCTGGGACACTTGACTAGACATATGGAAAAAAATAAAGCTTAGATTTCTACCTCACTCATTCAAAACTAAAATCCAGATAGCTCAAAGATTTAAAGATGTAAAGTAAAAGCATAACAGTATTAGAAGAAAGCATGGAATAATTTTTTTTTTAATCTCAAAGTAAGGGAGGGCTTTCTAAGCATACAACAAAGCCATAGATTTTTAAAAAATGAATACATTTGACTGCATAAACTTAATATTTCTATGTGAAAAGTTACCGTAAACACTTGAATAGCAAAAACAAGATAAAAAAAGTATTTGCAGCAGACATGATAGAAAAAAAAATAAGAGTCCTTAGGAGAGAGAGAGACAGAGACAGAGAATTACTGAAGAAGGAAAAAAAGAAGCAATGGTAGGAGGAAGAAATAGATTTGTCCAGACGTGAAAAAGTTATGAAAAGTTTACATGCAAACATCCTTTGACCCAGCAACTTTGTTTCTAGAGATTTATGTTAAGAGTCCCAAAGATTATATGAATAAGGACATTCATTACAGCATTTTTAGTAACAAATTACTGGAAACAACCTACATGTCTACAAATACGAGTAAGAAGCTAGTTAAATAAATCATGTCTACAAATATGAGTAAGAAGCTAGTTAAATAAATCATGGTACATTTCATGCAGTGGAATACTATGCAACTATTGGGTTGTTGGAAAAGTCATGACGTATTTTTTCTGTTTTTCTGTTGCAAAAATGCGTCATGACTTTTCCGACAACCCAATATTTACAAGGCTGAATTACAGTATTATGAGCTAATTTAAAATTGCCTCCACAATACATTATTAAATAAAAAATGCAATCTGTAAAGAAATATGTAAAGTATGCTCAAATTTGGGCTTATACAAAAGAGAGGGCCATTCCTACAAATATGTGCTTATATACGCATACACGGTTTTTAAGGAAAACTATGTCAATTTAGAAGTAAAAATGGTATTTAAAAAACCATTTAAAGAGAGAAAAGAGTTTGATCCTTTATGTAGTGGTAGCAAAATCAATCTGATCAATAAATTGTGATTAAGGATGTCCTTGACTCATTACCCCATTCCCAGCTCTTACCCTGAAGGTTTCATTAAAAAAAATAATAAATTTCAAATAGAAACAGGCCTCTTCCGATTCCTTTTTTTCTTTTAAAAGATAATAAAAGTTAATATTTTTTATTTTGGGTACATAGTAAATCCCAGTGAATTTACGACAGAAGTTGCTTAAGCAGTGAGAAGAATTGTGAGTGAGAGGCAGGATGGAATTATCCCAGCAGGCAAACAAAAATCCCCCAGCAGCCTCTGGGTTACCTCCCCTTTTTGCAGTTTTCCATCAAGAGGAAGAAGATAAGAGGCAAGCGTCACCACTCCAGGTCCTTGTGCCGATAGGCCCAAGGGGGCGTCGTCAGGGAGCTAGAGTTAGCAACTTTGCGTCTGAAGTCATGGCCGCCCTGATGACTGAAAAACCCTAGTCTACATTTTATTAATTCAATAAGGGTATTTAGAAACTAGAATATGCTCTCACTTCCCTGAGTAAGTGGTACCCATGGCAAGGTTGAGCCATTTTCCTGGATTATATCTCAGGCCCTGTTATGACTGGCAAATGGAAATGAGAATTAACCAGTCTCTAGACATGTTAATTTGATAGTTTTCATCACAATACATTTAGCAGCAATAGAAACAAGAGGAAAATATTTAAGTTGGTTCTCTATCAACCTTAAATTTCCATTTGCAGCTTAATAGCTTGTGAAACTTTATAAATACTTAATGAAATTATCTTGGTCTAAGGCAGTAGTTCTTAATTGGGGGCAATTTTGACCCACAGGGGACATTTGGCAATCGCTGGACATATTTTTAGTTGTCACAACCAAAGGGCTACTTCTGGCATCTAGTGGGTAGAGGCAAGGGATGCCATTAAACATCTTACGGTACATAGCACATACCCCCACAACAAAGAATTGTCCAGTCTACAATGTCAATAATGCCAAAGGTAGAAGACCTTAGTCTCCTTTGCTCCTAGTGTAGTAAGTGAAGTGTCCCTGCTTTAACTCAAGTTCATAAGAAAATCTAGCTTTCCTTTCAGTTAAAATCATCAGCTGTTTATGAACTTAATGCAGTTCTAGGAACTATTAACTAGCTACTAAAGTACATCTTGTTAATAATATTTTCTGACTTTGTTTTTCTTTCTTTTTTCCTTCCTTCCTTCCTTCCTTCCTTCCTTCCTTCCTTCCTTCCTTCCTCTCTCTCTCTCTCCCTCCCTCTCTCACCCTTTCTCCAATTTTGAGACTCAATTACATATTCTTCTGAGATGCTCCCAAAATATTCCATAACCCTGCTATATTCTTTATAATACCTGATACTTAGTAACCCTTTATTAAGTGTCAGTTTGTGCAGGTGCTTTACCTGCGCTGCTCTTTTTAAGTTCCATGGCCACCCCCTGGGAGAGGTGTTACTTCCCGCCCTGTCTGACTCTAGTGCACACCTGTGCTTTACAGTATGAGCCCCCCCTCCCCGTACGAACCCCCCCCCTGTTGCATCAGCCTGTGATCTCTGATTCTCACATCAGCCGCCCCTCCTCCAGCTGGAACTTATTTATTTCTAACGCTTCAGACCATCTTATACAGAGAGCCTCTCACAGAGTAAGATAAATGACTGATGAATGAATGAGCGGATAAATGGTTATAGAGATACGAACTGTCACATTTGGAATTTTGTCACATTTATAATACCCACATATAGATTCTCTGTCATGTAAAACCGACAATCTAGTTCAGTTTTTCTATTTGCAAAGAAAGGGTTGAGAAATATTACAGCATCTACAGACTTCAATAAAAGTATTCAGCTAAATATGTAGGTTTTCATCTTGACTTTATGTTTCAGTGTCTTAATTAAGTTGCCAGTGACCTAAGACAAGTAGCATTATTCAAGAGGTATCCTATTGGAAACATTTCCTAGGAACAGTTTATTTGGTTGATCTTTCAAACACTTTGTGATGTGTAATAATATCTGAAGTAAGTGTTAAAATGGTTTTACAGTTTATGTGCAGGGTGATCTGTTGATTGGTGTGTCTATCTGTAGCTTTTTCACAGGGAGTGTGTCATCCTGTTATGTCTGTACAGAGAAAGCCATATAATCACCGTTCGGCTTGGATTTTAGAATGAACTTTGGCCTGTCCCTTCATCCCATGACCACGGAGTAACTCTTTGGCACATGGAAAAGATAGCCATGTGCATAAGGAAATAGCAGAGACTCATCTTTACTTGGGGAGTAGTGAATACAGAGGCGTTCGTTTTGTTTTTTCCTGTTTTGTTGTTGTTGTTATTGTTTGTTTTTCAAATTATGAAGATGTATTTATTTATTCATACAGATTACAAATATGCAAATACATCATAATGGTTCCATAAAAAAAACCTTTCCAGCTCCTCATTCTTCACACCAATTTCTTTCCCAATAGGTGAACTTTTTTTTATTAGTATTTTAATTTGAGAGTGGGTAATTAATATTGGTGCAAACATCAAAAACTATGAAAAGGTGAGTTTCTCTTCCCACGTCCCATTACTCCACAGCAGATGATTATTATTAGTTTTGTTTTCCCTTCCAGATGAACACAGAGCTTTATATTTAGAAAGGAACATTTTCCCTCCGATTCCACACTCCAAGCTAAATCTCTGCAGCATAAAATTCAGTAGAAAATATATTAACATGTGTGGGCCATTTCCCCTCTTTCTAAATGTATTTTTAGTGCAAAAGAAAGGAAAGGCACGTAGGTGAGTGAGTCTCATGAAAAGTCTGAATCAACTAAATAAATTTATTTTCTTCTGAAGGTAGTATTGTTTTGATTTGGTGGCTTACTAGGGAGGTAAGAGAGGAATCCTGCAAAACTTGGAAAGCTTTTTCCTAAAGCACAAATAGGAAAATGCCTAAGATTTTAGATCTGGCTCCTGATTGGGCTGAGCAGAAGTCGTACGTTGGCGTCAGATCCTACATTGCTTACAAATCTGAACCACAAATGACTCTCTGTGGCACAATTGTCCCAGGCAAAGACTAAGGGTTTTCCAGGAAATGTCCTCAGTGTTGTATGTGTTCAAGAAGTATGTTCTCTGCACTTTCCTGAGATAAAATCACACGATTTCTCCACGTGAGAAACGTACTTGCCAGGGTGGACATTTGTTAAATGTCCAGGGTGGACCTATTAAATGCTCTGTTCCAAATCTATCAGAGGGGAGCTTTAATCCCAGTTCCAGTCAGAATATGGGTCGGAGGCTTAACTTGACTGGCTCCACTTTTTTTTTTTTTTTTAGCTGAGCCATCCTGCCACCTGTTGTCAGCTCAGTGGCAGCTCAGCTCCGGCTGGGAATCAAACTGCTGTTGCTCAGAGCTCACACTCTTGAGCAAGTTCTTAACCAACTGAGCCACTAGACTGGCCCACCACTTTCATTTTCGGGCTTCCTTGTTCTTATTATTTTACTTTGCCTCTGTTTTTCCTCCATATTTGTGCAGAAAACAAAAAACAAAAAACAAAAACATTACCAATTAAATAAAGCACTCAAGGAAACAATATGGACACGTTAGAAACTCTGCAGATTTTTGTTTTTTTTCTGGAAACAATACTTTCTATTTAATCAGACCCTGAAAATCTCAGAGTACTTTAAGGGCTTCAAAAAACACTGTCTTCCTATTTTAAATCTCATTAACCTGCTATTTTGTCCTCACAGTGCCCATACAATGAAAGTGGAGAGAACAGAGTATTATTACCAATCTATGCATGAGAAAGCCCAGGCCACAGAAATAGCCTGAGTGCTTGGGGACACAACATTGAGTCTGAGATAAAATCTAGGAAAGAATTCTGGGTTCCCCCATCATTGATAGCTCTGCTGTGAATACTGCAGTTTGCGAGATTCTTTCCTTCACCTTTAACTAAGCAGCTCCCTGCCTATACTATCACACCCCTCATTTTGTCAATTGGAACCCAATGCGCAGAGGTGAGTGGTCTCCCAGATCTCCTGGGATGGATGCAGGAGCTAAAAATAGCACCGTGTGATTGGGGTCACAATATTAGGAGATGTTAGAGGTTCATGCGTCTTCTAGAGTGACGGCTTCTCCTCTGCCATGGAGCCTACTGACAAAGGACAGCAGGGAGGAACCTTAGGCCATGCACTTGAGAAATATGTAAAATGTCAAATGCAGAATTATTAGGATAGTTCAGGGCAAGGTGGTGCGTGCCTGGAAAAAAACAAAAAGATCAAAGGACAGTAGTTTGAGGCCTTGGAAAACAGTCTCGGTTTCCAGTTTGCTTTGCTAATAATGTGCATACCACCTTAAAAATGTCCACTCTTACAATCAGCGTGTCACTACATGTCCAGGTAAAGAGGTTACAGTGAACGAAAGCTCTTGGAATTCTTCCCACTCAGACTTCTTAAAGCTAAAAGCCATGAAAGTCAAACAGATGGAAAGAAAATCCTATTCCGCAAAAGAACATTTCCATCGCAGAACAGACCCCTCGTGCAGTGAATTTTTCATTTTATCTGCTTTTTACTTTAAGGCATTTTGGGGCCCCAATGGCCCCGACAAGTTTCTCACCAGTGGTTTCCCTAGTACAGAACTTCTTTAATTGAGAAGAGGCAAAGAAGAAAAAAAAGTTAGAAAGAAAGTGAGAAAAGAGGGTCATAAAATTCACTAGCACAAACATGGATGCCATTTTCTATACAAATGAATCAACTATCACGTATAATAAGCACCAAATTGTGTTGGTGATAGTGAACTATTTTCATTACAGAAGTAACTGTTTTCCTATTATAGATAAATTAGAAATTACATGTGAACAAAAAAGAAAAATCACCCATGATCACATCACCAGAGACAACTACTGTACAATTTATTGAATTGCTATCATATTTCCTTCTAGCTTTTTTTCTTTTTGTACGTGTGTATACATATATTTATGTAAAACAGAGATTATGATATCCATCATTTGGTAACTACTTATATCACTTAACTATACAGCATGAATATCTTTTATGGGGATAAATATTTATCCAAATAATTAATTTTAATGGCTGCAAAACATTTAATTACATGGATATACCTAAATTTATTTAATCAACATTATTTTGGACATGTAAGTTGTGTACAAAGTTTTCATTATGATGAACAGTTCTAGAATAAACAGCCTTATACAAATGTCCTTACATACTTGTTTAATTATTTTCTCAATACAAATTCCTGGAAGCAAGATCTCTGGGTCAAAGAAGTGCACATTTTCAGAAGTGTACATTTAAAAATAGTAAGCAAAGAGAGCTGGAATAATTTTTCTTTAAAATCAACTTGAGCAACAGAATATTATATTAGAGGAATAAATAAAAAAACTATATCAGAAAATATAAAGTGTTCTCTAAAAAATAATTATAGCTAGTAACTTTTCAAACTTCCATTTTAGTTCCAAATCTTGGTGGTTTAAGGGGGAAAGAAAGGAAATGTGGACGAGATTAAGTTGTAGACAACAGAAATCTCTATGAAAAGAACAAGGGAATGAAAAAGGGGTCTCAGAGGGAGAAACCCATACCCCCTTCAATCCTTCAATCCCCTTCACCCTTCTCCCTCAACTTCCCTCCTCCCCACCCCTCCCGCCCCACCCCGTTTCCCCTTAGTTTTCAGGTAAAAGTCTGGGTTCCCTGGTATCTCTTAATGGACTCAACTCTGAGTATCCCAGCTCAAAACTAATAAACAAACACACATCCCTGACCCACATCCCCAGGCATCTCACAGCGACATTTACCAGAAGACCTTCCTTGTTCTTAGCCTCAAGCTTTTTAGCACAATTTTATTGAGTTAGCTTTCTATTTCACTTTCAAAAATATCAGAGAGGGGAAAATGCACTATCTTCTAACGTTTCTTAGAGTTAGGAGGAGTCAAGATTCAAAAGTGTGTGATAAATTGTCATTATTTTTAAAAGAAGTATTGCTTAGAATTCTAAGAAATTGAGGTCTGCAGAAAACCCCTGGTAAATAAAACCCAAAGGCCTTTTGAAGGCTCCATAGTAATTGATACCTTGCAAGTTAGCCTTTCTTAAGTTTGGTTGGCTTTTAAGTAACCCATTCTTCGTTACTTCCTCTTACTGGTTTTTCCTTCAGATAGAAAAATTGAATACAAGGTCAGATAAGCTTAGCTGCTTTCTGTCTTTAGTGTAGTACCTTGGCCTCTTGACATTCATTGGACAAATATGTATTTAGAACTATTAACTTACATTATTAACACATGCTAGGAAGAAAAAAATAAATTGACTGTGGAAGAGAGTGTGACTTTTGATGAAGGGGTAGGGAACAGCACTGGGCATAACTGGTGAGAAAGAAGCCAGCCAACAAGGAAGAACTTTCCAGACAAAGGACGCTAGTTAGGCAACTATAGAGAGTAATATCAAGGTGGGTGTGTCTCATTTGCGTTTCAATATGGGCTCTGCTGAAATCAGAAGAGATGGTTCCTATTCAAGGTAGAGCCATATTTAGGGCCTGTCTTAATCCTTTCCAACTGCTATGACCGAATACCATGGACTAGGTGACTTACAAACAACAGACATTTATGTCTGAAGTTCTGGAGGCTGCAAGTCCAAGATCAAGGCACTAGCCAATTTGGTGTTTAGTAATGCCGTTTTCTGGTTCATGGACAGCCATCTTCTCACTCTGTCTTTACATGATAAAAGGGGTGAGGGAGTTCTGTGGGGTCTCTTTTATATGGGTACTAATCCCATTCATGAAGACTCTACCCTTATAACCTAATCATCTCCCAAAGGCCTTACCTCTAAATACTATCACCTTAAAGGTGAGGATTTTGACCTGTGAATTTTGGGGAGCCACAAACATTCACGCTATAGCAGGGCCTTTATAACTTAAGCAGCCATAAGCAAACCTCTGAGCAAGTAAAAAGTAATTTTCTTAGTTTCTCTGTTTTGAACACATCACACTCAAATTAGCAATCAATCTACAAATACTATTTTGTTGTTATAATGGGGTAAGCATGTAGATTCTGCCCTGCACAAGGTTAAATTGAGTTGAACAAAGAAAATGAATACTGGAAAAAATTAAAATGCATTGAAATGTTAAACCACGGGCATTAACTGAAAGTTCAAGGAGAGTTCATAGATCTGTGCAGAGACGAGGAGTGGTCTAAAGTGGGAGGTGGGACTTCATCCGCTTCATCAGTAAACATTTCCTAAATGTTTCTGCTTAAGCTGGTTACTGGGAAACACTAAGGATAACTAAAATACGACTTTGTCTTTGAAGGGCTCACTCCCGAATGGAAAGAGAGCCTGAAAATTAAATAAATAATTCCAAGTCAATACTATACTACAGATCTGTACAAATTACTAAGAGAATAGAAGGTCCTCATGGGAGAAGAAGACCAATTCCATGACAGAGGAAATAAGAAATAACATTTGTGCTAAGGCTTAAAGAGTGAATCCCGTCTTATTTAGGGCTTGGGACCTAAATACTAATGTTTAAAGTAAATCCTTAAATCACCGAAAAGGTACCATATCTCATATATAGTATCTAGATATCCAGTGTCTAGTAAATCCAACACAGCCAGATTTTCCTCCAGCTTTGGAACAGATTGTTACTTCTTCTTTGAGCACCAGATGAAGGGTTGGCTTGTGTTCATTGGCTCTGTCGTATGAAAAACACTTATCTTTAAACACTGGGATTACACCCTCTGTGGTGAGATACTCACACCAACATATGAGAGGCGCAGGGGATCTGAGCAGACCGAGGAAGCCGTGGGTTCCAGCCTCCTAGCTCATGTTCATTCAGAAACATAAACTCATTAAGTAGAATGCACAGGCAGAAGTATCCTCTTTCTCCCTGTCTTTGAATTCTGAAAATTTAAACTCACATATGATGGAGTGAGTCATCCTGTGAAGAACAGGGAGGAGGGGGTTGCAGCTAGAGGGACACAATGAGGGTAGACACAGGAATGGGAGAGGATCTTGGCATGTTCAGAGAAAACCAAGAAGTCCAGGATGGCTAGCTTATTGGAGAAGCTATGAAGGGATTGGTAAATAAAGGTGGGACATTTTGTTGCATCACAGAAGACTTTGGATTTGACTATGTAGGTCATGAGGAGCCATCTGATATTTAAAATCAGGAGGTGACAGATGGGCCTTAATTTTTATAAAAAAAATTTCAGAAACATGGTAAGGATGAGGTCAGCAGCTTTTTTTTTTTTTTTTCTGTAAAGGGCCAAATCATAAATATTTTAGGCTTTTCGGGTCCTACGGTCTCTGTCACAAGGACTTGTATCTGCCTTGTAGCACAAAGTCCACCATGGCCAATGTGTCAATGAGTGGGCATGGTTGTATTCCAATAAAAGTTTATTCACATTTTTTTTTATTTACAAAAACAAGCTGTGGGCTGGATTTGGCCTGAGGGGCCAGAGTTTGTTGACCCCTGGATGAGAAGATGGTGAGGTTATTAAGGAAGTAAACTAGGTAATCGTCTAGGTCAGTAGCTTTTCCGTGTGGTCCCTGGACTAGCTGCATTAACATCACCTGGGAACTCTGGGGGTGGGTCCCAGCAATCTGGGTTTTAACAAGCTCTCCAGGTGATTCTGATGCCTGCTTATGTTTGAGAACCAACGTCGGGAAGACTGCGTTTCCCCGTTTGGGAGTCGGCCATCAGAAAGAATAGGATAGGACAGATTGAAGGTGTTCTAACAGGATGGGATCTCACCTTCTAACATATTGACGTACAATGGACAGGACTTTGGTCATTATTTGGATGGGAGGTTGGGGAAATGGAGAAAGTGTTGAAATCATCTCCACTTGTTTGGTTCCCATTTCCAGTGCCTACAACACTGCGTGGCATCAGGTAAGTGCTCAAAAAGTTGTTTTTGGCTTTTCTTAGATTTTTTTTTTAATTTATTTTTTTCAGCTATCATTGACTCAAAGGTATTTTTGAATGGATCAATGAGTGATTCTTTCAAAGTTTACAGTGTAAGTGACTGAAAAGATGAGAAATGGTATGAGCCAAGGTAGAGAACACATTTTATTATTTTTGAAAAATTATGAGGAAAGGGGGTAAAGAGACATTCACTGAGGGCCAGATTTCCCTACTATGTGCCAGGAAGTATGTAACATACATCATCTCATTTGTTCCTCAAAATAGGTTTTGTTTTGTTTTTAAGCTTTATTGGGAACAGTGTGTTTTTTCCAGGATCCATCAGCTCCAAGTCAAGTTGTTGTCTTCAATCTAGTTGTGGAGGGCTCAGCTCACTGGCCCATGTGGGAATCCAACTGGCATCCTTGGTGTTAAGAGCCTGCACTCTAACCACCTGAGCTAACCAGCTGCCTCCCTCAAAGTAGCTATTATCACCAGCCTTTTACAGACGAAAATGGCTGCGGTTCTGACAGGGATATATCGCATGGTGCAAGTCTAACACAGGCACCGAGTGGCCACTGCACTGAGTGGCCACTAAACCTGGGCTCACGCCACTTTGCAGAGCAGAGTTCTGTTTTGAATTTTGACCCAACTGCGCAAAAGAGGAAAGCTCTACCTATAAAATACTACAGAACTTCACTGCTTACAAAGCAGGTTTCTAGAATATTTTCTTTGAGGAAAACCACTGTTGCCGACAAAGCGTAACATTCTAGGTTCAGATCCTAGCCTTATCACTAATGCTGTCCCTGGAGGTAGCCACAGGCTCCGCTGTAAGATGGAGGCCATGATAAAAACAAACTTGGCTGCTATGCCAGTCAAGTGAGACCTCTAAAGCCCCTGGCTCCAAATGAGAGCTCAACGAATGGCGGATATTATTATTTTATAATCCTTAATACAGTTTATTGTCGAGGCATTTTCTGTCAGGATGACGATGGGCCACGTGGGTCCCTTAAGAAGTCACCTGAGAGACGTTCTCTCAGTTTAAGTCCTACAAGTACCTCTTCACTGTTTCACTGTTCTCCTTCAAGGACTTATCTCCTTGTTCGAGGTGTGTTGACATTTAAACAGGTTTTGCTTTTGGGTGAGGCCCATTCCATTTAAAGGCTGGTTGTACCTCCTCACATCTTGACTCTTGACATCTGCAGTGGCCCTCATTCATTCCAGGGTTTCAGGCTCTGTTCCTACTGGATTTTTTTTTTTTGACACTTTTTTCTTTTGTCCCCCAATCTGCTGCTTCTACACAATTTTCTCGTGTTCATTCACTTACTTGTCAAGTCAAACAATGGTGGGTTTGGGGGGAATCAGAAAACAGAAGCTGAGGCAGGGGAAGGTGTTTCTGAAAAATATGCCTCCTTGGGCCGGCCGAGTGGCCTGTTGGTTACGAGTTGGCTTGGGACGCCAGCTCTGAACAGCAGGGCCCCGGTTTGGATTCCACATGAGGGCCAGTGACACTGCGCCCTCTACAGCTAAGATGGTGAACAACAGCTCCACCTGGAGAGCTGGGCTGCCGTGAGTGGCCTGGCAATGGCATAGTCTGCAGTGGGGCTGCAGTGGGCTGCCATGAGCTACCGTGAGCGGCCGTCCAATGGCCAGTGAGCAACTGCCTGGGAAGAGCACAATGATAATACCAACATGGGCCATTCACTGGAGGACATTCACTGGAAGCAATGTCCTCCACAACTAGACTGAAGAACAAAAGGACAGTAACTTGTCTGTTCCCCTTCCCCAATTCCCCACTAAAATCTTAAAAAAAAAAAAATATGCCTCCTTGTTTCAAGGGAATTTACTCACTGCTCTGAAGGCAGAAAAGAAACCATCCAAAGAAAGCTGGATATACTAAAGAAGGAAAACTAATCACCAATTCCTGCCTCACTTCCTTTTTTTTTTTTTTTTTTCTTTGAAGAGCCTAGCAGGGCGGGAGCTCTCCTCCACTTCTAGAATCTGAGAACATCCGTTGTCGGGCCTCCTGAAGGTGAGGCTCTGAACGACACCAGGGCCTTCCTTCCGGAGAGGTTGGTTTATGACATTGGACTTGCCAGCTTTTAGAAGAGAACCAACCTGCTTTCTAGTGTATTGTAGGTAATTCTAGAAAATACGACTACTGCTTTGCAACATGCTAGGTAAACAACAGTTTCCATTTCAAAGGGAAATCATACTTGACCATCTTGCCTCCTTGGTTCCACTAGATTAGAAAACACGCCGAGATAAACCCAGCTTTAGTGGAGTTGGTTGTACACTAAAGGAAGGGGCCTTTTAAGATAAATGAAACTGACAAAGAGAGCATTCTGCAAGAAATAAACAAAGCTCTGGGAGAGTTATTCTGAACACTGATATCTCTACATAATAGTTGAATAATTTTGATGCAAGGGTCTTTTCCCCAAGATTTGAAATAAAAGCTTTCCCCCGGCTCCCCATCATTTAACAAAGCTTTTAGTCCTTGGATAAAAATCACGTTGTCAAAAATGACAGAACTAATTTGTGACATTTTTTTCAATCGATTTTGATGTGCTACAAGATGAAATGAATAGTTTTCCTTTTTTTTTTTCCCCCTACATGAAATAGAACAAATTGTACCGTTCACTGTGTCCTGTCGCACAGACTGGCTTGACATCAAACTCAGGATTTTGTTGCAAGATTTCGAGGCTAATTATTAGAGATCCATATTGCCTCGATGTTTATTGAATTCTTAAAGGACAACTGACGATTTCTCTTTGTAGAATAATAGTCTAAAGTGATGACATTTAGGATGATTTTAAGACCTAGCCCAGGATTGTTAGGCCCTCCCAGGGTCTGCCTATTTTACCTTGAATTTATTAACTGGGACTATACAAACCCAAGTCCCCTAGTTAATGTTTCCTCCACTCGGTGATAAATTAGAGGGAGGGGGAAAAAAATCATACAACCAATCCTTATGGTGATTTGTACTCATAGCAATTCACACTTACAGCCCTCTGCCAATTACACCCGTGTTGTAACTTCTGACACTTAAGCAGGCAGCTTCTCACATGAACATATGTTGTTCTCCCCTTTTGAGGAAATTAATCCCAACCTCAAGCACACTAGCAAGCTGTGATTAGTTCTAATCCCTGGGTTTTATGGCAGGAAAATTGACTATAAGAAAACGAGGGAACTATAAGAAAATGGAGTTAGTTTTCTCTTTTCCAAAACGGCATCAAATCCCTGCACCAAACATGTCTTCAATGTGCTTGTCAAAATGTCCTCAAGGAAATCATCCTGAAATCCATAAAACAAATAAACCTGCTCTATACACTTGTTTTACTTCAGTATAATATTTGGCAGGAAAATGTGGCCAAAGAGACTGCATCAGATTAAATGGATTTTATGTTTATTGACTACTTGTAGCACGACATAATTGATTTATGTATGCTTCAAAAAGCTTTATGCTATGAAACATAAAATATATCATTTATATTTATTGAGTCCTGCGTTTGGTAAAGGTTGGCATAAGGCCCTAGGTCAGGAACTTGACCCTTCTGTTATAACCCTGTTTCCAGGAGAAAATAATATCTGATGCACTTTATTGCCACTTATACTAAGTTTCCTATGAATATAATCCACATGCAAAGGCTGCTTGTATTTCCCAAGTGCTACTCACGGTCACAGTCCCACTATGTCTGAACACAGGTTTCTGTGTTCTTTTGTGACTTTGAGTTGAAATGACAAATGAGAGAAAACAGTAAAAAAAAAATAAATAAATAAGGTAAACCTTAGGACCCAAGGTTTTTATTCTACTGGTTGTTAGAACTGGCAGGGAAGGCCTAACACAAGATAGAAAGACAAAAATAATACTAAAATTTTGAAAACTATCCTACGTATATTGATATAGCATATATACAAAAAGTAATAAAAATAATGGGAAGTCTTAATACAATTACTATGGCTGGGTGGATAGAATAGATGGGTGTCAATGTTAAGAGTTAGAGCCTGGTCTTATGTCACCGAGGTGCCATGTAAAAGGGGTCCCATTCGTTCTGAACCCAGTGCCTCATCCCATCCTTCTGCCTGACAGTTTTGTCTCCCCAATTTTCCTTCCAGAATAAGCTTGGCAGGCCTTGTTTTTCCTGCTCCCCCAATGCAACCAGGGCAATCTCACCCCAGTCCTGTGAGCAGGAACCAACAAATAAATAATATGAGAAATAAAACAGCACCTCTGTTTGAAGATACAGGAGACATTGGGGGCAGAGGTAGTGTTCTATATTGGAATGTCTTTGAATTGTCACATCCAGTGTATCTACTCTTTTGAAACATGTCAAGGGCAATAACCATGAGATGTTATGTTTTCGTTTGCATTCTAAGCACTAACCAACATTCAGTTAATAGCATTAATGGAAGGAAACACTGCCTGAGTAATGTAAAATGGTAGATGATGTAAACATTACTTAGTTTTGGCTTTGCAATGTGCGTTTGTTAAGACATATTTACATATGGTCAGATGTGATCTCAAAATTCAAACAGAATTAAATGGAGGCATAACTCACGAGAGCTGGGAAGCCATCTTGCCTTCCCCTCTCCCCAGGTCTGCTCCCTGACCCTCTGCCTCCCAGTGGTGCTAGGCAAAGACTGCTGTTTCCCACGGATGTAACCCACCAGCCCACATTTCTGCCTCACAAACCCTTCTCGACTCAGGGGCCTTTGTCCTGTGCTTTGTTTCAGGTTGATTCAAAACGCTTCCTTTGCTAATGTGTAAATTTCATGCAAAAATCAGTGTAAGTAGGGAAAACCGAAAAGCCAAAGTAAGTAATTGTTGAGAACAATGGAAGTGCTGTTAAAATTTAAAGTGAGGCTTGGTGTAGGTCATACACCCTGGATTGACCGTTGGTGGCATCTGTTTGTGCACCTAGCAGAATATTGTGCAGGAACACACGCAACTCTTCATTTTGTGGATTACAGCAGGAAGTCTGGCTTCCTGTTTCTACCTAGCCTGCTTTCTCACTTGTTTTCTTGATGGCCCCTCGCTGTGTTGTAATGGAGTCAGGCAGACCAGACTACAAACCCCGATAGTGATGATGCCACTTAGGAGCTGTAGTAGTTTGGGTACCTGGGTTTACTTTCCTGAGCTTCAGTTTGGCCATCTCAAAATAGGATTAAGCACACCTCTTGAATAAAGAGGATGACTGATTCTGAGTGTAAAAAGCACATTATCTGACTCACCTCCTTTCATCAAGTCTGCCTTACTTTACATAGCAACATAATATTCTGATGACGTTCTTTGGCACTAAGTTTTGTACTTATAAGAGCAAATAGTATTGTTTTGTTGAATTTGGGGAGTAGAGGAAAGCTTTTTGACTTAGCATCAGTAGTCAGTTAAGTTTTACATAGTTATCTCCATTTTTAATGTAATTGGTCCTTCTGGCTTAATTGTGTGTAGGGTTTGAATCCCTTCTGAGTGGCTTTCTGATACAGACGACTTCAGTAGTAATGCTCGTTGTAAACCTAAGGGATGTGTTTACCTCTGGGAAGTTCTTTAGGTGGTAGCTACACATTCAAAATGCTTTGATAATGTTGACCAAATGGACACTGAGTCACTGCAGCTGAGTGAATTTGTGTGTGTGTGTGTGTGTGTGTGTGTGTGTGTGTGTGTGTGTGTGTGTGCACGCGCGCACACGCCTAAAGTACCATCCCTCATCCTTGAAGACTAAGGCCTGTGTCTCTTTAGGAAGCTTTTCTTGATACCCTGACCAGAAGCTCTTTTTTTTCCTCCGATGTCCCATTCTGTTTTGCTTATATCACTCTTATATCATGTACCAAATTCAGCTTTGTTTTAATGTTACTTTTTTTTTTTTAAGATTTTTATTGAGGCGTTGGGGGGATGGGAAAGAACTGGGGAATTGGGGGAAGGGGAGCAGACAAGTTGCTGTCCTTTTTGTTCTTCAGTCTAGTTGTGGAGGACGTTGCTTCACTGGCCCAAGTTGGCACCATCATTGCGCTCTTCCTGGGCGAGGCAGATCAGTCGCCGGCTTCTGGATGGCCGCTCACTGTGGTTGCTGGCCACTCATGCTGGCTGCTGGCTACACACGGTAGCCCATGGCAACCCACTGCCACAGGGACTGCAGCCTACGCCGTCGCCGGCGACTCACAGAAGCCCAGCTCCAGGTTGAGCTGTTGTTCAGCATCTTAGCTGTGGAGGGCAGTGTCACTGGCCCTCATATGTGGGATCCGAACCGGGCCCCTCTGGTGTCCCAAGCCAGTTCTTAACCATCGCACCACTCGGCTGGCCCTAATGTTACTTTTTAACATTCCTGCTAGATTATAAGATCTTTGGGAGCATGGAATGTGTCTTATATTAACATAAACAATGAGCCAGTGGAGAAATCAGCCAAAACTTTGGATCAACCCTAACCTTCTCTGGAAGGTCCAATCCAGTCCAAGTCTGCCCCTTACTTCCTATAATATTTATTCCAACCTGGGCCAAATGGAAGTCGTAGAAATGGTGAGAAGTGGTTAGATTCAGAACATATTTGAAGATAGTAAAATGGTATTCAATTCTGATGCCAAACATCTGGATAAAAAGCAATAAGTCAGTCAATTATCTAGATATTTTCAAATACCCAGATGTTTGGCACCGTGTTGATGAGACATTAAAATCCTTGCCCAGAATTTGCAGCTTTTGCACAAAACCCCCACTAGGGTATAAATCCTGAAGGTCAAGACTGACTTAAATGACAAGTTTAGGCTGAATTCTCGAGGTCAACAAATAGTCAGGATTTGCCAATGGATCAGATGAAGGATGTGAGAGAAACACAGAGGTACCTGATCTTTCTCATCATTGGTAGAGATCAGAAAATAGCCACTGAAGTTTAGCTGCATAAGAGTATGTGCACCAGGAAATGACAACACCCTTACTAGGCTGAAAGGGTTGAAGTGTGTCAATCAGCTACTTAACCTTAAAGCAAACAATCAGTGACTGAACTTAACCATCAGTTGTCAAATAAATGCTTGAATTGATTATACTATTTCTTGCAATAATTTTTGCATGTCTGTCCACAGTTCTATCTTTCTGCATATATTCATATAACTTATATTGCCAAGTAGAAATCTACACCTGAAGTACGCTAGATCAGAAGTCTAAGGGTACTGGTTTTAAAAGTTTAGCTCTATGGTACTTTGGATGAAAAAATATGTGCAACTATCTAGAGAGTCCCAAGTATCTAGCTAAATAGCTATACCTTTTCATTTTGACTCAAAGATTTGCTGCCATGTAAAACACAGCACTTGTGTGAAGATAATATCCCAGAATAGCAGTGGCATATCACCTCATTAATGACTGCTTTACTTAGACCTGTACAGGCCCCAGAAAAGCACCCAGAATATAAAATCATAAGTAAATTGCAGTTCGGCAAGAGCACCAAGCATAATATAACACTCAATAAATCTGAAGAAAATATTCATAATAGCAAATAACACCCATACACCCAGGTGCTAAAACTGAAAGTGAGGAGATTCCAGCATCTCAGAAGAAACAAAGCAGTCAGTCCTCAAATGTGCGGTGGTTTATATATATTTTTTTAAAAATCAAAAACGTATAGCCACCTGATTTTTCAGTGCACTTCCTTAGATAAGTCAAGTTACTTACCAGTAACAACAGTTACTATTTATGATGTCAAAGAATCTTTACAAATTATTCCACAGAACATACAAATGTGGAAATGTCTAATTGTATATGGATGGAGGATGAAGAACCTGAGGCAAAGCCCTAGCCCATGTCCTGCCTGTGGCAAGTGAGCAAGATGGCAACAAAGCCAAAAGAACACAGAGGGTAAGTAAGCCAAAGGGTGCTGTGTGGTGAGGAGCAAAATCTGAACCGAGTTCTCTTTACTAATTGACTTATTCAGTGACATTATTCTCTTTGGCATAACTTGAATACATTTTCTTTTTTCCTATTTCAGCAACAGAAATTGAAATATTTTTATACTAATAGACATGTCATAGACACAATCAAAGTAACACTAACAAAAGAAAACCAGAGAGGATGGAAAATGAAAGATAACTCCATTTTAGAGTGTCAAGAAAAATAACATGAAGACTGGTAATTTCAAAGATAATTATTAATATGTAATCCAGTACATAAAGTTTGGTAGGATGTAATTGTGGGTCGCATTGAACCTCACTGAACTTGTACAAACGATGCCTTGAGGAATCAAATAAGGGCAAACTGGGGGCCGGCCGAGTGGCTCAGTTGGTTAAGAGTTGGCTTAAAAGCGCAAGCTCTGAGCAACAGCGCCGCCGGTTTGATTCCCACATGGGCCAGTGACTCTGCGCCCGAGCTGAGTTGTTGCTGAGCTGCCAACAGGTGGCAGGATGGCTCAGCTGGTATAACAACAAGAATGCCTGTTTCATGGTGGGCTACGCCCACCTGCAACTAAGACTGAACTTGGCACCTTGAGCTGAGCTGCCACCGGGATGGCTCAGTGGATAGAGCGTGCGCTCATAACAACAAGGCTGCTGGTTCGATTCCCGCATGGGATGGTGGCTACGCCCACCTGCAACTAAGATTGAACACAGCACCTTAAACTTAGAGGCCACGAGCTGCCGATGGGAAACCAGGTGGCGAATGGCACCCTCCACAATGAAGATGGAAGAACAACAACTTGGCTGTTCCCCCTCCCCAATTCCCCAATAAAATCTTTTTAAAAAAGGGCGAACTGTATATACGAACACAGAACAAGAAGGAGGACTCTGCTCAAGGGACAAGATAATTAGAAAATCCTTTTAAAAATCCTTTAAAAAAATCTTAACGTATTTTAAGTGGGACTGTTGTCAGGGATATTGGCATATTAACATGACTTCTAAATATTCAGAGCAATCTGTTAATAAAATTATCAGCCAGAAAGAACTTTCTTCAGGACTGCAGAAAGAGAAAACAAAACCCCAATTAGGGTACACATCCCTAAGTCCAAGACTTGGCTAAAACAACAACTTTATGCTAAGCTCTCGAGGTCAACAAATAGTCAAATCTGGCTGAGAAATGACCAAAAATGTAGATAACAGACTTTTATCATAAGGGATTCAGGCTCCCTAAAATATATATATTCTTCGTGGTGCTGATTTATTATGAAACAATGAAAAAGTTACCGCTGTGCATGAGCTCAAGTTTGAAACACTTTGACCTAAAGCATGTAATAAATGCTCTGTCTCTCTGTTGCCAAAGGGCCCAGTCAGTTCAGAGAGAGTTTGCCTACATAATGCCAGACATCTGTGCAAAAGCTGCAAATTTTGGTCAAGGATTTTAATGTTTCATCGACATGGTGCCAAACATCTGGGTATTTGAAAATATCTAGATAATTGACTGACTTTTTACTTTTCATCCAGATGTTAGGCATCAGAATTAAATACCATCTTATGGCAGAAGTGCGTTTGTGATGTAAAAGTGCTCACTGTATACCCTTAATATTAAAAAAACCCAAAAAAACAAACATGAGGTTTAAAGCCATATATACAATGTGATTCCAGCTTTGAAAATAAAAATTGTATATATTCCCATAGAAAAGAATTCAGAGGGAAACATACTGAAATGTTTACAGTGGTTATTCATTCTCTGGGTGGCAGGATTATAGCTGATCTTTATTTTGCTTGTAGTTTTTAAAACATTTTCTAATGTTCTTCAGTAAAACATGTATTGTTTTTATAACCAGAAAAGCATTTTTATGGTGTGATTAGGTGGTGTCAGTTAATTTGGAAACCAAAAGAGTTTAAGTTATTGCTTGGCATCGCATCTGTACAACTGGAGCTATGAACCTACTAGTTTGTTGTTCTGGCTTCGGAAAAGCGAGTTAAAAGTAAGTTAACAAAGATATGAAAGCTCGGGGAATCTAATGACTACCAGGTATATGTGGCTGGAAACAGTGGGACTGGCTGGTTTTGTTCTTGCCAAGTGGATTGAACTTTTCCCTTTGCACGCATCCCAATCTCTGCACATGCACGCAAGCTCAGAACGCCGATGGATGATAATCTCAACAATGTCCCATGCTCGGCCCTGCATGGAGAAGCCGGAACCCATCAGTAGGCTTCCCAAAGCCACCTCTTCCCACTGCCTTTGTACCTCTGACTCGCAGTCCCTTTTCCTCTCTGGGGCCGACCAATTAAATAGAGCTCTGTTTCACTTTCTTCCTCTTGATAAGGTCCTCCAAAGAGAGACATGTAGAATGTTACCGTCTTCAGTATGTCTTGTCCAAACCCCTCCTTGTATAGGTGGAGAGACTGAGGTCCAGGGACGTGGCCGATGGGGGTACATTCCAGTTTGTTTCCAGCTCAGGGCATTTTTTTTTTTTAACTACACAACTGCTAAAGTGGCCATGCTACTCCCTACATTTCTTCATCTATAAAATAAAATAAAGATTCGTGTGCAAAGTGCTTTGGGTATATCTGAGATAGAAACTAAATATAAATATCAAGTGTTATTTTTGGCAACCTTTTTTTGTGTGTTTTATAGGCGCTGCCATTTGGTAATGCTTAGAAAAAGTAGATACCTCCAGATGACTCTCAGATAGAATCCTAAAAAAAATAGAAGCTCCGAAAGTATCAGAATCTTAACTGTTCTAAATTTTTTAAAAGCAAGTATTCTTGAGATGATCTAGACAGTTCCAAATTAAATAAAGAACAAATAGTAAAGTTATCTGGAAACTTCTGACATGGAAAACTCGAGATCCCTTTTAATAAGTATCAAAAAGAGTGAAGGACTGTTGTGAGATTCTGTTTTCAGCTTTTGTGGAGAGCAAAGCGACCGTAATTCACTGATGAATCCCATATACTCTTCAGCTGTTAATCTTTAAAAAACTGTTCGATAAACAACACAAAGTGGAAAAGCAAACACTATGCTCTTTAGTTTATTTTAAAGTTCTTCCAATAGTTCAAGAACAAATTGAACAACCTGAAAGAACACCAGGTAAACATTTCTGAAAGGAAATAGCTTCCTCTCTCTGAGCAAATTTAAAGCTATATAACTGAAGAAATACGAGTTTGTAAAGCTTCTGTCTCTCCTAGTCCCTATCCAATCGGCGAGAAGCAAGAACAAAAGTAATCATTTCTAGGCAGGGAGCCCTGTAGTTACATGCAATCTGCTTAACTCAGTTCTTCACAGCCAGACCCATGAAACACTTCCACATTATAAAGAATATCACAAAACATGTGCTTAGCCGGTTCTGGAAACTCCCTTAAATCCTCAGGCTTCCAGTTTTGTTTTGTTTTTAATTATTTATTTGCTCAAGACATGTAAAATGTGAAAAGAACAAGAAGTTAACCTTTAAATACTTTGTCTCTTCTATATGTTTAAGGTTCTTTCCAAAAAAATCTTTTCATGAACCAGGGCTCGGGGCCATAAAGTTACTAGTATGCAGGCTCATTATTGCTCATATATATGTGGTATTTATGTTTTCAAAGCATTTCACCATCATTAACTTCATGTCAGCTAAGCAGGATATTGGCCTTGATGGAAAAATGATCTAATCCAGTACGGAAAATTCTGTTCCTAAAACCCACACCTGAAACAGGAAAACTTCCCATTTCTTTGTGCCAGGACGTTCTCAGTATGGAGGACTCACAGGATACAACCCTAAAATCTTTGCAAAGTGAAGTCAGCGGAGGAATTTTATCTCCTGGCATGATTTTTGTTGTTGTTTGGGGAATTTTTGTTTGTTATTGTCAGTGATGGTTTTGAGGTAAATTTTGTTTGTTGTGTTTTATTGTAGATTGATTTGTTTTTTTTTAGAAAGGAAAGAAAATATATGGTTAAGGGGCATAATTGTCAAATTCCAAATTGTGGCCAGCCAACATTCTGAGATCATTTACCTGGTGGTCTAGTCCTACCTTTGAGATAGAACAAAGGGTTTTCAGGAGTGATGGGGTGGGAAGATCAAGGACTCGGGGAAAAACAATCTCCCCAGAGAAAGGCCAAACAACAGAGCAGCCCATTATATGGATAGTTTTGCAGTCAGATTTTGATGAAGGGAGCAGTTTAGTTCTTTTACACAATTGCTAGTTTTGCATCCTGTCA
Source organism: Hipposideros armiger (assembly GCF_001890085.2). Lineage (NCBI taxonomy): Eukaryota > Metazoa > Chordata > Mammalia > Chiroptera > Hipposideridae > Hipposideros > Hipposideros armiger. The sequence continues at coordinate 544,396 of NW_017732000.1, forward strand.
CTCACTCTTCTCCAGCACAGTTCAGAGCTGCTGAGCTGTCAGGAGCCACAATGTGATTCCTATGAATTGACTGTGTTCCAAAACCTCATTATTGGAAAACTTTTCTATTTGATGCTAAATATAGGGTATTATATAAACAATGTATTATAGGTCAAGTCCTGTTACCACAAATGCTAACAGGCTATCCAATTTGGAGTGAGCAAGGAGATTGCATTTGGATTTTTACAGTATGCATCAAATCTGATTACAATTATATAAAACAAAACTATTTTCAAGCCCCAGTCAATGGGTCACATATTTCAGTTGTCAGTGGAAAATCCTTACGAGGTCTGCAAAATGAGAATTACCTTAAATGAAACATGAACCGTTCTCCATCTTTTTCATCCCACAGTGATCTCATCCTCTTAAACTCATATGCTTATTCCTGTATCCCTCATTTAGAATGTAATCATATAGTGCTTGTGACGTGCTCATGTGTTGCTTAAAGCACAACATGATCTAGCATTTCCTACACATTTCTATTTGTCTCTTTGATTTGATTGTAGTGTCTTTGAGGGCAAATATCCAGGGTTTACTTCTGTGTGTACTTGACATTGCAAAGGAGAAAGAAATAAAAGGAGCAAGAAGACAGAATAGCGAATTGAGGCAGAATACACACCCAGAGAGAGCCTCATTGACATTTCGGGGGATCTTATGTAATAAAGGAGCCTCTCACTCAACACCTGGTTTAAAATAAAGGAAGGGAAGATATTCAGCATAGCTTTCTATTTACAAACAGGCTAGGCTTATAAACTTGTAGCTCTCAAATTCATTTCCCCTAAGCAGGGGTGTGAGTTCATCTTTTAAGCTTTAGAATGAGGTTAATACACATTCTATCAGTCACCTTTGTGCAAAATGGATTGTTTTCATCTCCAGTGCACGTGTGAAGGAGCAACTTGTTTCTTTGATGATTTCTGCAAGAGCCTAGGGAACCCCTTAGCAGTTATGGGATCTTCCCTGCTGTCTATCCTCTGCTGACTCTGGCATTCCGCCTATTTGAATGGGTCAAAAAATACCCACTAGTACTCATGTTCTGGGGCTTCTGTTATAGGATAAGTGCTGAATAAATAAATTAGTGTTGAATGAATAAATTAATGGACTGTAATTAACTGAGCACTGCACCTGGGATCATAAGCCGAGTTTGAATTCTGACTTCCTCCAGGCAGCTGAGTGACACTGAGCAAATCATATAACCTTTATTTTTTGTCTTTCTTTTTGTGGGGTGGGGAGGGGATTCTTTTTTTTTTTTTTAAATTTTCTTTTTTTTGTTGGGTAACAGTGTGTTATTTCCAGGACCCATATAGCTCCAAGACAAGTTGTTGTCCTTCAATCTAGTTGTGGAGGGCACAGCTCAGCTCCAAGTCCAGTCACCGTTTTCAATCTAGTTGCAGGGGGTGCAGCCCACCATCCCATGTGGGAATTGAACCGGCAACCTTGTTGTTCAGAGCACGCACTCTAGCCAACTGAGCCACCTGGCCGGCCCTAGGGAGGGGATTCTCGACGCCAAAGTTTCATCAGTAGCACTTTGGTCACACTTAGCATTGAAGCTCTCAAGGTCCTAGCCCTCTGATGAATTAACATGCAGCTAATAAGCCTCTGTCGGGAAGTTCTAAGTGAAAAGTTGGTTAGGTAGGGGAACTTCTGTCCTAAGGAATATTAACTGGTGCTCTTCAAGACAATCTTTGAATTTCAGTCTGACCTTTATCCTGAATAATAT
>NW_017732000.1:546621-561835 GCF_001890085.2 Hipposideros armiger
TTAGCATAATATTTTCAAGGTTCATCCCTGTTGTAGCACGAATCAGCACTTGGTTCCTTTTCCTGGCTGAATAGTATTCCATTATATGGCTTCACCACATTTGTTTATCTCTTCACCAGTTGATGGACATTTGGGTTGTTTCTGCTTTTCAGTTAGTATTAATAATGCAACTATGAACACCCATGCCCAAGTTTTTGTGGAGATGTCTGTTTTCCTTCCTCTTAAGTATATATATATATACCAAGGAATGGAATTTCTGGGTCATGTGACAATTCATGTTTAACTTTTTGAGGTTTCACCATATTGTTTTCCATAATGGTGTAACCATTTTACATCCCCACTGGCAATTTATGAGGGTACCAATCTCTCTCACTAGCACTTACTTTTCTTCTTTAACTGATTATGGCCATCCTCGTGTGACATGATATCTCATTGTGGGTTCGACTTGCATTTCCCTGATGATGAGTGGTGCTGAGAAGCTTTTCATGTGCTTACTGGTTATTTGTCTATCTTCTTTGGAAAAAAAGTCTATTCAAGTCCTTTTTTAAGTTATTTGTCTTTCCGTTGTTAAGTTGTAAGAGTTCTTTACATGTTATGGATACTAGACCCTTACCTGACATAATGAATTGCAAATATTTTCTTTAGGATACATTTATAAGTGAAGAAAGGGCGCTATTAATACTTATTCAGATAATACAGACATAACCTGAGACTGTTCCAGGCAAAACAGGACATATGGTCGACCCAGCAGGTTGAAGAGTAAATGTTACGTTAATTTTAATGGGACAATTGATCTACCCAAATAATCTAATATAGTTAATCAAACTAAGTACCCTTCCTGTCCTACCTATAGTGCTCGATAGTGTGGACATAAATCTAAAGAAATATAAAAACATTTCATGATCCTTTAAGTAACTTAAGATTAAGATGAAAGGATAGAGGAAATACATACATAAACAAATAACTAATAAAGTGAGGATTATGTGCTGCAGTGGCTTAGAAGAAGAAGAAATTAGTGTTGCAATAGTAAGAGAAGTGTCAGCATTGAAAGACAGGCAGCACTGAGATCAAAACAAATTTTATTTTAAAAAGGGTGTGAGTTACCAAGGGCTATAGTGTATGTATAAGACATGTGCTGGAGAGTCAGAGCATACAGCAATCTTATATGCTTCTGTGGTGAGAAAAATAATTGAAAATAAGGTTTGTGTTTTACACAATGGTTTTCTTTTCTCCTTTCCAACTGTATATATTATCACCCCATTAGAACAAGGAGAAAGTTTTCTAAAAATGAGAAGGGTCTATATTATATATTATTCTGCAGTTGTGCTTAGGATTCTATTAAAATGCTGCTTTTTATCAACAATGCTTCAGAAAAGGTAGGAAAAGAAGACTGGATTACAGGTAACATGAGAAGATATTTTTTTTACACCTCAAAATGTATTAGGCTCTACTACTTCTATGGCAGAAACTGTAAATAAAGTTGCTTTGGGGAAGAAAAAGCTACTTTTGAAGAAAAATGGCAGCCATTCAGAGCACATTGACTCAACGTTCTTGACACTTCGTTGCATTTCATCTCCTGGCCCAGCTGGAAATTAGCTGTTAATATGTACTTGCTTAATAGCACTTAAGGTTCTTATCGTTAGAGGTGAGCATAACCACCTTCTAATATGAAAGTAAAATCTGTAAGAACGCACGCGCTTTCTTATTTACTTGCCTGAAAACCTGTGCTAGAGTCATCAACTGCCTCTCTAGATCTTTCCACGCTGCTCCCCACCGCTTTCACCCCCTGGTGGCTGGCTCCATAGGTTATGTCAACAGGCTCTGAGCCCTCCTGATCCCTGCTGAGTTCGTCGGTGGGGAGCCCTGGGTTGAGATTGTGGCGGGAGAAGGAGAGTGAGATTAGGATATTGGTTTCCCCTGGCTTCTATCCTGTGAGGTCCTCTGCTCCTCTCACCTCTTTCTGGCTGGGTGGCTTTGTCCCCTCCCTCTTCTTGTCCCCTCAGAACCTGAGGGTGGTGGTGATGGTGGTGCTGATGATTTCAGGTTCCTGCGCTAACCCTCCTTACTTACACCTTCTAGAGAATCCCTTTTGTAAATAACCTCCCCTTGGATTATTCGAATTTGAATGTGCCATCTGTTTACTCCTGGGACCCTAACTGACACAACCCCACATAGTACTCAATACTTGAGTAGGTGCTTAACAAATATTTGTTAAATAATTAATAAATGAATAAGTGGGGAGCAGATGCGTCTGTTTCATCTTGTTTCCCCCGGATGATTACTTGGGCAAAGGTGAGATTTTTGGTTAAGGCCATGAAAATTGGTGAAGGCTCAGTTTGCACTTAGTTGTATAAGTTGACTTATTTGGGGAATATATTTTTAATATATTTTAATGTATTTTAATATCTCATCATATGATAAATTTGCTTGGTTGTGTCACCACTGTAATTATGTTGTTTTCTGTACATCACACATGTAAAGGGGAAGCAAGAGACACTTCAATTACTTTAATTTTATGTTTTCTAAGTTATACAATGTAAGTGATGTGTGTGTGTGTGTGTGTGTGTCACTGTGTGAGTTTAATATCAAGAGAAAAAAGTAGTTTTTCCTCTCATTTCAAAAACTTCTTGTACTTTTTCTTTCAATTTCTTTCTTAGTCATATTCTGCTATCTGCCTTTGCCAATTGTCACACTGAATGCTTCTGATCACAGGGCAGAAAAAACCCTGGGGTGTAGTACACTAAATTTTAACTTCAGTCTTATTACCTCTTTCAGTTTCTTCCTTCTCTTTGTTCACTCTGATTTTCTGTGTTGTTTTGATTTGTTTATGGAGTGTGTGTGTGTGTGTGTGTGTGTGTGTGTGTGTGTGTGTGTTGTCAACATGGCCATGCTAAAGAAAGAAAGGTCTTAGCTGCAAGCATACTGATCCAATGACATTTCTTCTAGACTACCAGCTTTCTCACAGAAGCAAGATATCCATAACTAACTTCCCTACAAAGACCAATAAAACTTTCTTTTATGATCATAAATGATTCCCTCAGTCCTCTCATTTTCTTGAGGGCAAGAAGAAAGAAAAAGATGGAGCATTCTCATCCATTTTATCCCTTCATACCAGAGCTTCTATAAATGTAAAGAAAAAATGTCTATGAGAAAGAACAAATATGCCCATGCAGATTCTCTTTACCAAGAAATTTGATTAGAATGAGAATATGACCGATCAGAAATACTGAATTAATATACTAAAGATCAAAGAAATGATGACTGTTTCAGGAAGGGCTGAAAAGCAAAATGAAAGTGGGCGTATAGAATCTCTCTCACCCAGGGATTAGAAGATAAAAAACTTCAGTCACAAAAAAAAAACATTTGCAGAACATCTTTTTGGTGGATTTGAAGTGAGTCACACCATAAATCTCTTGGATGGCTATCTGACTGGGCACAATGGGTGTGGCCTCCATTATTTGACTGGACACCATCCCTACTGCTTTCTAAATTGGGAGCTTAGTACATGATCTTTTTGGAAAAGTTTCTTCTTTCAAATTATTGCCTGGGCTTGTCTTGGCTTGTCCTAAAGCAGTCAAACGACTGTCTTCAATGTGTTTTGTTTCCTCCCTGCCCCCAATCCAGCTGTTCTGAGCCTTGATGAAAATGACTGCATTCCTAGTAGGGTCTAGATCAGGAGGAGAGATGGCAGATGAGGGCTTATACTGTTTTAACCCGAACACCCTGCTTCAGTGACAATGTGGTAGCTGTTTTCTTCAAATAAATATGCCATTCTTAATTATGTTGTTCTCAAAAAATAATTGGCAACAATCACCAGAGAGAAATTCAATCATAATTATCTTCATATTAATTTTATTGTGGACTCTGTAAAACGGAGATGAATTGTCGTCACTCTAGTATGTTTGAATTTCCTATACTGCCCTGATTTCAAGCCAATGAAATTTAATTTTTGATTTTGGTCAATTCACTTAGAAAACTTCAGGAAGCCTGGAAGCCTAGAAGCCTCAGATTTACTTAGAGATAACAGGACAACAATGAATGCTTTATTGCATTTTATGCATATTTTAGGGTATACATCAAACCTTGAAGATTACAAAGGGGCAAAGGTGGTATTCAATGGCATATTTTCTTATTCTTTTCTTTCTTTTGATCCTTTTTCACATAGCTTGCAGAAAAAGAACAATTTCTTTCAGAAAAATCAATTTAAGTGGACCCTCCCTTCAGGTGGAAAAACTGAGTACAATGGAGAAAAGCATTTGGTTAATCAGGATACTTTCTGGGGGATAAAATTCGGGAGATAAAATTGAGACTTGCCGTAGATTTAGGGAAGAACACAAAAACAAAATCTCATCCCAAACCATTATGTAATGATGACCCAGGAATGCGAAATACAGCCCAAAACTATAGAGCAAAAGCTATCCCCATAAGGAAAACCAAGTAACCGCTGCTGAGAATGGGAGGTTCTTTGTGTGTTTCTATCCCAAGAATCCATAAAGTTTTGTAATCCTACACTCTTCTACAACCCTCTGGAAGGCACCTTAGGGGTTCCTCTAACTAGGAAGCTATCTGGGGCACAGATCAAATTTTAGGCACCCAGCCCTGAAGCTGATAAAAGGGTTGTTGGCTGTTTGACTGTGGCGCCCTGTTTCTCCCAATTCAACTGAGTGCACTGTCCCCAGATTGAAATGCTGTGTTAGGAATGAGGAACAGAAATAGCCATGTGGACGGGTGGGGACGGGTGCTCTGAGGAGCTTTTTGTCTGGTGATTCTGTGACTAAAGATAATATTTGTTTATCTTGTATGTTTAACTTGTGTCTTGTAATCCAGAGAGCTGGAAAAAAAAATGTGGAATTACAAGTAAGTTAGTGAACAAACCCATAGTATAGGGTATAATTTCTAGGCATGGGAAGGGCAGGAAGAACAAAATCAGCAGTTATGATAGAATGTATTTTTTCTGTGCTCTCTCCAACCCTTCCAGTAGGATAATTTTACAATTAAAGTGCTGATTGCACAGCAGCGTTTGATATACAGTTCTGTCGCATTACTCACAGAAGCAACTTTACTTAAAATACTTTCTTACTTAGAACTCTCAATTCTCACATAGTTAAATGATTAAAAAAAAAAAACCGAAGAAGAAGAAGAAAAAGTAAAACGAAAAGTCTTCCAGAAGCATGTAAGGGCTGGAAAGCCCAAGGCTGCAAAAAACTGAGAAGAATTTGAAATGTTAACATCATCCAGTCACCAAAACATGATACAGAAGCTCTAAGAATGTACCCGATATTATAATAGAGAGTTGGGACCAGAGAAGTGTGGGGTCTTGGGGCCACATGCTTAAGGATAATAAAGGCCCCACAAAATTCCAGAGGGAGGAACGATGTTGTATCACAGCCACGTATTTCTTCTCAGTGAGATCAACCCCTCCTCTTTCTCTCATTCCAGGCTCGGCTCAATATTATTGAAGTACAGCCAACAGCAAGTTAGCAAACCAGCAGGGGAGCAAATTGATTATACAGTTAACTGTGGAAAAACTGAAATTCTTTATTAAGGGAAAATGAAATACAGTTAATTTATGCTTCAACGGAGCCTTTCCCCACGTGGCATTCACTCTACTGGTTCTTTGACTTTGCTGTGAAGCTGTAACTCGGCCAAAAAATGACAGAAGCTTTACTGATTTAAAAATAAGGCAGGTTTTGAGCTTTTTCTCCGCCCCCCCCCCCACCTTCCATGATGATTTTTCCAGCTACAATTACTGTAACTCACTCATTATAGAGGATAACATGGCAGGCAAACAGGCAAGAAAAAAAGTGTGGTAAAACAGTTGGCAGGATGTAAATTGAAAGTCTTTGCCATCTAATTTTAAACAGTATTTATAGTGCGCGCCCATAATACAGCATTCAACGTTTCACACAAAATCTCTTAAGTAGTAGAAACATTTAGTGAAGTTGTGAGCAAAACTAGTGGACCCTAATAAGTGAAAGAAATTAATAAAACCCTAAACTAATTTAAAAGGTAGAATCAAGTTTAGGTCCATCCGTTCGGTGCACTTTTGAATTAAAAAACCTAACGCTGAAGTTCTCCTTCAGAATTAATAACAGCATTGGTAATTTTCATACATAAAGAAAACTTCTTAAAGATCTGCATTACATAGTTTGTGTTATGAAGTCTTAAAATAACTCCAGGCTCAGAGAAATTGCTGGGTTTTTTTAAACTTTATATTTTGAGATCATTGTAGATTTTCATGTCGTGGTAAGAAATAATACAGAGAGAGTCCCTATAAAACGTTGCCCAGTTTTATTTCACGGTAACTTCTTGCATAATTATAATACAATATCACAACCAGGAAGTGTGTGTGTGTGTGCACATGCACTTAGTTCTACATAATTTAATCACATGTGCAGATTTATGTCAGCACCACCAGTCAAGATACAGAACAGTTCCATCACAAAGATCCCTGGTGCTACCCTTTTAAAGACACAGCCATCTCCCTCCTAACCTGCTCCCTACCCCCTAATCTATTCACAGCCACTAATATATTAGTTCTCCATTTCCTTAATTTTGTCATCTCAAGAATGTTCTATACATGGAATCACATAGTCTATCACCTTTGATATTGGCTTTTTTCACTCAGTAGAATCCCTTGAGATCCATCCAAGTTGTGTGTATCAACAGTTTGTTCCTTTGTGTCGCTGACTAGTATTCCATGATACGGATATACCGCAAGTACTCTACATCTCAAGAGCAACTTGCTAATAATTCAATAATAAATTCCATTGCTAGTAATTCAATATCTGCCCTTAATTCAAATATTCATTGAGCATGCACTAGTATTAACACACTGCTGCCAGGCACTGCACCAGATAGAAAGAAGAGTAGAGCAGAGCCGCCCCACAAACACAGTGAGTTAGGGCAGTAGTGAATATCCTACAATGTTGCTAAGAATGATCCATCGTCTACATAGTCCCTGGGACCAGGGTTGGCTGCCTGACAGCAAAGATCCCTTACCCCAGCCTCAGGCTATACGATGACCTTTTTAACATTTTCTTCTTGCAAATCAAAGCTACTCTGAGAAGGATGTATGTTGAGCCCTGTACCCATTTAGAGCAATTCGTTCATCCATTTAAAACCTTTATTGAGCACTTACTGTGTACCAGGAATTGTACTAGGCATTGGAAATTCCTAGAGGACTAGAACACTGGCTCTGCCCTTGAGGGTCTCAAAGTCCAGGGAGGAAATATAAGTGACTCTGCCTTCAAGGACTTCACAGTTCAGTTACATACTGGAGACAGAGGCGTAGAAGTAGCACAATAATGTCTTGGATGGTAAGAATCACCTGTGGGGTAGCCTTCCAAGAGACAGAGGTTTGAACTGAATCTCCAAGCGATGAGGATTTGCTTGGCAGAGGGTTAGAAGGCAGTGTCATTGGCAGAGGGCAAAAGCAAAGGCAAAGTAATCTCTCTCTTAAATTTAGGAAGCAGGGAAAAGATTCATCACCTGGAACGGGAGTCTATACGGGGAATTAGTGGCGACACTAGGAAGTAGCTCTGAACAGGGACTGCCTCCTTCAATGCCAGGACCTGCATTTGGCCCTTGGAGTTTTGGTCATTAAAAGCTAAGGAAGTCTTTTGAATATGAGACTAATATGATGGAAACTTGGCTTTTGAATAATTAATCCTGCAATGTGAAGTTTATGTTAAAGATAAGAGGATAAAGCAGAGTTTAAAAACTTACATTAAAAAGAAATGTAATCTTGGAAGAAAAACCCTTCAGTGGGAAATAAAGACCTGCCAGGACCCTGAAGGTAGATTTACCTCCTCATCCTTTACAGAACCAGGATGCAATGAGATAAATGATATAGTTTATGCCCTGAAGGAGTAACAGCAGTCACTAAACCATCACAGCATAGACTAAGCTAAATTAAGGGAAAGGTATGGGAATCAGAAAAGGGATGGATTACCAAGACTTCAGTTAATTGAGTAGGGATTTCTTGGAGGTGTTCAGACTTGACCTGAGCCTTAAAAGAACACCCACATTTACCAATGGAGAAGACGGGGGTGAGGCCCTAAAGGCAGGAGGAACTGTACACCAAAGGCAGAGAGAGCATGTGCAGGACAGGTTCCAGGAGTTACAAGCAGAGAGCAGTTTGCCTAAGTCACAGTGTTCATGACCTTGGAAAAGTTACAAAAATACTTACAAGTGTGCATGCAGAAAACCACTGCTGTTTAAAGATAGTGATTCCTTTGAGTTGCAAAACAAAGAGAAGACTATATTATGCCTATTATAATACATTTTTATGACCTTGAGGAAAGCCTAAAAATTTTACATTTACTATGTTTTTGCTAGTAAAAAGAATTTTCAAGCTTTTTCATAGAATAGACCCCATATAGATGCTCATCCATAAACACCCTATCTTGAGTCAATGCCACTGCTTTTAATGAGGGGACTCTAAGATAATAAAATGTGAGGCATTGAAATCCTATCTCTGCTCCTCTTACCATCTTGGTAAGAACTGGGCCTGGACATAGTGATTATCAGGCTTCAAGGCAAAGGAAAAAGCCTTGGAATGACAGGACCGCAACATTCTAGGACCATTTATGCAAAACAGAAGCCAGTGGCTGTTGATAAAGCATTATTACAATAAAAAAAATAGTGCTTTGGGGAAAAAAATCTTACCTTCTGTTTCACAATTAGGCATGAGCTGCTTAAGTTAGCAAAATTTTCTAACCTGAGAAATTTCCCTTTTTGTGCGCATAAAGGCTTTTTAAAATTAATTATGAGCTAAGGAAATGAAGCTCTTAAAAATATACGAACGATTAATATACAAGAATGATAACGTCTATTTTCATCTCCACTGAGGTTAGAACAAAAGGTAAAAGTAAGGTTTCAGATATGTTGCTTGAGAAATTAATGTATATATACATTGAAGCGAGGCCTAAGGTACCTAAGAAAGTTGGTAAATGTTCCCTTTAGCCCTAGAAATAGGAGCTAGTCCAGTGGGTCTCAACTTTAATGAGAATATTAATCACCTGGGGATCCTGTTAAAACTGGTAGGTCTGAGAAGGGGTCTGAGACATTGCATTTCTACCAAGCTTCTGGGTGAGATGATGTCACTGGTTTGGAATCAATAAGGAGCTTCCAATGGCTCTTTCTTTGAGTCTTTGGCAAGATCGCTCTCTTGACACATTGTCTTAATTCTGAGGCTCTAAGCACATAGCATGTTAGGACCCCAGGGGCACCGGCACAGACAGAGTCAAGGCTAGAGAGTAACACAGAATAGGGCGGGTATTCTGAGGGGCAACCCTGAAAACCAAATTACAGTGTCAGAATGAATGGCGTCAACTCAGGCTGGACTTTGAAGCAAGGCAGCAGGCATCTTCAAGTGGAGAGATACCTTTAGTCAAGCTGGAGGTGAATCTGGGTTGGAAGCCCTTTCCCTAGCTCCATGTCGTCCTGTGAGTCCCTCCATCATTATGTTTACAGTACTGTATTGACATTATCTGCTTCCTGCATTCCCACTAGACAGCACACTTCTTGAGGCAGAGCCATGTCTTCTATTCACAGCACATAGAACTTGATCAGTAAATATTTGTTGAGTGGATGAATAATGAGGTATCACATCTTTGTTTGTGCTGTTTTCTCTCCTGGAACGCCTTCCCCATCCATCCTTTCCACTGGCCGAGTAGAGTTTGTCCACTGCCCTTCTTGAATATCACCACTGCACCTTGTATATGTCACCATTACCTCATCATGTATTTGTGAGCTCCTTAAGAGCTGGCAATGTGGGCCGGCCGAGTGGCGCGTTGGTTAAGAGCTGGCTTGGGACGCCAGAGGGCCCCGGTTCGGATCCCACATATGAGGGCCAGTGACACTGCCCTCTACAGCTAAGATGCTGAACAACAACTCAACCTGGAGCTGGGCTGCCATGAGTCACCGGAGGTGGTGTAGGCTGCAGCCCCTGCTGCAGTGGGTTGCCATGGGCTACCGTGTGTAGCCAGCGGCCAGCAGCCAGCAGCCGCAGTGAACGGCCGTCCAGAAGCTGGCAACTGATCTGCCTCTCCTGGGAAGAGTGCAATGATGGTGCCAGCTTGGGCCAGTGAAGCAACGTCCTCCACAAGTAGCCTGAAGAACAAAAGGACAGCAACTTGTCTGTTCCCCTTCCCCCAATTCCCCAGCACTGTTCCCATCCCCCAATTCCCCAATTTAAAAAATAATAATAAATTTAAAAAATAAATAAATTTTAAAAAGCAGGGAATGTGATTAATTTAGTTTCAACCCCCTAGCACTTAGCACAGTACTTGGCACGTGGTAGCACTCTTGTATCACTAAGTATAGCAAAAGCCATACAATATTAAGAATTCGAACCACAAGTAAAAGTATAAGGAGTATCTGATATTGAATTAGTCCCTTTCATTAGAGGGCATTAAACCATTTCACGAGTAATGCTCATTAAACACTGTTAATGAGGTAACTATTACGCTACCTATTTAACATAAAGGTAGCCTTAGAGAAGGAGTATGGGCCTGCAGCAAAGGACTTAGGCAGAAGCCCAAACTTCTGCATGGAAAGAGGGCAACATAGAAAACCATTTAAACGTAGGGCCTACATAATACCCTCTATTCAGGTATTCTGAAACATCTCAGCAACTGACTTTCCAACCCCTCACCCCGGACTTCGGTATCACATAGTCTTAATTGGAGATTTTAAACAATTTCTAATACTGGGGGGAAAAAAATCTAAAACTGGAAGAAACCCTTTGTCCTAGCTTCTAGAAGTCAGTATTATTTACTCCTGGATCAAGGTCCTTATTCAAATGGACATTTTTTTTTTAAACAAATGAAACTTCAATGGCAATGAGTCCTCAGTATAAAACTCCCCAATCAGGCCAAGTCAATCTCTTTAAAATTTTCCCAACAGTCACAATTTATAAAACATGTAAGCCAAACCCAATAAATCAAGTAAATCGCATTGCATAATGGAGGCTTAAATATAGAACAAGACAAGCCAGAAAGGTTCAATTAAGTAAATGCTGTACATATGTCTAGCTTTGGTGAGGTCAGTATAATATATTGGGTTATTTTAGTATAAAGCCAAATAAAATAAGATAATTTAATGATTAAATAAAAGAGGAAGAAAAAAGAATAAAACGAATACTTTAGGAAAATATAATGGGCAAAAAACTCTCAGAATAAACTAGAGTTTTGAATTACTGTATCCTCTTAACAGAAACTCTTGAATTAGAACATAGTCAGGATACTGGGAAACTCTGATAACAAAATAAATACGGAGTGAAAGTCTCTGAACAAATAGCAAGTAGTAGAATAACTGTGATTTTTTAAATCCTAAATTACTTTCAGATAATATATGGCAATAGCAGAATGTCCATGTAGAATATAAAGTTACCATGGTGATAGTAAGCTATTGAAGAAGTATACAATTGGGTGGGAATGAAAATGTCATCTAATCACCTAGATGTTTTATCTTCACAGTTACAAAATTATAATATTTCCAGCTATATGGGTGATTTAGTGAACTTACAGTTTTCCTATGAGTGTTTGATTCTGGCCAACCCTTTCTACATCTTTGCAGTGGAAGGGGAGTTATATCAATTAGGGACAACTTAACTCATGAAAAATGTAACTGTTATATGTGTGCATGATACAATATCCATGAGCACATATCTGTAATGATTATGTTGGCAAATTAATCATGATTAACTTTCTTCTCCTAATATTATGTGCTTCTCATTCCTTTGTTTTGTTTTTCACTACTATTTACTGACAGGAAAAAAACAAACACTCTAACAGTCTTCAAATGTTTAAGTGACACATATCAGAGAAAAATTTTAAGTAGAGGAATCTGTCCACTAATATATTGTTTTTTATGCATTGGGAAAATACGTTATTTAATGTTACCAAAAAAAAAATAATAAATCTACCCCTCTGTACAACTTGTTCATTTTCATGGTTTCAGACCATAAGTTTGAGGATTATTTCTTTATTCAAACCAGATTTTCACCAGTTCCCAAACACCATGAGTTTTTTCACCTCTTTGTTTTCTTTGGCTCATATTAATTCCTATTTTTCAGTCAACAACTAGCTCTTAAGCACCTGCTGGTATGGGGCACCATGCTAGATGCAGGCAATACAAAGGTGAGAAAACACGCACTTGGGGCCCTCCTGGAGCTTACGATCCACTGGGATAGGCAGATATTCATCAAGTAACCACTGGATTTGTTCATTCGTATGAACGAATGGCATGGAGCCTGTTTTGGAGGTCAGGGAAGCCTTCACTGAGGAGAGAGCCCTTGAGCTGGGGTCTGAAGGATAAATAGGCGTTAGCCAGGTGAATGGGTGGTGGAAATGGTATTCCAGGCACAGGGAACAGCATATGTAGAAATCATAGGGCAGGAGAAGACAGAGCAGGGACTGAGAGGCCAGCGCAGCTGGACCATAGAGAAGACAGGAGTGAGTTCCGGTGAGGCTCCAGAGAGACAGAGGGGGCCGGCCGGACCATGCCCGGGGCAAGGGCCGTGCAAACCAAGTTAAGGAGTTTCATCATATCCTAAAACGTTCTTCCCCACTCTCGGATGGATGTCTTCAAAGTCCTATGTGGCCTTTCCCAAATGCCACTTCCTGCAAAATGCCTTTCCCTATTATTTCAACCAAACGCGCTGTTCCCTCCTTTGTGCTCCAAAGCACTCTGATCAAATCTGCGTTTTCTCATCTAGTCCCTGTCTGCCTGGATGATGGTTACTTTTTTTTATACATGCCTTTCTCCCTCAGGGGCTACATCGTGTCACGGATATGAGTTTATTCACCTCTGTATTCCACACATACATGATGCGAGCTCAATAAATGTTTTGAGTGGGTTGAATTAAATCTGTGTTCCTGGTTCTGATTAGGTTCAGCAATTTGTGCCACTGCCCCTTCATTATCAAAACTGAGAACACCAACAGTAGTCCTATGTTGTGCATAGAGGGTTTGACAACCTATGGAATGTATGACAAAAATATCGCGACTGCTAATGCAAACTGGAGAGGTCGAGTATGTGGAGATTAGGGTCAGAGATGTCGAGGACATGAAACAGCGGATAGTTCAGTGTCACCATCACCATTGTATGGGCCTAATAGTCTTCACCGTGTTGTGGAGTTTCCTGGCAATGCTCTGTGATCCTGGAACACAGGTGGGGTCCAAAGGTAGGCGTCCACTGTCTCCCTGACCAACTTCCACACGTGTCATGAACAAGGCTCCATTACACTGAACATCTGGACGAAATTCTTAAATTTTAAAGAGTCTACCCGAGAACTCTGTTTTCATCTAGAATTTTGACAACAGTTGCAAATAATCAATGTCTAGGCGTTTGGCTAAAATAGAAAAATAATATGAGACATGGAAATAAAAGCAGTGTCTCTGAAGACTGCTACTTAGATTTTGAGAAAAGAATTGCTATTTTTCCCCCCTTTTAAAGCATGGGTTTATTAAATACCCTTCAATGAAATTGATACGAGGTCAAGTCATTCTTATATGCCGAAGAGAGGAAAAACTACCCTGGGTAATATTAATGACAACATGTTCTCTAATTATAAGCAGCAAAAGTTTAAACACAAAGTGACCATTCACAAAGACCAACATAACAGGTAAAATGAAAAACGTGTATATGAAGTAGTAAAGGACCAATAACTAACGATTCTATGCTAAGGGCTTTCCGTATATGAATTTCTTTATTCTTCACAGCATTCCTCTGAGGGCAGTACTACTGTTATCTCCATTTGACAGAGAGAACACTGAGGCACAGAGTTGAGTCTGCACAAGACCACACAGGTAATAAGCAGTATAGCTAGGATTTGAGGCCAGGTAGTGTGGCTATCCAGAGCCTGTATTCTCAATGGGGGCGAAACTGCTTCTTAGGGATCAAAGCACCTTAAACATTACCAGGGCTTGGGGCCCTCCCAAGGGCCACAGTTCATAAACAGACATACAGTAAATCATTGGTATTAAAGAGGATGGAGGAGGGGGACTGGTTAGGAAAATTTCTCCTTAGCAGGGGCAATAATGAAAAGAAGCCTGTGATACACTACAGTTTGTGGTCTTAACAGCCATTTAATAAAGCTTCTCCATCTTCATGTTATGTTTTCTGTTTTCTCAGAGAACAAATTGCAGGGGTGACACTCACATTTCATTACTAATGTACAATAAAATCATGAGCTGCGTTACAATGTGGACCCACAATCTGCTAAAATGTATCAGTTTCTGAAATTGCTAGTTTAGCTATCTCCAATGAAACGATTTTGCATTTATCAAATAAAACTTAACTTGCTGGTTACGCATTTTGCTTCTGTTGGTATTCCTCTTTTAGTTACATAACTATGTGTTTCTATGACGAAAGATAATTCTGGGGAAATTTATGGAGTCGGTACAGTTTATCCTGGCACTTCCCCAATTATCTTGGAATTCCTCCTTCACCCCTATTTGTTCTCTCTTTTCACCTTCCTCCTCTTAGTCACTTATTCATTAGGCCCATAAACATTTATTGAGTACCCTGTGCAATTTCATCCACTGCTATGATTTTAATGACAACATATAGGCTAATGAGTCTCATTTGTGTAATGAATCTGAAATCTATAATCCTAGCAAAGATTTCTCCTCTGAAGTTCTAAAGGACCAGATTGCCTAGTCGATATTTTGTCTTCCAGTCTCCCAAAATACTTCAAAGTCTACATGTCCAAGAAGGGAGAATCTTCTCTTCCGTATTTACTTCTAATTCCTCCTTTTTTAAGGGCGTGGCAATTTCTCCCACCTCACACCTAAGCCAGAAACCTAGAAACCTTTTACCACCCGTCACATTCAGTCAGTGACCAAGCCTTGCTAATCATGCTTTTTAAATATTTCTCAGACTCTCCTTTCTGGTCACACTATTGTTTCTAAATTCAGATTCTTATCACCTGTGCCTGGAAAATTGCTTCCTGCTCTAAAAACCTTGAATAGCTGTCCATTGCTTAAAGAATGTAGACCCCCCAACATGATCTGCCTCCCACCTACCTGTCCACATTGGCACACCCTCTCATCACCACTCACACCCTAAGCATTTGAGGCTTGTAACTTACTTTTTTTTTTTTTTTAAAGATTTTTATTGGGGAATTGCGGGGAGGGGAACAGCGCTGGGGAATTGGGGGAAGGGGAACAGACAAGTTGCTGTCGTTTTGTTCTTCAATCTAGTT
>NW_017732000.1:562070-563572 GCF_001890085.2 Hipposideros armiger
AGGGCAGTGTCACTGGCCCTCCTATGTGGGATCCGAACCGGGGCCCTCTGGCATCCCAAGCGAGTTCTTAACCATCGCGCCACTCGGCCGGCCCGTAACTTACTTTTAACATTGTTACTTTGAAAATATCTAAATATAGAAGCCCTAAATTGGCATAAATGGACCCACCAAAGCTATCGTTGACATATATCCAAAATGTGGTCTTTAAGAAATCATGATCTTGCTTTGTTTTGCTTAAACATGAATTCTTACCTAAAGTATACTCCTCTCTCTCTTTTTTTAAAGTATGCTCTTCTTGAAAACAAGAACATTAGACAAAATATGTTTCTATCACCCCTACAGTGCCCTGCATACTGTAGGTGCTCAACAAATACGTTTTGACAAAATCACTACTGACTATTATTTTATAGGCTTGCATGTTCTTGCTCTTAGAAATAGAATTATGTTATGAGACCACAGTATTTCTTGTTCATATAATTTGATGGGAGGAAAGACAAAATAAACTATAAATTCAATTTACTGACTTACTTATTGAGGAAATTGAGATATTACTAAGTAAAATATGGATATCCAGTCCAGGTTTTTAAAAGACAGATATGTAGAAAATATAGCTATTGCTAAAACCACTTTGTGACATGCTTTCTCAGTTTATATAATATAATTAAAGCTTGTAATCAATATATAAACAACAGAATTCCCAAGCAACACATAAATCTCTGAAAGAAATTAAGGAAAATAAACCATTTGTGTTAAAATTTGGGACTTGAACCAAAACATAGATTAAAAAAATTTATTTTTAATCAAGTGGGGTTTTTTTTGTGTTTTCTTTTTTGTTTTTTGTTTTTAACTTTATTGGGGGACAGCCATGATCATTGGTTACACATTGCTTTCATGCTACAATGGCATAGTTGACTCTTTTAGGGAGGGCACAGCTCACAGTGGCCCATGTGGGGATCAACCTGCCAACCTTGGTGTTATCAGCACCACGTTCTAACCAACTGAGCTAACCGGTCACCCCCCAAAACATAGATTTTGATTTCAGGAGACAAAAAAGTACATTGAATCGTAGTTACTTATTAGTTTGAAGCATGTTCACCAGATGTAAACCCATCACAGGAGATATAATTACATATAAATATAAAATTATAATTAAAAATAATTTATATTAATTTTAATTCTCAGGAGTTCAACAATTCTTTTGTTTTTGTAAGTGAATCGCAGGACTTTTTTAACTCAAAGGTGTGAACTTTGCTTGGTCTAGATCCAGTCTGAAATGCAGATCCTATCGTCTTCTAAAACCCTGTAGAGCAATACATCATCATATCTACTTTAAAAAAAGAAAAAAATCAAAGTCCTCTATCTATTTCCCGTTGTACCAGATCCACAGATATACTTCATTTTTTTTTTTTTACAGATTTTTTATTGGGGAATTGGGGGATGGGAACAGCCCTGGGGAATTGGGGGAAGGGGAACAGACAAGTTGTTGTCCTTTTGTTTTTCAG
>NW_017732000.1:563602-587354 GCF_001890085.2 Hipposideros armiger
AGGACGTTGCTTCACTGGCCCAAGTTGGCACCATCATTGCGCTCTTCCCAGGTGAGGCAGATCAGTCGCCGGCTTCTGGACAGCCACTCACTGTGGCTGCTGGCCGCTCATGCTGGCTGCTGGCTACTCACGGTAGCCCATGGCAACCCACTGCCACAGGGGCTGCAGCCTACACCGTCGCCGGCGACTCACGGCAGCCCAGCTCCACGTTGAGCTGTTGTTCAGCATCTTAGCTGTAGAGGGCAGTGTCACTGGCTCTCATATATGGGATCCGAACGGGGGCCCTCTGGCATCCCAAGCCAGCTCTTAACCAATGTGCCACTCGGCTGGCCCTATACTTCATTTTTAAGTCAAAACTATCCACCTTGGTCTCAACTGTCAGGAAAATTGTTAGCAAATTTGAAACTCGTCATAAAGTTGGACTTGCAGTTTTCTTTCAATTATCAGTACTAACAAGTAGTGTAAATAGACTACCTATTAGGACTTATCCATATACACATCTGTACTCATGTTTATCAACCACTGGTTCAAGTTTATTTTCCCCTTAATTGTCTATGGTCACCTTAAGGGCAGGTTCCCATTTTCCATTTACTATTTCATTTGAATACACCTTTATTTCTTTTACGTTGCTACGTTCCCAGTGCTCAAAAACGTGTTTCAATTTCTTATTACATTGGGGCATACCTCTTTACCTTTTAAATCAGAAATATGTGGGTAAAATTATTTTAGTAAATTGTAAAATTAGGTTGGTCACTGCCCTACCTTTGAAAACTATGTAAACAATTGTTGGAACTAATAGACTATTTGGAACATATTTTAATTAAAATTCACATATAAATCAATGTATAAACTATGTATTAGGCCATGTATTCTACTTGGATTTATTGGTATTAAAATAATCTAAGCATTTTCAAGGATTAAAATACATATAGCCCAAAGAAATAATACTTAATTCATCATGAAAGACTAATTTGCTTTATGAGAGTATGAAATAGGCATTCACCACATGAAAACATTTTAGTACAACCACCTTTCACAAATACTGTATTGCTATTTCTTGCTCATATTGGAAGATCTGCAATGAACATAAGCAAACACCTTTGTGGTAATCAATAAGTAGCATTAGTGCTACATATAATCCCAACTAAGTTGGGCCTGTTTTTGTTTTCATGTTCCAGTGTACAGTATTTCATTTGGTGATGTCAAGAGAATGAAAAATGTGTTGTTGATATTATGAAGTATTGAGTTTACTTTAGATATTAGATCTTAGAAAAACACTATCAAAATGCAGCAGCATACCTTCAAGTTCAACAGAATAATGTACACTGGAAAGAGATAGCAATAAATTACTTATTACACATACATTACAAAAATACTTATTTAATTAAAAACAAAATACAAAACATACATATAATTCCACAAGCCACCAAAATTAAACTGTTATAGTTTTTAACATTCTCAGCCAGTCTTTACTTATATGCAAACATAATTTTTACATGTTGTAATGATAGATTAGAATAAACTTGTATTTTTGTAAGATAGTATTTAGGTAGTGTCTTAATATAATTTGCGACACTCCACTTTATTTTATTACTGATATTGAACTCAACATACAGCCTTTTTTTTAAAAAAAAATAAGAAACACTGTTTATTTGACCATTTATCAGTGGAGATCTCCATTTTGGGCCAGGTTTTGAAAATCCATTTGTTAATTAGAAATAAGGTAACAGATGAGACAGGAAAAAAAAAACCACCCTATTTATTAAAATTAACACACCTCTTTTACTTCATTTCCTGGATTTTTGAATCTTTAATCCAATTAGCATTAGGATGTGGAGTATGAAAAATAATCTGCAAAATCATGGCTCAATTAAGGGTGCTTTCTAATGACTTGTGTGTCACCCTCCTCACTCGAGCATTATTACTTTTTCTTCCAGTTAGGAAACAACCGAAATGGTTTCTTTTAATTGAGTCAAAGGAATAATTCTAGTTTAGTTATAGATGATTAAACGCAGTGCTGAACTAACCTGTAGTGACAGCAAACAGCTCAGTGGCTGCCTGAGTGTAGAGGGTGGTTGCGGAGGAAGCTGAAGGAGAAATTACCAAGGAGCAGAAGGAAACTGGGAGGTAATGGGTCCTGTTCTCGCTGTCTTCACCGCCATCAAGGTGGTGGTTTCAAGGATAGGTACATAAGTCAAAGCGTATCCAATAGGACACTTTAATCACATATAATTTCTCGTATGCCAATTATCTCTTAATAAAGCTGTAAAAAAAAAAAGAGGCACTGTTGTAAAAGTAAAGGTAATTATTAAAGTAAAAGTATTTATCAAGTGACTGATTTTATACCATTTTCCTCAAGGGAGCAAGAGGTTTTCCTTTTTACCTCATTTTACTTGTGATGTAAATTAGAACATTTAGGAAAGCTTCCTTAAGGCAGCACAGTGTTGTATGTATTGTTTTGCTAGTTTTCTATTGCAATTCAGATTTGCAGCTTACTGTCATCATTAAAAAATACAGACACAAAGGATTTTTAATCAAAACCGTTTTAAAAATTACTAAAATCATACATTAAGTTTACAAATCATCTTTTGCTGATAGCTTTATGATCTTAGTCTTTAATCCTTTGTTCTCTAATTTGGTGATTAAAATTTAAAACCTCACATTTATTATTTTTTATACTCCCCACTTAAGATTAATTATGATGGTTTCATATTTCCCATTATTCATATTTAATAAATTTAAGTCTTTCCCTCTCTGAGAAGGGAGTGAAATGTCAAAAGAGATTTTTAGGGATGACTTTACAACCGTCACAACTCTAGGAGGAATGGCCCCCCATGTGACTCAAGTGGCTGTAGCCTAGAAAGGAACATAAATTTAAAAATAAAATAGGAAGAAAGAAAAGAGGAAAGGGAGTAGAAAGAAAGATACATAAATTAAGTGGAATTGTAGCACATTTACAATACTCCTACTATCTTATAAGGACATATTCAAGTAGCTGTGCTTAATTGAAAGGCTTGTCACCTTCTGGGACAGCCATGCTTCTCCTGGCAAAGAGAGAGCCTTTTTCTGTGAAGAGCAATCAAGCCACCATATACACATTTCTATCAGGCTTCAAATATAAACAGAAGAACCGAGTCTGTTATAGCATTGCCGCTAAACATCTTTAAAAACGAGCATTTACAATTACTTAAGGTAAACTGATATGCATTGTACTTAGTTTGACCCAGACGAACATGCATAGGGCAGTAGAATTGCAAATTGAAATTTTGAAATGAAGGTTTTGCAATGCAGACAATCCCAAATGATTAAATATTGACATTCACCCCAATTAATCTCTATTTTTTTATATTGGACTGAAAATCATGCAAAATATAGATAGTTTTCTACAGTCACTGAGATAGTGATATCTTTTATTCTAGACATTTTTTTTTTTTTTAGCAAATTAGTTCAACATGGCTCGTTAGATTCCACGCAAAGGGCATATTGCTTGCTGAGCAATTTGCTCTACAGAATAGTTCCTATGCTGCCCTCCTTCAGGCAAACTTCTAAACTCAGTTCCTGTCTCCTGTTATCATTGACAGTAGACTAGCTGGAAATGAAAGAAGTCGAGATGCATTATAACGTTCCTTTAAAAAAGTGTTATAAGAATGCAAAAGGCATTCTTAAGAAAACGTTGAGGGAGAAAATATATTCTGATCAACTCTGCATGACCACTGTTCCATTTCTCACTATTTCCCCCATATTTTTATGTCATTATCATCAGATATTGAAGTATATTTTATTTAAAATATTAAAGATCTGAGGCTTTCCATTTTCACTGCCAAAGCCTTATTAGGGACAAGTTTATGTAAACTGGCTCTGGTGACAATATGTTTGTGACATTTGTCTATACCCAACTAAAAGTACCTAACTTAGCAAGCTACAATATCCGGCTGGGCCCTGCCTGGTTGGACTTCCGATGATGCGACTGTGGTTTGGCATGAAATTGAAGGACTTGCACATACATGTCATGAAATTTGGTGTCACAGGACTGTTCTTGTGACATCGTCCTCCTACTGCCAACTTTCAGGATAGTTTGCTTCGGTAAGGGAAAGAAAAAATCAGGGGCCTAGGCTAGGAATAGGAGATAGCTGCCCAACTTCTTATACATTAAGACAGACCACAAGAGATTTTTAGATTACTCAAGCAGCAGGTTTTTGAGCTATTTGCTTGGTTTTTACTACTAAAATGTACAAATGGCATGACACTTTTTAAAACATTTTATTAAATTTATTGGGGTGACATTGGTGAATAAGATTACATAGATTTCAAGCGTACAATTTTATAATGCATCATCTGTATATTGCATTGGACATGACACTGTTTTGCTGGGCAATGAAAGTATTCATGCTAGAAGAAAAGCGGAGAAAAAAATTAACTTCTTTTAAATAGAGACATAAGATTAATAGATGAAAAGAAGGTCTTGTACTTTACATATTTGATCTTAGTAAACCATTCATGGGAACACATCAGTTCTTAGATATAATTCTACACCTGACAATAGTTTAATCTTCCTTTTTAAAGTTATGTATTTAAAGATTCATGTATCTCAGGTTAATTTTCATTTTATTCCTAGCTGTACTAGATTCTCTGTTTTAATGAAATACTCTACCTTTTTCCCCACTGAAAACTGAAAGTATTTATTACCTTCAAGGCCACTTTTAAAAATGTTAACACTGAATCTACCATATCTAGTAATATGTCAATAAACTCTAATTTTCAGTTGAGTGAGGAAATAGGGATATTGTATGAAATTTGGAACTTACCATTTGACACAATATCAAATTAACAATACTCAAATAATCAGAATAGTATAAGAAACAACGAATACAATTCAGGCTTTCTTCAATAGTTTAAAAACCAATTTAGAATTTTTAGTGTCTCATCGTCACCACCATATTTATTAATCATTCCTTCCAGCCATATTTACTGAGCTTATTATATGCCACACAGAGTACTGGGCACAAAAAATGTAAAGACAAACAGATGCATAGTCATGGACTCTGCTCTCTAGGAACTTGTATCAAATAATCTTGAATGGGTAGATAAGAGAGCAATGCACTAAAGCTGTCTAGTCAAATGCATGCCAGGTATTGGAGAGTTAACTATGCATATCATTAACTTGAAACAAGACCACATTTTCTGCTGGTCTTTTAATCAGTTCTTAGTTTATTTACTAGTGCCCATAACCAAGTCAATTTGAATTGATTATTCAGTATAATTTCATGTAACAATATGAATGCTTTACAAAAATCAAACATAATAAAGTATAATGCCTTCTCTTCATCTATTAATCTTACAGCTCAGTTTAAAAGCAGTTAATCTGTTTCTTAGATGAGTTCTCTTTTAGTGTGAATGTTTTTATTAGTCATCAAAATAATGTCATGTCATTTATACATTTTGCTTTTTTTGACATACATTTAGTATTTTTAGGAGCATGTATCAGTCGTAATGAATGAGAATCCCTTGTCTATTTCCCAAACCTGTTATTTCCCAGTAGGAAGTATTAGGCCATCTCTCTTCTAGGCCCATAAGGCACAGATTATCCAACTGTAGAAAGAACAGTTTTTGCTGTGTACCTGGTACCTAATTTTTTTCTCTGTCTAGATTTATTGCATGAAAAGTACACTTGAAAGAGCTAAGGGAAATGGAGACAGTGGTCCAGATAATTCTAGAAAATCCAGCTCCATTCACATTTCCACCTCTGATGGTGACTTGGGCTTGATGCTTAGAAGAGCAGATGAGTTGTGGACTGAGAGTAAGGCTAGGCAGCAGGCATTCCTTGCAGAAATGTGCAGGCAGAATGACACACAGAAACCCTGGCATTGAAGGCACCACCAGCTTTGGTGGGAGGGGTTGCCCTCAAGGGCAGTGCAATCCTGGGAGAAGGTATGGGGTTTAGCTGTCCTCTTTTCTACCCACCAGATCTCCACAGTTTCCTGTCTGA
The DNA here is from genome assembly GCF_001890085.2 of Hipposideros armiger. NCBI lineage: Eukaryota > Metazoa > Chordata > Mammalia > Chiroptera > Hipposideridae > Hipposideros > Hipposideros armiger. Next base: position 569,589 of record NW_017732000.1, read on the forward strand.
GTTAAAGATACAACCCAGTGGCTAACAACCAGACCCTGGGGGCGTAAGCAGGGAAGACAATATCAGGATTGACCTTGAAGTTTAGTCTGGATAAGAAGGAAAGTGAGGATTTGATTTGAGTGAAGGACAGTGACAAGTACTAGAAACAATTGATTACAGGTTCCAATGAGGCAGATGGACTGTTGAAATTGAGGTAGTAAAGGGAGTGAGGTGAAAGTAGAAGAATGGGGTGAGGGGTTGAGTGGAGCCAGTTTAAGCTTAAAGTCTAAAATATAGCTACAGGAAGGAGGAGCTGAAATAGCATGATATGTCTTCAGCGGGGAGAACTGTAAGATATTGGGAGGCTAGGGTGTGAGATCCTTACAGCTATGCTTAGAATTTATCCTTAGTCCAAGGATAAATCATCCTTAGTCCAAGGATTCCTCCCAGGAAATGGGAGTGCCAACTGAATAACTGTGATTGGAGGAGATACATTATATTGCTGGGTCTCTAGGGGATGCATTTCTGACATCAGTTACTACCTACTCTCAGCCTACGTGAAGGTACAATTGTTGTCTGAGATCTCTGTTTCTCTATGTCCTTTAGAATTGCCCGATGGAGCAAATGGAGGACAACCCACAACTACACCATCACCCACTCACCTAAAGCTGTAGACCACAACAAACCTGACATTCAAACTCCTGGCCCCTATGGGGGTGGGGAAGAGTTTGGCAAACGATGGCCCCCGTGGCCTTTTTGGTACTGCCCACCAGCTAGGAATGGTTTGTACATTTTCAAATGGATGGGGGGAAAAAAATCAAAAGAAGAACACTATTTTGTGAGAAATGAGCATTACGTGAAATTCTAATTTCAGTGTCCATAAATAAAGTTTTATTGGAACACAGGCACACCCGTTGGTTCTCTACTTGGAGTGGCTGCTCTCCCACTACAAGGACAGAGTTGAGTAGTTGGGACAGAGATCAGAAGTTCTACCAAGGTTGGATTATTCACTCTCTGGTTCCTCATAGAACAAGTTTGCTGACCCCTCTTCTAGGCATCAAAATAAGCCTTCATTTATTTATCCTTTGGAAAAGAAATTACCTGCTGTGCATGTAAGGACCCTCATCCCAAAATAAGATGTTAACCGCAGGAGAGACCATTGCACTGCTAAGAAAAGAATTCGCAAATGGGATTCATGCTGAGGAAAGTGCAGGGGTGGTTGTGTGCTCTCTCTGCTATGGTTGTGGGTGGGACCAGAGTGAACGGGACACCTGGGACAGATCTGGGGGCGATCAGACCCAATTTAAACCCATCATTAGCCAGTTCCCCAGTTCCTTTGAGCCTCAGTTTATTAGGACATGAAGTAGAAAAGAGTCATTACTTCACTGGGTTGATGACATGTGGTAACCTTTACAAAAGACCCTGCCTGAAGTCAACCTTCAGGAAATGTTAGTTTCTTTCCCCCTCTTTCAGCAGTGAGATCTCAAAAATGGATGAATTACAGCTTACGTCACCAAGAGACCATTTACCACATCGCAGCAATAAGAGAAAAAAAATGTTTTTTCATCTTATAATCTTGGCACTTCAGAGGATTCAGTTAGAAACTATAAAGAAATCTGAGTCTTTTCATGGAGCCAAGCAGAAGGAATTAAGACAATGTGGCAGTGAAAACATATTGTCCTGTAACGTGAATATCCCAAGTCAGGAGATGGTTAATACATTACAGGACAGCCATAGGATCGGACATTTTATAGTTATCAAAGGAAAAGTAACAACTTTTTAACGACAAGTATAAAATGTGAAAGAAAAAATACTTAGCGAAAAAAAAAGCAGAATATAAAATTTTATGTACAATACAAGCTCAACTGTATTTAAAAGAAAAAACAAAAAGAGTCATAAGGAATAAAAAGTCCATGAACTTTTTGAAAAACAGTTTTACTGAGATATCATTCACATACCAAGACATGAACTTTTAAGACAAAACAGGAGACTTCAAAAAGATTTGGATCGAGCCTAGGGGTGCTGCAGGCTACCCCCACTCTGAGCCTGGGGGTGTACATATTTACTCTTTTAGGGAAACCTTGCAAAAAGTGCTGATTTACTTGAAACTTTCAACTCCCTTATTTTGCAGATAAGCAAATTAGGACCTGCCTAAGGAAGTACAGTATATTATGGTAGTCCCCCCTTGTCCTTGGGGGATAGGCTCCACAACCCCTAGTGAATGCCTGAAAGTACTACTGAACCCTATATATACCCTGTTTTTTTCCTATATGAGTACATACATACTTATGATAAAGTTTAACTTATGAAAGGCACAGTAAGCGATTAACAATAATAACTAATAATAAAATAGAATAATTATAGCAATATACTGTAATAAAAATTATGTAAATATGGTCTCTGTCTTTCAAAATACCTATTGTAATGTACATACAGCATGGATATGCGGGACCAAGGGATGACTCAGATGGAGCTGGATGGAAGGAGTTTTCGTCACACTAGTCAGAACGGCCAGCAATTTAAACTTATGAATTGTTTATTTCTGGATTTTTTCCTTTAATGATTTTGGACCACAGTTAACCCTGGGGAACTAAAACCATGGAAAGTGAAACCACGGATACAGGGGGACTATTATGGTAGCCAAGTAGGAACTAGAACTTCAGGCTTCAAGTTCAATACACCTAAACATGCCAACTGTTTTTTTTAATTTTTTTTTTTACCTGAGCCATCCTGCCACCTGTTGGCAGCTCAGTGGCAACTCAGCTCGGGCCGGGACTCAAACCGCTGTTGCTCAGAGCTCAGATTCTTGAGTGAGCTCTTAACCAACTGAGCCACTCCGCCGGCCTCATGCCAACCCTTTAACATCTCTTCTTTTCTTGATCTTACCCATATTCATATATAGTTTTTATATTGTAATGATAGTAGAGACACAAATTTGGGGACTATGAATTCTTTAAAACAGTTTCCCACCCCTCCTCTCCCCAAATTCTACTCTGTCGTTTAGTCTTCTTTATGTTCTTGGTCACTCTATCCAATACGTTTGTTGTATTTGCGAGCCGGTGGAGCATTTTTTTAAAAAGTCCAAGAAATTCAAAGCACCCTTTTATTAGCATTTGTTGGAATCTCTGACCTCATTTTAAAATTTGAATTTTAAATTCTTTTCAAAGTTTGCCTCTTTAGAAAGTGCTTATAATCCTTCCTCTTAATTTTTCAAGGCGATAGATGCTTTTAAAAATACTTCCCTCCTTAGCCATCCCCAGCCTCCTGAAGTAAGAGCAGCTGGGGTCTCCCTAGAGGCACCCCCCTTCCCCAAGCAAAGAATTCTCTGCCACAGGCCACTAAGGATCTAATTTTTCTTTTTTTTCCTTGTTCCTGAGAACCTGCCACCAGGTTACTTCCACCTTAGCATAGCAGTTCTCAACCGTGCCTGCTCTTTAGAATCACCTGAGGGGCTCCTAATTTATTTTCACTGAGATGGGCACATGATTCTCATCTTCAACCAGGATTGACATGTTCTGCCTTAAATGAACAGGTTAAGACAGATGCATTTTTCTTTTCTTTTTCAAAGATTTTATTGGGGGGTTGGGGGAGGGGAACAGTGTTGGGGGATCAGGGAGGGGAACAGACAAGTTGCTGTCCTTTGGTTCTTCAGTCTAGTTGTGGAGGACGTCTCTTCACTGGCCCATGTTGGTATTATCGTTGCACTCTTCCCAGATGAGGGAATTACTCGCCAGCCATTGGACAGCTGCTCATGGCGGGTCACCGCAGCTCATGAAAGCTCACACCAGCTTCCGGCCAGCCCCACTGCAGCCCACGCCCTCACCAGCGACTCACAGTAGCCCAGCTCCAGGTGGAGCTGTTGTTCACCATCTTAGCTGTGGAGGGCGCAGCATCACCGGACCTAATGTGGGATCTGAACCAGGGCCATGCTTCTCAGAGCTGGAGTCCCAAGCCAACTCTTAATCAAGGCGTCACTCAGCCTGGCCCTTAATTAGCTTTTATTTGTTGTTTCAAGGCACCTTGAATCTGACCTCAATTTCAAACATTTTCCCATTTGCTATTGATATAAGTGCTGTTAGTCCACATCTCACTACCCTATAACTTCCAATTAAACATGAATTATTATATTTTTAAACTTGATTTAGATATTATATTTTTTAACTTGATGAGATAAAAATATATCCTATTGATATGCTTGAAATTAGATGTTAACATTCTTATTCAAAGGAAGCCCACACATGCCTCTATCATAGCACATATGGCACTTTACCATATTTACTGAACTACTTTTTCTCCTACTACTAGATTGTAAGCCTCTTGAAAGCAGGAAGCATATGTATATTTCTAGTGTCCGGCACAGTGTAGGTTTTTAATGAATGGATAATAATAAATAATTAATTTATGAGATGCACTAATGAGAATTTATGAATGAATGAGAACAGTTAGTTGCATAACATCAGTGGGCTTGCCCAAAAAAACACTGTCCCTGCCAGCTATAAATGACACCAAATGAAATTTATTTTGCCGGGGTCAACCCTTTTAATTTCCCAGCTGGACTTCTTTTACAACAAAAATATCCTTAGAAAAATGCATTTGTGGGCCGGTCAAGTGGCTTGCTGGTTAAGAGTTGGCTTGGGAGCACAAGCTCTGAGCAGCAGGGGTGCCGGTTTGGATCCCACATGGGCCAGTGACGCTGCACCCTCTACAGCTAAGATGGTGAACAACAGCTCCACCTGGAGCTGGGCTGCCGTAAGTTGCTGGTGACAGTGTAGGCTGCAGTGGGGTTGGCCAGCAGCCAGTGTGAGCCAGCATGAGCCACTGTGAGCAGCTGTCCAATGGCAGGCGAGCAATTGCCTCACCCGGGAAGAGCGCAATGATAATATCAACATGGGCCAGTGAAGCACCGTCCTCCACAACTAGACTGAAGAACAAAAGGACAGCAACTTGTCTGCTCCCCTTCCCCAATTCCCCAACGCTGTTCCCCTCCCCCAATTCCTCAATAAAATCTTTAAAAAAAAAAGCTAATTAAATATTGGTGTAAAACATATAAAAAGCTCATTTTGGTACACAATGCTTTAATCATTCAGGATTATAGGAAAAGAAAGTTACAGAGCTAGATTAAAAATCAATAAGTGATAAAAATATACAATAAAGGGCCAATAAGATAGACCATTAAGAGAATAGAAACAATCTATAGTCAAAGGAAAAAGAGCAAGAAAAAGAAAGTAAAAGGGTGTCTCATAAAGAAAGCATAATCATTCAAAAATAAAGCTAAAATGTAGTTAAGAATATCTATCACAAGTTAATGATACACTAAAGGGAAGAAGAAAATGACAATTTTTAAAGAAAACAGATTATGCATAATAGCACAATCCTTAAAAATGGACACTATTACAAAAAATTCATTTACTATTTATTTAAAATATGCTGTATAAAATTATCATTTTAGTTCATTTACAAAACATTATTTTCAGAATGAACATACTGAAAATAAAAACTTTGTGAAGAATTGCAAAAATGTCCCTTTTTAAAATTCAACATATGAAAAAAATAGTAAAAATCAAGAAAAAGCCAATAGTGAAATCAAGCCAAATGCACTGGGAGAATTTGCTCAGTAAAGAATCTGGGTATCTTGTTCTTTATAAAATTCTACAAAATTCTACTATACTATAAAAAAAATCTTGAAATTATGCCCACAGGGATCCAAATCTTCTCATCTTGGCACTGACAACCTATTATATGCACTAATGGAAAGCATGCTGAATATAGCACTCATTTTAGTTCTACAGATATGCTAACTATACGTTGCTGATAGTAAGTTTATATTCAATAGGAACTTATGAATAAGACTTCTTTTTTAGCATTTAGAACAAGTTTATTAACACTACCATGTTACCGAAGAGTACTAGGTTTTTGGTCACAAAAGAAAGTTCAGTTTGCTGCTGTGATGACTGTTTCAGTGCTTTGTATATTCTTTTACAAAATGTTACAAAGAGTGGTGCTCTTTTAGCAAAGTGGTTCATGATGGCAGTTTTGGCAGAAGCACTGCGTACAGGGGATGCACATCCGTACCCAGAACAAATGCTGCCCTTTCCATGATGGAAGTGGTCCAGTGTAATCAACCTAACCAACAAGTAGCTGACTGATCACGCTGGAGAATGGCGCCATATTGGGAATGCTGTATTGCTCTCTGCTGCTGACAGCGGGGCACTCAGCGGTGGCCACAGTCAGATCAGCCTTGGTGAATGGAAGTCATTGCTCATGAGCCCACTGGGCAGTGACAAAAGTTGCTAGGGAGAGAGGTGGACAGGTAGCCACAGAATGGGTCATCCTACCACCATCATCATACTCCACACAGCATTACTTCTGATCATGGAGCTCACCTGACAGCAAAATGAAGTGGGGCAGTGGGTCCATGCCCATAAAATTCACTGGTCTTACCATGTTCGCTACCAGGAGACACAACAACAATTCCAAGAACTGGGAGTTAAGACTGCCACCTGACCACCTTGGGTTTCTCATGCTTCTGAATTCACAGACAAAGGGAGCACAGCTGGGGTGATTGATCCTGATTACCTGCTATTACACAATGGAGATAGGAAGAGTATGTCTGGAATTCAGACGATTCCTTAGGGCTTCTTTCAGTACCACACTCTGGGTCAAAGTCAATTGAAAACTACAACAATCTAATTCAGGCAGGCCAATTAATGGCCCAGATCCATAAATGAAAGTTTGGATCACCCTACTGGGCCTTTAAAGAACCACAACCGTTCAAGGTGCCTGCTGAAGGGAATGAGTAGTGGCTGACGGTGGTTATAAATATTACCAGCTATGACCATGCAACCAGTTACAGTATTTGTTATAAGTATTTTTTTTCCTTATTTTGCTATGAATATGCCTGTGTGTGTGTATGTATGTATGTATGTATGTATGTATGTATCTATCTATCTATCTATCATCTTTGTTTTCTTCCCTCTCTTATCCCCTTACATGTAACATAAACTATACTGACTTTACATCATAGTATTTAAGTTACAGGATATCAAAAAGAGTGACAATGACTTTGTGTCTTCTTTTGGGGAGTTAGTGAGCTTTCAGTTGTATTCAGGATAGTTGTACGGAAGTATCACTTTGTTATTGTCTTTATTAAGTGTGGTTTAAGGAGATGTGTATGAATGTCAAGTCCATAAGCAGTGGACTGTGATGTTTAATTTTATGTGTTAACTTGTCTAGGTGATGGTGCCTAGTTGTTTGGTCAAACGCCAGTCTAGGTGTTGCAGTGAAAGTATTTTGTAGATGTGATTAACATTTAAATCAGTCGACTTGGAGTAATGCAGATTACCCTCCATCATATGGGTGGGCCTCATCCAATTAGCTGAAGGCATGAAGAGAAAAGACAGAGTTTTCCCAAAAAGGAAGAAATTCTATCTCCAGGCTGCCTTCAAACTCAAGATTGCAACATAAACCCCTGCCGGAATTTCCAGGCTGCGAGCCCACCCTGCAAATTTTGGATGTGCCAGTTCCCATAATTGCATTAGCCAATTCCTTAAAGTAAACCTCTCTCGTTTTCTCTCTTTCTGTATATCCTATTGGGGGATTGCAATCATAGGTAATATCATAAAAAAGAAATATAGTACAAACATCTGTAAAGATGGGATTTAAAATGCAGCCCAACCATTATAGACTTAAGCTTCTGTTACATTTGGTAAAATTTTGTTTATCTTTTGCTAAATGCCGTCATAAACTGATACCGAGTCCTTGGAGTTAAGATAATAAATCAAAACTACTTGTAAATAAAATACACTTTGGTCTCGAAGTTATAATTTGCAAAACGGCATGGCAGTAGCGGTGGGATGGCACTTGGTCTCCACACCAGTGCTCTGCAAAGTAAGGGCCCGGCGGATTGTAGAGGTGCTAGCCTTCTGGTTGGGATCACCCAACACTCCTACCCACTGCTTCATTATAATAAGGAAATATTTTAACCTTGACTGCTGGAACAAATTCCTCTGTCTAATTTATGTTCTGCAACCCCTTTGTTCACTGATTTCACTGAATTTTATAGAACGTAAATATTTATCATATTCTAATGGCTTTCTTAGCCACATTCAATTATTCATTCAACAAATATTTATTAAGTGCCGTATGAGCCACATCCTCTGTAAATTCCATTAAGATAGGAGTATTGTCTGTTTTGTTCAGTACTGGGTCTCCAGTGCTGAATATAATGCCTTGCACAGAATAGGAACTCAATAAATTTGTGCTGAATTAATAAATGGAAAGAAGCACATCCAATACCACTGGTAATAATTTGCGCATTATCTCCAGGACTCCATGTCCAAAGGTTGTTAACATATGCTGCTTAGTTGTGAATATAACAAGTCCTTTAATAACTATTAGGTATGGCAAAAAGTCTTTCGAAAAAAAAATGATATTTTGGTGAAAGGCTTTGAACTTTTAAATGAAAAGTACAGGCAATCCTCATGGATTTATTTGAAAGTGTGCTTTTTCATTGATTGGTCGTGAGGCAGAACATATTTTTCTGTGGAAACAAGGTTTTGCGAGGGGAGCCGCCCTCTTCAAACCTGTGACATCCAAAATAGCACTGCATTGGTCATAGAACTTAAACTGTCATGTGTGTGTTTCTGTGGAAACCTAGACTTGACCTGCTGCACTCGGGGAGGGACTCTGTTAAGCATGTCTAGAAGAGAACAGCAGTCTTGGGGTAACGTTGGTACAGTGTAGAGAAGTTTTCAAACTCATCTGTGCTTGGTATTCTGAGGGATGGCAGCGGGGGTCCCAAGTGAGGAATACAATAAACTCTTGAAAGGGGCCGGACTCAGATAGGAGGAAATGGTGATATTGTAAACGAAACCACGATTAAGAAGGGGAAAGAAACAGCTGTGTAGCCTTCATAAGGAGGGGGAAGAGGAAACAGGAGTGGCAACAACTCTGGGCAGAGGCGGAAAGAGAAGCAAGTTCCGGTCAAGTCAGAACCTTACCACTCTTAGGTGGTTGGTCGGCCATGTGTAAATCAGGGACTGAGTGTATTAGAAAGTACCCCAGAGTAGTTCATTTTAAAACCTAGTCTAAAAGAAAAACAGGGTCTAAATATTAGCTTTTGTAACAAAAGAAAGTGCTTCAGTGCAATATTTATCATAGAAAGAATTTTCAAAAACTGATTTATTAAATACTGAAGATAAAACAAAACGGTATTTCTAACATGTGTAACAGATCCAAAAAAAATAAATGTCCATATACCTACCGATCAGTTTAAGAATTTGGACCTTAATCGTTTGAAAGGGTTTGAACGAGACAAGAGAACAATTTGCAATCTTTTAGGTTAGTTGTGTGTCTGGAAATTCATAATCCTCATGAGGACAAAGCTAAAAACAAAACAAAACAAAATAAACAAACCAGGACCCCTGGCACTTGATTAAGAGTGTCAAAAACTGACATTCATACATACTAGACTAATTAAAATGTAATATTGATTGACCCTGTAAGCGTTCTGAATAAAAACAGTTTTATATTTGGAAGCCAAAGAAGAGTTGCTAGAATGTGTGCTCTGTGCTGAGTATGACTATTTGTCAAGTGGTCCATATTCACAAAGGCCTATTTCAAAAGAGGCGAGATGATTCTTCTACGAAGGAAAAAGAGCCGTTATTCAGATGAACTTTTTTTCAAGGCATTTTTCTGTCCTAGCTTTAACTGAACACTAACGTCCCCCACCAGGCCTAGGATTTTATAAAAAGTTTGTGTTTTAACCCTTTTTTCAAGCCCTCTGAGTGTGCTTTTGCTCCCTGCTATAGTAGTTCTGAGCTACATGGGATCTTAAACATGAAGGCCTCTAATAGGAAACTGAGTCCTAAGACCTATTCATTTAATAACAGGTCCAGAACATTTTCATTAATAATTTCTAGAGGTGGATAGTGGTGATGGTTGTACATCAATGTGAATGTATTTCATGGCACTGAACTGTGCACTTAAAAATGGTTAAAATGGCAATTTTTATCTTAGGTATATTTTACCACAATTAAAAGATGCAGAGTGCCAAGGCTGGCCAAGTGGTGCGATGGTTAAGAACTGGCTTGGGACACCAGAGGGCCCCAGTTCGGATCCCACATATGAGGGCCAGTGACACTGCCCTCTACAGCTAAGATGCTGAACAACAGCTCAACCTGGAGCTGGGCTGCCATGAGTCGCCCGCAATGGCGTAGGTTGAAGCCCCTGCTGCAGTGGGTTGCCATGGGCTACCGTGTGTAGTCAGTAGCCAGTGTGAGCGGCCAGCAGCCGCAGTGAGCGGCCGTCCAGAAGCCGGCGACTGATCTGCCTCGCCTGGGAAGAGCGCAATGATGGTGCCAGCTTGGGCCAGTGAAGCAACGTCCTCCACAACTAGACTGAAGAACAAAAAAGGATAGCAACTTGTCTGTTTCCCATCCCCCAATTCCCCAATAAAAATCTTAAAAAAAAGAAAAAAGATGCAACCAACCAACCAGCCAATAAAAAACATGTCCAAGTCACATTGATGATGAGTTCAGACTCTGGTCTAGAATCTAGCTCTTTCTTCTAAGACCTCCATTAGCCTACCTGCCATGGATTTTCTGTTCAGTGAGAGGAGGTCAACACCTAGTATATGCACATACCAATCTTTAATTACTAGTGTACACAAGTGACACGTGATCCTTATATTGCACTCACTTTATTAGATTCTATTTTTAACAGACATCTATATTTTATCCTGGAGTTATTTGAGGCAAATAGAAGGGAAAAGAGAATTGTAGGAAAAATGTCAATACTTCTGAAATTGATTATATTTGTAAATAGGTACATATGCATATTGCTTTACTATTATTTATATGCATACTGAACCTAAATGAGCCTTATTGGCATCTGTATTTACTTGTGCCATGTGAAGTCGTATTTTAGGAAGCCACTGTGCTAAAATCTGTGCAGGATACAAAGAAATCTAAAACATGATCCTTGTCTTCAAGGAGCTTACTGAGACATCAGTAAATGCATATGGCACTATCTTTTTTAAATTGAAGTATAATATACACAGGTACACAAGTCACGTGTATACCTTGAATGACTACACAAAATGTTTTGTGAAACGAACATAAGCATGAAATCTCCACTGAGATGAGAAACAGAATTAGTCTCAGCATCCCCAAATCTCCCTCTTATGTCCTTCCAGGCACCAAGCCAAAAGGTAAAAAATGTCCTGGTATATATATCACCATAGATTAGTTTTGCCTGTCTGTGACCTTGATGTAAATAACATCATAGAGTAGTATTCTTTTGTATCTGGCTTTTTTTGCTCAAGATTATTTTTATATAATTCATCCATGTTGTTGCATGGAGTTATAGTTTGTTCATTTTCATTTCAATATAGTATTCCTTTGAGCAAAACCACTATAATTTATTCATTTTTCTGTTGAGGAACTCCATTGGATATATACTCAGAGGTGGAATTACTGTGTCATAAAGCAGACATGATCAGCTTTAATGGATATTGCCAAACAGCCTTTCAATTTACATTTCAAGTTGTCATTTTCTAATTGTTTCTAATATATAGAAACACAATCGACTTTTGTATATTTGCCTTCCATTCCAGAGAGCTCCTTAAATTTAATTCTAACAGTTTGTTGATTCTTTGGGAATTTTACATAAATGTTCACGCCATCTGCAAATAATGACAGTTTTATTTCTTCCTTTGTAATAGTTATACCATTTTTTTCTTTTATTGCATTAGCTATAAGCTCCTGTACAATGTTGAATACAAATGGTAATAGTGGACATGCTATTCTCAATTTTCTTTCTCAAGCTCAGGGAGAAGCTGTGAATGTCTCACCACTGAGTGTGATATATGTTCCAGGGTTTTGGTATATACACTTCATCATATTGGGGAACTTCTCTCTTATTCCATTTTTTAAATGCCAACAGTACTTTGTTCAGGTGTAATTTACAGATAGCAGAATAAATAAATCCTAAGTGTACAATTCATTACATTTCGACGAGGCAGTGTCAAAATGCAACCGTCACCCAGATCAGTATTCTCTTAGGTAAGTACTTAGGAGTAGAGCTGTTGGGTCATGTGCTAAGTTTATGCTTAACTGTATGAGAAAGTGCCACACTGTTTCCCAAAGTGGTTGTATAGTCTTGCCAGCAATGAATGAGAATTCCAATTGCTGCACATTCTCGCCAGTACTAGGTATTGTCAGCCTTTATCATTTTAGTCATTCTAGTAGGTGTGTAAGTGGTATCTTTTGTAGTTTTAATTTGCATTAGTTCCCTGATGACTAATGACTTTGAGCATCTTTTCATGTGTTTATTGGCCGTTCACATACTTTTGTAAAGTGCCTTTACAAGTCTTTTGTCCCTTTTGTTATTGGGTTGTCTTTTTATTTTTAATTTGGAGGTGTTCTTTAGTTTTTCTGGATACCATTACTTTACCTGATATGTGTATGTTCTCCCAATCTGTGGACTGACTTTTCACTTCTTTAGTGGCATTTTTTTGATAAGAAGTTTATCATTTTTTTAAAAAGAAATTTTACTGGGGAAGAGTGTGTTTTTCCAGGACCCATCAGTTCCAAGTCAAGCAGTTGTCTTCAATCTAGTTGTGGAGAGAGCAGCTCACTGGCCCTTGTGGGAATCGAACCGGCAACCTTGGTGTTATGAGCCTATGCTCCAACCACCTGAGCTAACCAGTCACCCCAAAAAGTTTATAATTTTAATAAAGTCTAATTTATCAGTTCTTTTTCTTTTCTGGTTAGTGTCTTTCATGTCATGTTGAAAACAATCTTTGCCTACCTCAAAGCTGTAAAAATATTTATTATCCCAGGTTTTCTTCTAGGAGATTTATAGTTTTTGCTTTAACATCGAAGTCTATGCTCCATCTCTAATTCATTCTTGTGTATGGTGTGAGATGGTTTTCATTTTTTTTTCATTTTCTTGCCTTATTGCACTGGATAGGAGTTGCAGAGAGGCTGAATAACTTGCCTAGTGCACACAGTAAGAGCCAAACTCAAGTCGGTCTGATTCCAGAATGCCCTAAATGAATGAGGGTATATTAAGTATTTAGTTGCTCTTATTGTTTAAGAAGATATAACTAGAAAAAATAGGGTCATATTGAAGAGGGTCTTGAATATAGGATAAAGGATTTAAATTGCATTTTGTAGGCAATGAAAAATTAAGTGTTTTCAAGTGGGAAAGTAATAGAATAAAAGTGGAAATATGAATCTTGTGACAGTACACAGTATGGATTGAAGGGAGCTCCTTATTCATTTATTCATTCATTGCACAATCATTTATTGAGCATGTATTATGCTATAGGAATTATTATAGGTACTGAAGAAATGAAAATAATGTGTTACTTAGAGTAGTAGAGATAGTCAGCGATGGAGAAAAGAATCTTGGCATAATCTATCAGCCATGTTGCAAAAGCAGCTCTATGATCTTGCATAAATTAAGTTCTCCGAACCTCAGTTTCATCATATGAAAAATGGGAATAATAATGCATATAATGCCTATTTTGATTAGAAATAAAAATATATGTAATATGCTTGACCTATATTAGACACACTTATTTATGGTAGCTATAATATTTAAGGGTTTTGGAGAGAGCAAACAATAAGAATGAAAAGTCAAATAGTTGGGGTTTTTTTAACAATCAAATTGTCAAACAAACGTTTTAACTGATTCTCCCCTCCAGTGATTTTTAATAGAATACACTACAGGATTTGGGTTTTGCAGTTTGAGGGTACAGCAAAATAGCGATAACTATGTATGCACAGATCTAATCAACATAATATTCCTTTACATCTGTATAAAGAGCTTGATAGTTAACAAAGTATATTTATTTCCACCATTTTGTTTGAGCTTTACAACAATTATACAGATGAGGAAATTGAGATATTTATCTAAGTTCACAGTAAGTAGCAAAGTCCAGTTCATGTTTATTTTCCTATCTTTTATAGCATTTTTTACCATACGTGTTACCTCATTATGTCATGATGCATGCTAGACGTCTTAATAATACAAAATGGTATTGAATTTTCATTTGTATGTAGTTTATGTAGGAAGAAAGTGGGTAGCTTGAAATTGAATGGGGAAGAGGGGGCTGCCAAAACAGAATTCCTTGCCCTATAGTGTTCGTATTCCAATTTTTCTTAGGTATATTGTTAAATACATTAGCGCTTTTATTTACAATTTGATTTTGCATTTATGATTCTGCTAACGTTTATTTCTGGGTTGTCTCCTTGCCTCATCCATTCAGTCTGTCAAGTTTCTGCTTCTACTAAATTTCAATAATTTCCTTCCCCTTTATGATTTGCACCCACATTTTTTTCCTTATTGGGTTATCTTCTGTTGGCAATGTACTCAGTTCCTATATCTTTACTTTTTTTCTTTGGCAGCGTCATTTAGTCAACTTATTTACTGCCTTTTCTTCCTCTTCATTTTATATTATTACAGTGATAATTCACTAGTAATTCTGGCTGGTTTTCATAAAGAATTATTCTGAGATCTCACAGAAATCTAACTTCTTTCAAAATATTGAGAACAGTTTTTATAAACATGTTTTAGGAGCAAGGTATTGGAAGGTGAGGTAGGGATAGTTTATATTTTACAGATTCAGGGAAACAACAAACATTATGTGAGATCTCATTAGGAGATCTAGCATGTACAAAGAACAAGAAATGGTCCGGGGCCCTGAGTAGTTTACAGCCTAGTGAAAGAGAAAGACAAATATATAAACAACTGCAGTACAAGACAGAATATTGTTGTAACAATGGCATGAAGTGTTAAGGGAGCTCAGAGATTGTACCAGAGAACAGAAGTTACACGATTCCTAAAGGTTCGAGGCAATTGAGTAGCAGCTGGACATGGAACTCATTATGCTATGCTGTCAGATGTTTTTGTTTGTTTTATTTTTGTAGAAACAGTTGTGTATCTTAAGCATGTAGTTAGTTTTATTGAGTAATATGGAAATGCAATGGGGAGTCATTTACTTGCACAGATATCATGGGTGGTTTTCGAAAGTGTGAAATCTACTGTTTCAGAGGACTGATGGACTCTGGACTTCTGCCAAAAAGGGAGGGATAGAAAGCAAGGAGAATCTTTTCTTTATCACAACTCGGGGGTTGGGGGTGAGGACAGGAAAGAAAATCAGAGTCCAGCAATGTGACAGACCTCAGGTGACTACTAACTCATTGTAAGAGTACAATGGACTACTTAATGGAAGAAGACAGGCCATAAAAAAAAAACCATGTCCCATTTCTTCTCCCAGATTTTTGGAGAGCTGTGTTTTGAGGGAAAATAGTTCTGTGCCAGGTAATTAAAATCATCTTTAAAAATTTACTAAATTAATACATGGCCAATGCAAACATTTCAAACACTAGAGTTAAGTATAAAAAACTGGGAAGTGCCCCATTACACACCCACTTACACTCCCCAGTGGTAACAACTTGTATCTCTCTAAACATTTTCTATCTATAGTTAAATATGCACACACATACACACATTTTTTTTTCTTTCCCCAAATAAAATTGGTGGTTTTCCCACAAATTTGAGGTTGCAGACACCATTAAAAGCGTGGGCTTTGGAGCCCACCAGAACTGGGCTTAAATCCTCCCCAGCTTCCTGGCTGTATGACCCTAGGCAAATTACTTCTTTAAGCTTCCATTTTGTGTGTGTGTGTGTGAAGGAAAAAAAAAAGGTAATTATTCCATAAGATTTAAGGATCAAAATCTAGCGTATATCAATCATTTAGCACATAGTAAGTGTTCAATAAACACGATCATTTTCTATGGCAAGTGACCTTCCTCATTATAAGACTAAAAATAAGGAAATCTGTTAAATAAATGTTGCTCATTTTTTCCGACCAATTATATCTAAGTTGGGAAGAACTTGCTTTTCCAAACCATAAATCTGGTCCAAGTAACATTTAAAAGAGAGGGCTCCTCGAATTTCGGTGATAGTTTTCAGCGCCCCCTCTAGCCCCCCCACCCCCCATCACTTTGCGATTGTCTAGAAAGTGGACTTTCCAATAAAGAACTTTTGTGACTCGTGTCGTGACAAGAATGCTCAACTAGGTTAGGTTTTACACTGTGTGCACTTTTGCTTTACCCCTGCAAGTGCGGGGTGCGTGGCACCCTTTTAAGCTTGCCTCCCGCAGTCGCGTCCCTCCATCCCCTATTGAGATAACGGCAGCAACAGGAGATGCCTATCCTTGTAGGAACCGAAAGAGACTTGATGGACCAGGGGCGCCTCCAGGGCGCACAGCAGCAGCAGGAGCCGGGCGTGTGCGGTGCGCCCGAGGGGTGCAGGCTGCTGGCAGAGGGGCCCGGCCCGGGCGCGGGCGGGAGGCTCCTCCCGGGCGAACCCGGCACTGGGCTCTCCCCGATCTTCGTCTGGGGGCATCTTCCCCGCCGTCTGCAGCCCCAAGATCCCACTGCCCCCACTCTGCAGCCCCGGCCTGTCCCATCCGCTCGCTTTCTTTTTTGGCACTGCCCTTTGCCCTCCCGTGGAGTCATCTGTTTACTCTCCCTTCACTTCCAGTCACCCCTAGGTCACCCTCCCTCTACCACAGTCACCCATTTTGTCCCCTCTCCCCTCACCCTTCACCTCTCCCCTAGGTCGCCTTCTCAGAGGACTCTGCCGACGGAGATGCTGGGGACCCCGCGGCCAGGGTCTGCGCTCGGGAGAAGCCTCGGTCCACCTTTGCCCCCTCCCCGGGGGCGCGGGAGGCAAGTTTCCGCCCCGTGCTTTCCCCAGTGACAAGACTTGGCGGCGGCCACAGCCTGGGAGGCGGGGGGAGGGACGGCCTGGCTCCCCGAGCCCCCTCCCCTGCTCCCGAGCTCGCGCGGTCTGTCTCTCTCCGCAAGTGCGGAGACGCGGAGGAGGAGGAGGAGGAGGAGGAGGAGGAGGAGGAGGGAGTTGGGGGAGGATCTCCATTGAAATAAACAACCAGGCAGCAGTTATTAACACGGGAACATGGCGGCCGCAGCCTCAGCCACGGCTTCGGCGGCGAAGGTCAGCGCCGACGGCAGCCGGCACCTGACGGCGTGACCGACCCGAGCCGGTAACCGCGCCTTCCCTGGGGGCCTCAAGGGCGGGCGCGAGGCGGGCGGCGGGCGGGGGGCGCCGCCTCTCCACCCCCCGCCGCGACTGCCCTTCCTGCGCCGAGCCGGGCAGAGCGGTGCGCCGGCGAGGGGGCTGTTTTGTGTGCGGGCACCGCGGCCGGGGCGCGCGGAGAACCGGAGTTGCATCCCGGAGGCGCCGCGAAGCTGGGGAGTTGGGGCTTGGGGGTGGGGAGGGCGGGAAGCGGTGGGGAGACGCGGAGTCCCCGGGAGAGAAAGGAGGCGCTCCAGCGCCGTGCGAGAGCTCGGGAGCCGAGTCCCGGAGCGCGAGGCGGGCGGAGGCTGCAGCCCGCGGCGCCGGCGAGAGGTGAGCCGGGAGGCCGGGGGCGCGGGCGCGGCCCCCCCGCCGGAGGAGCGGGGCGCCCGCCTCGCAGCCGGGTGCGGGGTCGGGGAGGGTCTAGGCTCCTGCCCCCTCGGGAGCTGCGAGGCAGAGACGGGAAGGTGAAGCCCGAGAAGGTGCCTTCTTTAATGGAAACGCGGAGCGACTGCAGCGGAGGGTGGGAGCCGGGCGAGGGGAGGCAGGACTCGGGAAGTGCCGGGGGGTGTGTGTGAAGGTGAAGCGCGGTGTCAGGGCGGCCGGCGGGGTGAGATGCTGGGCAGAGGGGAGCCGCGGCCCGGCGGCCCGGCCGGGCCCGTGTCAGCGCCGGGG
>NW_017732000.1:587519-639736 GCF_001890085.2 Hipposideros armiger
AGCAGGCCGGGCCGCGGTGGGGGCGGGGAGCCGGGGGCCGGACCGCGGCGGCGCCGAGCTGGGCTCGCCCCTGACTTAACTTTCTGGGTGCGGGCATGTGTGCCGGAGGCGCGCTGGGGCCGGGGCCGGGGGCGGGAGGCGGTCCGGGAGGTTCCGGGTTGGCTCGCCAGCGCCCCCTTTTCTTTCCCCCTTCTCCCCGCCCCTGAAGGGACAGGCCCTCAGGGCCCCAGGCGGGAAGCGGGAGGGGTCCTCCGGGCTGGCGAGCGACGGTCACGCCCCGGGCCCGGGGACCCTTCTCTCTCGGGCTCCTGGGGGTTGCTGGGGGAGGGGGCCGGGGTTGTCTCTGCGTGCTGGAACTCCCTGTCCCCGGCCCCTCCAGGGAGTCCCGGAGGCGTCTCTTCCGAGATCGGGGGTGGGTTGCTCCCTGGTTAGATGGTCCCTCCCTCTTCCCCCTCCCCCTAGTGGTTTCCGGGGCCTGCGGGACCGAGGGGCGGGAATCGGGGACCCGAGCCCCTCGTACCAGCTCGGAGCTGGACTGGGCCTAGCGCCTCTGGGTCTATCACTGGTAGGGGAAACTTTCCCAAACCGGGGACGGAGCTTGCACACCCTCCTCCGCCACCTCGTCCTCTAATCCCACTCCCACTCCACCTCCAATGCCTTCCCCTCCCACCGACCCGAATCTCACTGCGTGTGACTGATGGGGCAGTGAGCCAATCGAAGGCGGGGAGCTGACCTGCCGGGTGTGGGTAAGCCAATCGTGAGGACTGGAGGAAGGAAGGGGGCGGGTTTTTTTCCGGACCAGTTAGAGCAGAGTTGCACGCGGGCGGGGGAGTCATGGAGACGCCAAGAGAGCTATCCACTCTGGTCCATTCCTAGTCACCGGCTCCTTGATCTGTAGGGTAGTGTCACTTGTAGGGGCTCTGACCCAAGGAGTCACGAAGAGGTACACGAAATACAGTATTTCTCTGGTACCATAAGAGACGGTAGACACGACGAAGTCTAAAGCCACTTACGATGTGGCAGTAACTCTCGCAGGCCCGTTTCTAAAATGGCATATATTGTAGTGACCGTGTTCTGGATCTCGGCGCCCGGTTTACGTGCTGAGGCTTATAGGAGTTACCTATTTACCTCTACCTCGGTTTGACTCAGCTACTCCGGCGTGACAACAGTGAAATTCGAAAGAGTACTCAGAAGAGGAACACCCTTACGTCAATTGATTATTGGGAGTGTAAAGTATCATTGTTTGTAATGGCTTCACTGGTTCCTTGTTTAATTAGACCGCCAATTCCCAAAGTGCGCTTGAAAGTTCGGCATATGGGGATCACGTTAAAAAAAAAAAAGTTGTGGTTTTCTGTTATGCATTTCTTTTTGTCTTTTGTTTTTGCTCTTTCTTGAGTAAACAAAATGAAATCAGGAACCAAAGCATCTCTGTTTGAAACAGAAAGCGTTGGTATATTAAGGAGTGAAGCTAATCAAAGACTGTTTGTCTACAGAAAAGAAGCCGGAGTAAAATGTAGTTTGCCAGATTACTCCCACACAAGAGTCTTAAAAATAAATTATTTTAGGTTTTTGTTAAGCACTGCTGAATTGTACCGTGTGTGGGCACTTTTCTGGTTTTATGCAAGGTTAGGAGACATCTTTGGTGGTTTTAAGCTGTTGGTTGCGTTCAGTCTAGTGACTTTCTCAACTCCTGACTCTTAAGAATAGGGAAGGTAGGTCTTTGGTTCTCTATAAAGATAACAGGTTGCTGGGCAGGAATAGCCTCCTTTTAAAGACAGCAGCTGCTACATTTGTGTGTGTGTGTGCGTGTGTGTGTGTGTGTGTGTGTGTGTGTTCGTGTGTGTTCCTGTTCTTTGTTGGTGACGTTAGTGCATACTGACAGCAGCAAGGCTTTTTCCCAACTGGAATTTGCAGAATCTTTGGGAGTTCAAAGAATGAATAATATTAAATTGAGAATGAATCCATTTATTTTGTGATCAGTGTCCCATAAATTGAACTAATCTTCAGAAGGTTTTTTTGGAGGAATTTTGTGTGCATGATGTTTATACTGGTTTCTCAATCTTTTATTAATATTGGATTGCTAAGAAAGAATTGAGGCGGACTGTAGTTTTAGGGGACAGTACCACACCCTGCAAATGTGTTCCATTGTAATGTGCTATTTTCAAATTCATAATGTGAGTTTCCAATCCAGCGTAATTTTGAGTATTCATTTAGACAAAAATTAATTGCATTTTGCTGTAGCCTTTGAGGTGTGATGTTAGTGATAGAATACTAAAAGCCATGAAGATAAAACAAACAGCTGCCAGTAGGGAGTATTATAAATTAAACAACATTAAAAATTTTACAGCATTCAAACCGCGCCCCCCAATCATTAGTTAATTTAGTTACTGATGGCCACTCTTGACATGTGCCCTTCTTTCTCTTTTCTGTACTCAAGAGCAACACATTATTTTACTTCATTCTCTACAGCAATCTCTGAAAATGTTCCCGATTCTTGGTGGCAGAGAGGAGCAAGTCCCCTAATGCCTGGCTAGGGGGAAAAAACAACAACAACCTCTCAAGCATATGGAGACATCTAGAAAAAGATGTGCATCGTCAGCTGTGATTCCATTGTGTGCTCTTAGACTGGGTCTGAGCCTTCTTCCTCCTGGGAATTTCAGTCTTAACAGAGGAGTTCTTTGACTTTTAGATGTCAGGATACTGAAGCAGAGGGTAGACAAGAGCTCACCAATTATGAATTTAATATTTTTTAGATAGTTTGGCTCTGATTTTAACCCTTCATTGGTTAAATATTTACATGACTTTTGCTCAGTGTTAGAGGAGTGTTTTACTGGAAATATAAAATGTAAGGATGGGGGGAGGACTTGGGCCGTGATAGGAAAGTTCATAAAGAGATAATTAATGCTCCTTAGTTGGCTTTATCTATAGTTACATCATATTAAAGCTTCCCAAGCCTCAGAATCCAGGACCTGTGAGTAGTCTTCCATTACACACCCTATATTTAAGGATTCAGTACCTTCGCTGTTTCAAATCACATCAGGTTGAAATGTGACCCATAAGTTGGCAGCTTGGATTTCTTAGGAAAAAATTGTGTTGTATTGAGTTTAAAAGCGATTCTTTTAAGTAGTCCTTAGGATGTTGGGTAGCAAAAAATAAAAAGGAGGGCAAGGGTCTCTTTAAACAATTTTTCTAGAAGATTAGTTTTTCTGAAATGCGCAGTCTGTCCTTAGTTGATATTTTGACCATTATTATGTCATGGTTGAAATTATATTTGAAAGCATAATTAATGCTTAGCTATTTTTATGGCGAAACGGCTATTGAAGAAATTGCTAGCTTTTCAATATTTTGTGTTTATAGTTTTGTTTGGTAATTATGTTATTACATGCTCTATCAGTTTTAAATTGAGAATAAGAGGGAGAAAATAAGTCACAGCTTTAAGGTATTGGTCTTTTATTGCAGTAAATCATAAAATCAGCGGCAAATCAGGATCTTTTCTCCTAGTGAAAAAGTCAGACTATATTTACATACCAATAATGAAAACCATTTAAAGAAAACCAGAACGAAACCCTGTTTTTTTACTACTCTCTCATATCTCAAGCTAATTTTTACCTCTATGTCTTGTTTTCTAAACAAAAAAGATCTTAGCGTTTATGTGTTTATTTCCTTTTTTTTTTGTTTTAAAGGCTTGTAGAAGGGTTTATGAATTGCAAAGTGTAGAAAGAATGTTATGTTCTGTTACTCTTTAAAGTCTATTAAAAGTAATGTCTGTAAAAGCTATAAAATATAATTTTAGTGTTACAGACCCTCAATTTAGACAGCATAAAGAAAATACATCCTTTATGGATTCTAGATACTAGTTTCTAAATAGAAGTGAGATTATGACTTTTGTGGCTATTTTAGAAGCTGGTGAAGTTGTCCTAGCTTTTTTAAAACTGAGGCAAAACTGATTATGAAAAGGAGTGGGTCTCTTAAAGGTAAACTTGTGCAATGAAGGTAACTGAAAGTAAGATACTCGTCTGCAGATAGATCATAATAATCTTGGTTTTTAGGGCCAAGATTTTGTATGTTTACCCTATAAAATGTTCATCAATGAGCACATTTGTGGCTTCCTGTGGCTGTGATGACATAATGCAATTGTGGAAACACTGATTGTAAGACATTTTTCAGATGGTTCCCTAGTTGGAAATTTCTAGAGAAGAATTCAATAAGCAGGGGACCGACCTATGGTTGTATTTTACTTAGCTGCTTTTGAGGCTTTTGGACACAGAATCTTAATTTTAAGTAAGAAAGAGAGGAGGTATCTATAGGTAGATATTATTAAAACTAGGTAAAAGTTCTGAAAGAAAAAAATGATTTTTACTTTGGGTATCAGTTGCCAGATACATGGAGACTTGAAGTTAGCAGGTGAATTCTGGCAGAATTTATGCCATATAGGCAGCCAATCATGAGCTGTTAGGAGTTTCTGATGGCCAACTTAAATCTCATTTTGAGCTTTTTATTTTATTTATTTATTTATTTTTATTTTATTTTTTTTAGCTGAGCCATCCTGCTACCTATTGGTAGCTTAGCGGCTGCTCAGCTCGGGCTGGCATCAAACCGCTGTTGCTCAGAGCTCAAACTCTTGAGCGAGCTCTTAACCAACTGAGCCACTCGGCCGGCCCCTCATTTTGAGCTTTTTAGATCGTGTCTTTGCATTCTTGCCTCAACTAACCATTGTTTCATTCATTTGTTCAGTTATTTAATGAGTTATTCGAGTGTCCCAGCATTGGCAGTTTATGTCAACCAATGGTTGTTGGTGCCAATTCAACACCAACAGGAATCCCCAATTTGAGGTGCAGTGAAGAAGGAAACTTCATTCTGTGCAAACAGCTCAATTGTGATACAGCACAACTGAACAGCACGACTGTGGAACAGCTCAGTAGTGTTCCAGTTCAATTATGAAGCAGCATGGCTGTGAGGCAGCCCTGCTTTGCTCTGTGCAGGCCTGCTCTGCTTTAGTGAGATTTTAGCTCCAGCCAGGGAAATGCAGTCTTCTATCTTTGGTGGAAAGGGAAAGTAGACTCTCTGAGTCAGAGTGGAGCTGACTTATATAGAGAGAAGTCCTTGCCTGATCCCTGATTGTCCATACTCATGCAAATGAGGACTCCAAATCCCCCCAGTTTGATTGGTCCAAAAAGCACTGTCCTGATTGGTCGGAATGGAGCTCCTCTGTTTGGTTGGTGAAGGGGTATAGCTGTGTAGCTCCCATTGGATGGGCAAAGCCTCAATTCTATTGGTTGAAATACAACTTCAGGAACTCTTTTATAGGGGTTGGTTCAGATGGCAGGAACACAGTGCAGGCAGGCAGTTCAGTGCAGGCTTCTCCCTGAAGTGTCATTTGTGCTAGAGGCCCCTGTTTAGAAATGGCTGCTAGGCTCTGTTTTTTAAAATCTGAGCCCAGTTACCACCAGGAATTCTTAATAGCTTTCTTTTTTCTCAGGGTCCACAGATAGTACAGACCATCCATTACAGTCCAGTGATTAAAGGGGGAACATAGAGTAGGTGACATGTTTTGGTGGGGGAGAAGGTAGAAAGGGACATGTTTGCCTTAATTTTCAGTTTGCTTTGACACTAAAGATTTGTTCCCCTTTTTGAGTGTGTGTGTGTGTGTGTGTATAGTTTTAATTATATAATGTCAGAAAATTCTGTTTTGATTTGGGTTTGGGTTTTTCCCCCTGAAGATAGGATTATAATGTTTATAATAAAAAGGTTGTTAAATATTCTCTTGACTGATTAGCTTATGAGTAATAGATTTCCTTTAATGAAAGTATGAATTTGTTTTATTTCCTCTGAAATCATGTCACGTGTGGTCAGGATGGTAGTCTTTAGTTGGTTGAAGGTGACAGTGCAATGCATCAGGGCCCTCCCATTTCTATGCATTGTCTGTGCATTGGCGCTACCTCACGGCTGACACAGTCTGGGCTTTACCACCCTAGGTTTGTAAAGGATGGAAAACTCCATTCTGTTATGGTGTTCTGTTATGGTTGTCAGTTTTTCTAGATGTAACATTCTTGACTAAAATTTTGCCTGTATTGGGAGAGTAACAGTGGTAACGTAAATGATAATAGTGCCAACAATCTGCTGCAGTAGTTCCCACTTATCCACAGTTTTGTGTTCCGCAGTTTCAGTTGCCCGTGGTCAACCACAGTCCGAAATATTAGATGGAAAATTCCGGAAATAAACAATTTATAAGTTTTAAATCGCATGTCTGTGTAACGTGATGAAATCTCAGTCAGTCCCACACCATCCCACTCCATCCCACCTGAGACATGACTCATCCTTTTGTCCAGGGTCTCCATGCTGGTCAGTCACTTAGTTGCCATCTAGGTTATTAGGTTGACTGTCTTGGTATTTTAGAGCTTGTGTTCAGGTAACCCTTATTTTACTTAAGAGTGGCTCCAAACAGCAGGAGTAGTGATGCTGGCAATTTGGATATGCCAAAGAGAAGAATTTGGATATGCTTAAAGCACTTCCTTGAAGTGAAAAGGTGAAAGTTCTCTACTTAATAAGAAAAGAAAAATCGTATGCTGTGGTTGCTAAGATCTACGGTAAGAATGAATCTTCTATCTGTGAAATTGCATAATTTATAAATTAAACTTTATCATAGGTACATATATACAGGAAAAAGCAGAGTATATGTAGGGTTTGTTACTATCCGTGGTTTCAGCCATCAGCTGGGGGTCTTGGGCTGGCTCCCCCATGGATAAATGGGAATTACTGTATAGGCTTTTTAAGATGTGTTCCAATCTTTCATTCTTGCTACAACCCTATTAAATAGAGGTTACCCCCATATTCCAGAAGATGAAGCTTAAAGGGTATTAAGTCATTGTGCCTATGGGCAAAACTTTGGGGGGGGGGGAAATTAACTTTGACTAGTGAGGAGGGAAAGAAATCATACATTTCAGAGGGACTGGTGAGTCTGAGAATATCTTCCTTTTAGGAATCTGATAAGCAAATGTTTGCAGGCCTTTATAAGGCTGTCAGTCTAGTTTAGTACATAAAAAAGGATGAATAGATTTGTATGGTTCCAGTCCTGCAAATAATGTCAGCAGGTATCCCCCAAACCCTGGCCTCAAGGCAGGCCTAAACCTAGACAGATGTTAATTATCTTAAGACCTACACTGAGAAAGTGCAGTGTTTAACAATTCTTAAATTCCAGGATTCTTTCTTGCCTTAATTTTCACAGTGTAGGAACTGTAATAAATGTAAAAATGAGTAACATTTATTGAGTGCTTACTAAGAACATGGTGTAAGGTTAAGATGCCCTTATTGTATACTTTTGTATATTTCTCACTCTAATGCAGTGATATGATAATATCGTTCCTCTTTTACTGTTCAGGAAGTGGAGGTATAGAGCTGTCACATAAGTTGCCAAAGGTCACATAGCCCGACTACTGGAGAGGAGTTTGAACCCAGGCAAACATTGCCCCGTAGCCCTGCCCCCTTAACTTGTGCTTTTGTTAGCTGGTAGGCTACACTTCCTCCCAGCATAGTGTGTAAGTGTCTTATCCAGTGCTTTGTTGAGATAACTCAGTAATTCTCCACTAGGAAAGGGAAAATGGGTAGTAGTGGGTTTTGAAAAATCCTATTCAGGTTGCCTGTTGTTTCTTACAATACAATGCTCAGAAAATAAGTTCAAGAAAACTTGATTGTGGAGGAGAGGTAGAAAATAAATTGAGATAGCACTGTAAGGGATATATAGGTTTAGAAAGGATGAAACACTGACATAGATATGTGGCTTCTTATTTCTTAAAAATATGTTTAATTCTAGTATGTTTACGTATTAGGTGGTGATCGTGTGGTGCTTGCTTTGCAGATTTTTTTTGCAATCCATGTAGCATGGATGACGACGCGGTGTTGAGATATTGTAGTCCCCAAAGAAGGCTGATAATATATGCAGTCATCTGACTTGTGCTCTGCTATTTGTGGAATTCTTCTGTCTGCTCAATTGTTTGGAGGGAGTGGGGAGAGCTGCCAGGGAGCCCTTTCACCTTAGGCACATGTGGGGGTCAGCACGCACTGCGTGCAGTGTTCCAGCTGCCGAGGACTGAAGACTTGTTGTCACAGATGAAAATATAATGCATGGCATTTTCTGTTCATTTAGTGTGTCCGTATGAAATGTGATCCCACATCTCCAAGGCTTAACTTGCAGAGAGTGTGAGTGAGTTTTGGAAGCTCCTTTTGGTGCTGGCTGATCTCTGCCCATTGAAATACCAGCTAAATGAGGGTTGCCTTTTCTAGGGGCTGAGCCCTGCTTATACAGTCAGCTCATGATTCAGACATGAAATGACTTCCCTTTTCTTGGGCGTTAGAGCGGCGTTTGTAAGAATATTTAATAGTAATTTAGATGAACATTTTTAATTCTATTGTTGTTTGATAACGAAAGCTTTCAGTTTTTGTTAAAATGTAAATTTAAAAATTGAATTGCATATCTTAGAGGAGCCTGTATCTTTTATTCGACTCATTTCTAGGCATCTCTAGAGCCAAACTAAATGGAAAATTTAGATAGTTATATGGGTAAATTTTTTTGAAATACATTTTTACTGTACTGGTATATATATTTTAAAAATAGAATTATTCATAAATATGTTTATTAGGTAATCTCCTCTGGTTGTTGTTGGCACATAGGTGGCAAATTCTTTCACATATATTTTTAGATTCCAAAATAAGGAATACAGAAATTCTTTATTAAAAATCTGAGTGTCAGGAATGTATGAATTTTGACAATTTAACAATATTTTTCTTTTCCCTAATAGTCTGTCTTGAAATGACAAAAGCTGGTTGTGATAGCTACGGAGACGGGCAGCGGGGTTTGTGGGGGGTGCCAAGGCGATTCTGCTGGGCTGTACCCGCCACCTCGTGCCTGCAGCCTGTCGTGGCTCTGTGTTGGGCGTCCTGTGCGTGGAGACGAGGCCCAGCATGGCTCAGTACCTGGAAGTGAGGATGGAATGGTGAATAATGGTACAACTTCAGGCTGCTTCATTCAGCTTGGGTCTAAATCTTCTGTAGACTTTTCTCCTCCTCCTCCTTTATCCTCTTATTCCATGACTTGCTCAGTTTTTTTCCCCTGAACTCCGCAATAGAGGGAAAAGTTATTTTGATCTTGTGGGGTAAGCTTGAACGCCGCAGTCAGTCGAAGGAACTATTCATTTGACTATATTCCACTGTCGTGTCGACGGGTTCAAGTTGGAGATGGAAGATGGGTGGATCCCTACGTATTTCATGTATGATCATGACCTCTGGTTTCCCTCTTGACCACACAGAGTTGCTCTGCTAACAGCACTTAGTGAGAAGCTGGCTATCTGTTAAGTAAGCCATTAGGGCGAAAACAGATCACTAAACACAGGCACAGTGCAGCAGTTGGCTGACTTGTTGGAAGCTAGTCGTCTGCTGGGCGCTGTGGGCCTGAAGACTGTGGGTGCTGCGCCTCTGTTGTCTAATAGAATTGCGTATTGCATTCCCCCAGGTTTTACGTGTTTTATTTCTCCTGTTTAAGGATATTGTTACAGATTCCATAGTGCTCGATGCCGTGAAAGTTCATTAGAGTTAAGTTCATTAGGTCAAAACGGGGTCAGTTGGAAATACTGAGGTGAATTGAGATTGGGGAAAATTGTGACCACATTCCTAAACCTTAGGGGCGCCTGCCTGAGTTTCTGGCTGTGTATTGTTGTGCGTTGTTTCTGTAATTATATTTTGAGAATTATTTTTTGTGTAGTGTTCTTGTTGCTGTTTTCAGTAATACTGATACCTTGATTCCTTAAAGCTTTCCTATAAAAGTATGATATAAACATGTTTATTCTATTTACAGATGCCAGTTTATTGTGTTCTAGCACCACCAGAGTCTTTTAAAAAAGAATAAAGAAATAGTAAATAAATAATGGAGCCTTGTGGAGGAAATGGAAGTCACATAAAGCTCTTTTATTTTTGCTATACTGCCTTTCATTTTAAGCAAGGGGTGTGTATAATTAAGAATTGTACTAACAAATGAAAGGCGTTAAGCTATTAGACATAACACAAGAAAATGACATGATGCCCATTGTGAACTGAACACATTGACTGTGACATTTGACAGTGACAAAAGTCACCAAAATGCCTGGACATTGAAGGACATTAGAAATAAAACTGGAGCATTACCTTTCTCTGGTTAAAGGACACTCACATAATAACAGCGGCATTCTCATAATCATTGATGACCTCACTGCAATAGTAAATATTCTCCCTTTGAGAAAAGGCATTCAGGAGAGAAGAGCCAGGAGATGACGGGAACCCAGGTTTTTGGCTCTAGGCAGGCTAGACGCTTGGGCAGGAAGGGACGGGACCTGGGCACATCTGGCCTGGCCCTGCATGCAGGACAGCCGTAGGGCAGGGTGAGCTGGGACTCCTGCCGGGGTCATGATTCTCATTACAAGAGGTCCTCAGCTGCTCCCTGCCTCTCCTCACTGTCACAGTCACTGGAGGCAGCCACTGGCCCTCTGGTGGGGGAGGAAGGGAAGAGGAGATAGGAGAGAGAGCCTGTGGTAGATGGCGCATGGGGTGAGTCCCAGGGGATTGGGGTCCCAGATGTCACCCGCACACCAGTTGTCTGCATCAGGGCTGCCCACCACGGCTGTCATGTATGGCATCGTCTGACCTGCACCCTTAATTCTGGAACAGGATGACAGTGCTGAGGGTCGGCTCCCTCCAGGCACCCCTGGGCCCCACAGCCCTCCTACCCCATGCTCTGTGTCACCACACCGAGCGTTTGGGGATTCTTTTCCCTTTTTCAGTGAGGAGTGAGGACGCGACACCACCCAAGAACAGATAAAGACCATGTAAGGCAAGGGCAGGCCTCTGGGGCCTGTGATTTTCGGAGACTGAGCTCCTTGCTTTTTCGCCTGGCTTGGCCTCAGGACCGAGGGCAGCCTTCTCAGCGAGCGACTGTGTTTTCCAGGCTCTGCGAGCCCTTTTCCGGTCCCTCCTTGAGAAAGTTCCCAGTGGGTTCAGGTATCTCTAGCAGCTTCAGCCCAGTCTTTCCGGGCCTGCCTCATTTTTTCATAGGTGTTTACTCTTCTTCGAGAAAGGGATTCATTGAGTGTATGTAGAATGGGGTAAACAAGAGAGTGGCAGCAGCAAGAAACTGGAGTGGCCTCCAGAGGAGCTGCTGTGTTGGATCTGGGCAGATGGGAAAAGACTGACGCGAAGAAGGGCCTTGACAGAAACCTGTAACGCACTGAAGGAATGTATAGAAGGTACACACATGCCCTTGTAGCTGGAAAGATTTTTCACGATGTATTACTGGTTTATCAGCTTGATCAAATTGAGTAGTCAACTGAGAGTATTGTTACTTTAAGTGGATTAGGCGACTTATACGGGCTTTTTGGGGAAGTTTTAGATAAATACACAGAGTGTTGAGTTCATAACAAGTTAGTAAAGCAAATTAAAATTTTTGATATACATTCTTTGGAGTTAAATATCAAGGAGAGAAAGACGATGAACTAAAGTGCTGGCATTAAAATTTGCCCTTCTATTGTATTCTATAAATGTGTCTAAAATGATTATATGCATCGGCTTATTGTCTGACCAAAACAGGTAAAACATGATATTGTACCTGTGTTCTTATTGATGTGCTAAAATTGGGGTATATAGTAAGAAGGGAAATTATATATTTATATATATTTTTTATTCTGCCCCTCCTCTCAGATAGTATATAGAACAGCTTAAAGGCTTTCATTTTAAAACTATATTTTGAAGCGGTTTAACAAATTTTCCTTCCATATTCTGAGTCATTAATACACCGATCTTCCCCGAATACCCCTTTTATAATAATGATTTCCCACTCCCTACAATATGACATTTCCAAACACTCACTAGTTAGGTCTGTCACAAACCCATTTTCCCTTTCTACTTTTATCTGAGCCTTTGTACCGGTTAGTCTGTTTTTCCAGGCCTCTTGTGAACATGTATGTTGGTTCACATGCTCTTTGATTTGCCTAGAGAAAACTAATGTTATTCTAAAATTCAGGAAGCAATCCTTTGAAATAAAGCTGTATTTGGGAGCTTATATTACTGATCTCAGTTAATAGCAATATATATAATCAGTCAAAACAAATGGAGTCTAACAATATTCAGAAGTTATTAGTAAGTTGCTTATTACACTGATTACAGATTTTACAAAAAGGTATATAAAAAGAAGAAAGTCCACTTACCTTCAAATCAGAAACAATCAAGACTTAAATTTTTGGCTTTGTGGCTTCAGTAAAACTGAGCATTTTTCATACCCAGACTTATTAAATTTTCCCCTGCAGAATATTTTGACACTATGGTGAGAAGAGGGATTAATAATCTCCGTTTATAGCGGAAAGAGGAGAAAAAAGGTAAAGAAAACCTTGGGGAAATTCAGTAGTTCTGGAAAGGTAATAAAACAAAGCCAAATACAAAGAAAGTATACCAGGGCTGGCACTTAAATACTTCCTTGGAAGAAGTGATAAAGAAGAACGAAACTGTCACTTGAAGGGCTGCTGTCTCAATAGATAAAATAATGGAATTCTACAGCTATCTGAAGAGCAAAGCCCTTATGGTCCACACATTAATATATATTTGTGGCAACACCTATAAAAATATTCTCCACCTTCTCCTAAAATTTCTACTCAAAAAATAATTTCTTATTTTGTGGGATCACTATATTTGCAGAATAAGTCAGAATGCTATTTATCTGCCTGTCCTCTATTCACATTCTGTCACCAACCAATTATATATTAAGTAGTCGAAACAGTATACAACTCAGGTGGAAAAGCAGGGTTGTGCTTTGTGACATGCAGTGTCATCTGTCTCTATTTCTTAGCTCCCATGATGCTTCAGTAATGTGGCAGAATGAGCGGCTAAATAGCATTTCAGTGCTGAATATGCTTTGTCGTTTTCCGTGTGTGTGTGTGTGTGTGTGTGTGTGTGTGTGTGTGTGTGTGTGTTGGATGAACTATTTGAAAGTAAGTTATAGACGACCCTTTATTTACAAAGTACCTTGCCTTAAAGTCATTACCTTATATAACCCACACAATAGCACTGTTACACCTAAGAAAACTAATATCAAATATCAACCACCTACTTCAATTTCCCCAGTTGTCCCCAAAATGTCTGTTACAGCTTTGGTTTTCAAACCAGGATTAATCAAGGTCACTCATTGTATTTGGTTCTGTAGGTCTTTTAATATGAAACAGCCCCCTAGTTTTTGTTTGTTCTTTATTTTGTTTTCTTTTTAGACACTGACTTTTTTTTAAAGCTTATTGTTTCTAATTTAAAAAGTGTTAATTGTGAAATCCATATAAAATTTACAATCTTAGTTTGTTTTTTTTAAACGTTTTATTGGGGAATTGGGGAAGGAGAACAGACAAGTAGCTGTCTTTTTTGTTCTTCAGTCTAGTTGTTGGCCCATGTTGGTATTATCATTGCGCTCTTCCCGGGTGAGGCAGTCGCTCGCTGGCCATTGGACAGCTGCTCACAGCAGCTCACGCCAGCTGCCGGCCAGCCCCCCGCAGCCTACGCCATCGCCGGAGACTCACAGCAGCCCAGCTCCAGGTCGAGCTGTTGTTCACCATCTTAGCTGTAGAGGGCGCAGCATCACTGGCCCTCATGTGGGATCCGAACCAGCAGCCCTGCTGCTCAGAGCTTGCGCTCCCAAGCGAACGTCTGACCAGCGCGCCACTCTGTCGGGCAGTTCAGTAATGTTAGGTGAATTCACATTGTTGTGCAAGCAACCTTTTCAATGTTCAGACTTCAGTTTTTTCAGAAGTGTTAGGAAATTAAATTGTTAAATATATTAATGAATTTGATCAGGGCTATAGAAAAGCATAACCTTTCAGAGCTTATTGCTTGAGATAGTGGCATCTTAGAACATTTTCGTGGCACACGCTCCTTCTAAAGTCTCTAGATCTGGACCTAGATATGCTTTCTACAAATACATGGTAAGGAGATACACCTAGTGCTGTGAAGGATGCAAGTGTAGAGGTAACACCTGCCAATGAGAACATTTATACTCAGAGAACTTGTCAGAGTTTTTTCCTGTTGGAAGGCAGGTTTCTGTCTTAGGAGGAGGGGGGTTTGAGATCGAGACATTAATTTTGTAGCCCTCTTTGGTAAATTGAAAGCTTTTATTCAAACACTTCTTTGGAGTAATGTTATAGAGACAAAAATTTCCTGGGGCTTTTAGGAGTGTGGCAGCTGAGTGTCTTGAATATTTGACGACACCTTAACTTTGAATTTGAAGGTTTCTGTTTCTTTTTGCTTTTTCTTTGCAGTGTCTTCATTTGTTCTCCCTTTTGATTTTCCTCCTCCCAAATGATTTCCTGCTTCTTTCGTTTCTTTTTAATCCTTCTTCTCTTTCCTACTTGAGAACCTCATTAAAGTATAGTAGAGCCTGTGTTCCCTTATGAATCACAGTGGTTATCCGGGGCTCATTCTCACTTTGAGAAATGGAGTAGAAAGGTAAAAATCACTCACAGGTGTGCAGTATGCATCAGCGAGGTTAGTCTCGCCTGCCTAACGCAGTGGAAAAGGCGTAGTTAGATTCCTAATAACCTCAGGGTAAGAGTTGTGGGTGGGAAAGACACTAGCACTCAAAGAAAACAAGAAATAACACAAGAATTTAAATAATCCCAGAATAACTCTCAGCTTGAAACTTTTAGCTTCAGAAAAAAAAAAAAAGACAAAAGCCACGGTTATCTTCTCTTACTCTTACTCTTGGAGGTGGAACATTGTGAGGCTAATGGCCATGAGCCTTGCTCTGAACCTGACTGGATGGGCAGAGACGCAGACACCCCCACAATAAAACAGCAAAACCAAATGTTCCGCTCAAGAATAATGCGAATATTATTTTTGGTATTTAAACTGGGAAATCGTATACTTAGGAAACAGATAAGAACCATCAGGAATGGCAAGAAAAGTAGGGCTGTACATAGGCCTTTTTATTTAACAAATATGGGCTATTTTGGGTCAGCTGGGAGGAAAATACTTCAGGGTTCTGAAATGTAACCACGACAGGGACATTAAGGATAGGTGTGTGTGTGTGTATGTGGCGGGGGTTTGGGGGGCTACAAAAATAATACAGTAGTTCCCACCGACTTACGAACGAGTTCTGTTCTGAGAGAACATTTCGTAAGTCGCATTCATTCGTAAGTCTGACCAAGTGAGTCTTCTACACCTTTGATACAAAATATACAATGTAAAGCCAGTGGTTGAACGATTCATGTTATAAGAGCAAGCGATACTTTGTGAGGGTGAAAAGGGTAACTATTGCATTGTTCTGTACACCTGAAACTAACAATAAAAAAAAATGTATTTAGTAGGAAAATAACGAGAACATGGGATGATAATAAAGGGTATTCATAACAGCTTCCATTTAAAAATGAAAAGCAAACTCCATAAAAATGGATTCAAAATTGATACATCTCAGTTGTCATTAGAAAATGCATGTCCCTGAAAAATACAATTTTGCAAAATGTTTAAATGTTTATATACAAAAAACTAGAGACTTCTAAGAATGTATGAGCATAATTAAATCATGAAGAGAGTTTTCTGACCACTGTAAATTAAAAAATAAAGCACTGATCTCACCACTGATCAAACAAAAGTTTTCAACATCAAGAAAATTAAATTTATAACTTTACTGACAATTGTCACACCAATAAACTTTAATTTAAAAAAAAAAAAAGAGCAAGCGATGTCTACCATCTTTTCGCCTCGGTCCAATCTCTCAATTATTTTCACTTTTGTTTTCCATGGCTATTGGTTTGCGCTTCCTAGCAGTCCCCTCCACATCACCACTGCTTTTCCTCCTGCTTCCAGACATCCTGGGCTCTGATTGATCAGCGCTTTACTACTGTACTGTACACTGTCGCACTGTACAGTAAGCACATAACACAACTGTGACAATGTCTGGCAGACACGCGAGCTACTTCTGCGATTTGTTTGCATCCATGAATGTTCGTAATGCAAGGTCTGTTTGTATCTGTGAAAGTTCACAACTTGAATGTTTGTATGTCGGGAATTTACTATCTAAAGAAAGTGATATTATCGTGAAACAGTAACTGTACAAAATCTTCAGAAAATTGAGGTCTTGTATATCTGACTTTTTCCAGTTCTGGCTTTATTCCTTTGAGCACCTCAGATTTTAAAATTAGTTATTTAAGAGAGAATACTTTAAAACAAATAGTATTTCCCTATTTTCTAAACTGATTTGAAATGTGCCAAAATTCACTGGGGTCCATGAGATCTTTTAAGATACTGATTTGTTTGTCTCTCCACTAAGTAACTGTGAATTGTAGACCCCTCCCTGTGGGACTCTAGCTAACCTCTGAACTTGCAGTTCTCTGTCTCTGTTCACAGGGTCTTACTTTTTGTGTATATGTGTGTATGTTTAAAAAAAATTTTTATTTTTAATAACAGTCCCTTTTCTTTCTGAAATTCTGCACTTTATCTGCTGTGGATTTGGAAACCAGGCTTGTTTATTGTTTATTCAGCAAACTTAATGAGTACTTCCTTTCTACAGACATTGGGAATACAAAGATTAAAAAAGAAATGGCCCCATCCTTGACGATCTGACAGTTTAGGGATGGAAAGAGACAAGTAATTACAATACAATATATGCCTTAGAATAGAAAATTTTAAGCAGAGGGCCAGACAGATACTTTATAGGAACAGTTAATTTTGCGTGGTGAGGAAAGGCTTCATAGCTGCTGTAGTGTTTGATTTGAGCCTCAATGGCTAATTGAGATTTTGTCAGAGAAGAGAAAAGGCATTCTCGAGACATGTGCATAGGAAGAAAATAGAAAATATTATAGTATGTTTGCATTTCCTCTTATATGCATTTTTAATAAGATTTATGTGAGAATCTGAGAGACTCATATCAGTAAAGTTAGTGGTGTTTAGTTTAGGGCCCAGAATTTGGGATATTTGTTTTGAAATGTTCAGAAGGAAGCCTTTTATTCCTTGCCTCCTTTTCATTTCTTGCTCGTGTTCTGGTTTAGGGAGTTCTGTTTACTGTCGCTGCGGAATATGCCATCCGAAACTTGGTGGCACTGTGCTCACAGATGTTGTGGGTCGGGATTGGAAAATGTGTGATGTGTGTCTTGATGGACACAGCTTACCTGCTCCATGAAGTCGCGCATCTCAGCCGGGAAGCTCAAAGCCAGGATGAGGCAATGGCTCAGCTCTGGAATTGGCTCTCGGCTTGCTTTGCTCCCTTCCGTGCCTGGTTTTTGGTGTGGCTGTTGGCCGGGACCTCGGCTGCGTTTTGGGCTAGAATCCCTACATATGGCCTCTCTGTACACCTGCCTGGGCTTCCATCACAGCATGGCTGTTGGCGTTCAGAGAGGGAGCGTTCCAAGGAAGTGGTATCTCCTTTTATGACTTAACCGTGGAAGTCACATAGGGTCACTCATGCCTTAGTCTCAGACTCCCATGTCCAGATTCAGAACGTAGACCTGGGAACATGGATCCGAGCTTTCCTTGGGAGGCATGTTAAAAGTTGAATCAGAAGACGAACACGTGGGCTGGGAGGTTGTGGTCGTCTTTGGAACCATCATCTGTCACAGGCTAAGTTGTAGAAAGTCGGAGTGTTACTGTCCTTTCCTTTAAAACAAGAGAAGAGGAAGGAGAATTAATGTTGAGATATGTGAAGTCACTCGCTACATATGACCAGCTGTTCTTTAGTCCCACAAAAGGCAATGTTCTCCAACTATAGCTAATGGGATTTTAGTTAGACATTTAGAAGAACTTTCTGGTAAAAATTAGAGGCTTTTTTTTTTTTTTTGCCAGGGAAACTTTGTATGATTTAAAAGTAAGTTTCGTAATGATTAAGTATGTATTGCCTGTGGGTGGATCTGTCACTTTGAGCAGGTGATTGAATGTTTCTGAGGCCCAGTTTCCATTTTTGTTGAATGGGGATAATAATACTTGTTTGCCTCACAAGTGGTGAGGATCAAATAGGTTTTATTATTGATGAAGCAGAATGAATTAGATTTTAAAGAAATCTTCCGGTAAAGGATCTGTTTATCACCAAGGAGGATTCCAGGGTATTAATTAATCTTTCTAAAATGTTACTTTAAATTCTAGAATTCCCCGCCCCCCCCGCCCCCCCATAGGAGAAATGTGGCTGCTTTCTGTTATTTGTCTTAACTATTCCTGTGTTTCCTGTGTAGAACTCTTGATTTAAATGGTCATGACATAAATTTTGGACTGTTTGTTTTACTAGCAACAGTTGTAGGGAGTTAGTGCTGAAAGCCACTCCTGATGTGGGTAATAATTAACACAGTCCCCTCTGAAAGCACCAGAATGGTGCTGCTTCAGCAGATCATTGTATAGATAAGGCAGCTTTTTGCTCAAAATGATGCTGCTTTTTATGTGCTGGGAGCATGGATGATAGACTTCTTATTCTAAATCTGGAGTCCAGGACTTAGAATTTCAGAGTGCATCAATTGTCTACCTTGCTTAGCAAAATGGAAATTCCACCGTCTCTCCGAGGTTTAGAAAACTATGGGTGGGTCTCTGGTTTTTTAAAGACTCTTCAGGTGATTCTGATAGATGTGGTCGGGAGCTAGGCTTGAAGGTCCCCTGGTCTCAGTCCTCAGTGGAGGCAGGAGGCTGGAACCCTCCTTTCCAGTAGGAATGCTAGGAACCGAGAAGGAGTAGAGGTTAGGGGCCGTCAGCCGGGAGATTACCAGACAAAACTATCCATCGTCTTTCTGCGTGCAGGATTTGAGCTTACTCTTCCATATTAAGTTTTTCAGTAGCAGAAAGAGATAAGAAAACCACACACTGAGGTAACTAATGACATTTTATATACCACCAGTCACAGATTTTCCTGTGGAAAAGGCATTTCCATTTTCAGGATAAAATGAAAGGAAAACCTTTCAAGATCTTGTCATTAGTTTTTCTTCCTCCTCTCTCTTACCAGATGATGTCACCGAAGGGCAGAAAGGTTGTAAAATCCTAGAGAATCTATTAACAATTTGTGGACTGTTGTGTTGGAAGATGTAAATAGAACGCACCAGCAAACAGTGGAGTTCCTTGGATGCAAGAGGATTTTTATCTGTTTTTTAATTCTGTGAAGTCAGTTTGGAGTAGCACTTAAGAGCCACACTGCCTGGATTGTGGTCTGCCTCCGTCACTTGAACAAGCGGGACCTTGTGCCCCAGTTTCCTTAAATGTTCCAGAAATGCAAGGGTCACGCACACTCTGGAACAGCGTCTGTAAGGATACATTCTAAACTACCTTGTAATTATCAACTGTTCAGAGTAAATGTCCTATAACTCTGATCACACAATGAATATTATTATAATCACATAGCATTTTAGCACTTAGTTGGTCTAATTCAGTGGTTTGCAATGGATGGAGGTGGGAGGGAGGACAGATTATTTGAGGTATCACTTGGTTTACCTTGTTACATGCACGTGAGTCCATTGAAGTTGAAGGCAAAGCTGATGGTGCTGGTTTATGCAGAAGAGTGAGTGAAGGGTGATTTAAATCAATAAACTGAAAGCATGTCATATTTTAGAGCCCTTTTGGGGGGTATTTTAAAAACTACTCAGGTGGCAGAAGTTATTAATTATATAAAAAGTACCAGAAAAATAAAGTACATAAAATTCACATTTCATTAACCTGGGAGATTGAATGTTTGTTTGACATCTAAGTGTTGGCCTTAGAAGTGGACAGTGGTATTCTCTATGAAGAGATTATACTTAGATTTTTCAGCGAAATATCTAATGGGACATCAGTATTGGAATCATTGACTGGTTTTGATTACAATTATAATCCTTTTCTTTTGAGAAAATTACTGCATAAGACTTGAATGTTATTTTTGACTAATTCAGGATGTGGCTTAATATACAATAATTATCTGAAAAAAAATGAAGCTCTTGTTAAGAATGGTCAGACAGAATTCACCAAAATCATGTATTTGTTTTTCTTGGAGCTTGACAATAATCCTGTAAGTAGATGCTACAAAGCCACTTGAATCGCCAAGCAAAGCAAATCTCTTTAGCTGTTCTCCATCTCAGTGGTCTTCATTGTACAGTTTAATTAAACCTGATCATTAGTAAAAGTTCTGTTCTTCATAGGGATAAGTTGATTCTATGAATTTTCCAAGATCTGGCCTGTTTCATAGATAAATTCACATTTCACAAATCATACCAGAGGAGGCCTGTATTCAGTTGTGTTTCCCCAGAGTTACTACACAAATGGAGTACACTGATTTACCCCGAGACAACGGAAAACTTTATATAGCTGAATTCCCTAGCGGAGAATTTCCAGATCCACAGGGAGAGATGAGATAGTTATAGTTACCAGTGAAGAACACTTAGAAGCTCTGCTCATGAACTTCAAAGAACTAAATGCCTTCTCTTACTATAATGAGCAATGCATTTGTGAATAGCATAAAGGAATTTCTAGGATGATTGTAGTCTACCACTACATATAGAATAGAACCATTTATAAGTATGACTTATAAATCTCAGTAATGCTGTTATACTTTAGACTGACATCATTACTCCATTTCTAGTCTTCTGACCATGTGTCTACCTTCAATGAGTCATTATTGGTCAAGGGACTAAAACAGAAGATGGTCATTCCAGGCCTAGCTCCTCTTTGGTGAGAATTTTTCCTTTTGGGTCTGATTGTTGCACATTCACACAGCAAATAGTACAACCTTGTCAAATGACAAAACAAACAATTTAGTAACAAGTTTGATGTCCCTCAACCAAGGGAAAACAGTCCAGGAGTTGGGGGAGGACCTTACCTCGCAGGCAGTGGAGCGCTCCTCCCGAGGGGCTTCGAGCAAGTGCAAGTTTATAGAGCGTCAGAGGCAACGTGAGAACAGGCATGCTGGGTTAGGAGGTCAGGGATTTCCTTGTAAGGGCAGCAGGTCCGTTTTCCAGGGCAAGGTGAGCTGGCTAAAGCTGACTTGGGGGATTGTGACTGGTGGACGTTAGGTTTCCTTGCCAGGTGTTTCCTGTAAGTGCAGGCTGACTTAGGTTTACATTTATGACGTGGGCCAGACCACTGGGGTGGCCTGCATTTTGTGGGTCCCCATCTGTGAATTAACTTTATCAGTCTCACTGCCTAGCCCTGTCTTCACCTCCCAGCAGGCCGGTGGCTTGGCAGGACTTTTCTGGAAGCATCCGAAGGAACTGTGTCGTGCCCTGGGGCTCTACCAGTCTTACCCTTTCAGATGCCACTGAGTTGGATATGAAAAGTCACTGCCTTTCGATCATTTTCCTTAATTTTTCATATTTGTTTTTTATCTTGAAATAGGAACATTTATTAGTAAGTTAAATGAGCTATGCAGTCAGAGCTGTGGAAACTGTGGAGCGCCATCTGTGTAGTTTGTGATGTGCCATATCAACTCATATTTGAGCTTTTAGCAGGAAAAGTGATATAAAATTGCAAAGCGTTGTTATTAACACAGCGGATCCTACTGTGAATCAGGGTGAGAAAAGGGATGTCTGGGGAACAGACTGCTTTTCCATATCAGTTGTATTAACCCTTCTGGAGCACGTGATATCATTTAGTAATTTCCTAATTTGGTACACACCAGTTTGCTACCTTGGTATGTTGAAAAAGAAGTACATCCGTGCTCTGCCTTGGATCAACTAATTGTTACAAATAAGCTGCAATTTTTATTCAGAATAGATAACGTATGTGCTAACGTCCCTCTGTGGTTCATCTTCCGGAATTTCCGAGCAACAATTTCTAATGCTATCTAACAATGCAGCAGCAATAGCTTCCTCTATTAGATGCTGTTGGGCCTGGAGCAACAAATACAGTAAGTCCCTGACTTACAAACATTCGAGTTATGAACTTTCACAGATACAAATGGACCTTGCATTACGAATATTCATAGATGCGAACAAATCGTGGAAGTAGCTCACGTGTCTGCCGGATGTTTTCACAGTTGTGTTGCTGTGTGCTTACTGTACAGTGTGACAGTGTACAGTACAGTAGTACAGCGCTCAATCAGAGCCCAGGATGTCCAGAAGCAGGAGGAAAAGCAGTGGTGATGTGGAGGGGACTGCTAGGAAGTGCAAAGCAATAGCCATGGAAAACAAAAGTGAAAATAATTGAGAGATTGGACAGAGGCGAAAAGATGGTTGACGTCGCTCGTTCTTATAACACAAAATGTTCAGCCATTGGCTTTACATTGTATATTTGTGTCAAAGGTGTAGAAGACTCACTTTGTCGGACTTACGAATGAATCCAACTTACGAACGTTCTCCCGGAACGGAACTCGTTCGTAAGTTGGGGACTCACTGTACTCACCTTTCCTATCATGGAATATTAGTGTCTCCTAGTCTGCCATGGTTTTA
The DNA here is from genome assembly GCF_001890085.2 of Hipposideros armiger. Classification (NCBI taxonomy): domain Eukaryota; kingdom Metazoa; phylum Chordata; class Mammalia; order Chiroptera; family Hipposideridae; genus Hipposideros; species Hipposideros armiger. The sequence goes on from NW_017732000.1 coordinate 609,890, forward strand.
TTACACTGGGGCCAAGACCTCTTTGTTCCTTTTCTTCCTTGTTGAAACAAAACAAAATATGTGCTAATTTTTTCCCCCAGTTTTATCGAGATTAATTGACATATAACCTTATATTAGTTTAAGATGTACAACATAATTATTTGATACATGTATATATTGTGAAATGATCACAATAAGTATAGTCAACATCCATCGTCACAGTTATACATTTTTTTCTTATGATGAGAACTCTTTAGGATTTATTCTCTTAGCAACTTGCAAATATACAATATGGTATTATTAACTAGAGTCACCATGCTGTGCATGACATCCCCCGAACTTACGTATCTAACTGGAAGTTTGTATCTTTAGACCACCTTTACCCATTCCCGCCATCCCTGCAACTATTAATCTGTTCTCTATTTCAATGAGTTCATTTTGTTTTTGATTTTTACATATAAGTGAGATCATATGGTATTTGTCTTTCTCTATCTGACTTATTTCACTTAGCAAAATGCCCTCAAGGTCCATCCGTCTTGTTGCAAATGGCGGGATTGCCTCCTTTTTTATGGGTGAATAATATTCCATTGTATATATACAATACATTTTCTTTATTCATTCATCAGTACATGGGTCCTTAGGTTGTTTCCATGTCCTGGTTACTGTGAATAATGCAATGAATATGGGGAGGAGGCAAGTATCCCTTTAAGACAGTGATTTCATTTGAAATTGATGGATCATAAGGTAGTTCAATTTTTTTTTTTTTTAGGAACCTCCATACTGTTTTCTTTAGCAGCTGCACCAATTTACATTCCCACCAACAGTGCAGAAAAGGGGCTCCCTTTTCTCCACATCCTCACCAACACTTGTAATCTCTTGTCATTTTGATGAGGTGTGAGGTGATAGCTCATTGTGTTTTTGATTTGCATTTTCCTGATGATGAGTTGAGCATCTTTTCAGGTGCCTATTGGCTATCTGTCTGCCCTCTTTGGAAAAATATCTTTCCAAACCTTTTGATTTGCATTTCCCTGATTATTAGTGATGTTGAACAGCTTTTCATATATCTGTTGATTATTTGCATGACGTCTTTGGAAAAAGGTCTCTTCAGTTCTGCCTATTTTTTAATCGGATTGTTTGGGATTTTTTGCTATTGAGTTGTGTGACTTCTTTATATATTTTAGATATTGACCCCTTATCAGATATATGATTTGTAAACATATTCTCCCATTTTGTAGGATGCCTTTTCATTTTGTTGATGTTTTCCTTTGCTGTGCAAAACACTTATTTTGAATGTAAGACTCACAGTATGCTTTTATAACCCTTTATTTTAACCAATTAATTTATTAGTGTAGTCCAGTTAAAAATTTGACAAGGTTTCTTGATTATGGAAAGTGTTCTACAGAAATAGGAGGCCACCCCTGTACTTCTGTGAGGTGGGCCTCCTCATGGCTAACATGACCTTCACTCTTCTAGGAGACCTTTTGCAACAGCCTGAGCCCATCGATGATCTTCTCCCATCCTGATCTTCACCAGTGCTTATTACCCAGACCACACGTTTGGCTGTTGATAGCTTATCTTATGTTCTAATTTTTTCCCTGTGTTTAGGTTTTATATCTTTAATTACGAACTCCTTCAGCAGCTGCAGCTTGGGATAATATAAATAAAAGGAATTTGGGTGTAGATGTTTTGGGATTAGTTTTGGCTCCTCTACCCGTGAGTTGGAGACATACGCAGATTCTTAGTTTTTAATAATATTATCATTAACTGACGTAACTCACGTGATTTTTATGAAGAGTAAATGTGAAAATGTTTGCTTTAAATGCTTTATAGCCTTTTTGTTATGTTATAAAATGCCGTTACAAACATTTATTGTGGTTATGGGTGTGTTTAAATATGGCCACGAGATCTTAAATTGTTCATCATCTGGACCAGCTGTTGACTCTAAATGAGAGCTTCAGAGATTCTTGGGAAATGTCAAGTGAAATGTGTTATATTTAAAAAATCATCTAGCTTTGATCCCAATACCACATATTTTATTATCTCTGCTTCAGTTTTACATTTCTGTCATCACCTCTATAAGCTTGAGTAACATAAGAAATATTATTTTACATTTGGAAAGTGTGTGGTGTTGCAATAACAACCCCATTTCACCTACTAGGCTAGAAAAGAAAATACGAAAATACTTTTCCATGGTTGGTATTAGTATTTATATACTTTAGTATTGTACCTCTGTAGGGTTCTCTATAATAACTTTTATCACAGAGTCCTATTGTATTTTTATTGACATAGATTAGCATTACTATCTTCGGTTTAACAAATGAGCAGTTTGAAATGATGGGAACTTGATATTTATAGTTGAGCTAAGGTTAAGATTCAGGGTCCCATGGTAGTTAAAATCAAATACATTGAAATGCCCTGTGCTGTCTTTCTCTGTAGCTTCCTGAAATTCCGGAAATTAATTTTTTTGGTATTGGCTAACAGTCTTTTACAGTTTTAAAAAATTATTATGGAAAAGTCCAAAACGATGTAAAAGTAGATAGAATAATGTAATGAATTCCAATGAACCAACTCTGTACCTTGCCGACTAACCCCCACCAAATATTTTGAAGCAAATCTCAGATATGTCATTTCATACTATTAAGCAGTTTCATAAGGAACAGAATTTCATGTGTTACATATGAATTAACAAATGCTGACAGAGGAACAAAATCTTGCGCTGCTCAATCATTTGAAACTTTCGCTTCATAGTGGAGTAATTGTAGGATGTTGCTTTAGGCCTAGAGAGTGAGCACCTTGCTCTGAAGGATGCCTGTAACAGGCTTAAGCCTGAAACTAATAATCACACTCAATTCTAAGCTCTAGAGGGCAAGGGTCTCATCTTTTTTGCTTAGCACAGTGCCTAGCATAAGTAAATACCAACTAATTTGTTAAATGAATGAAAAAAATTAGTTTGAAAATGGAATTCTTGTGAAAACAAATCTTATTTGTGTTCATTGTCATTTGGAATTTGAAGTGGGGTGAGGGGAAGGGGGAAGGCACATAATGAATTAGAATTTGCCTTGGGGAAGAAAGAGAATTAAATTTGCCCTAAAACAGGTTCCTGAAACCTAGTAGGATCTCATTTTAAGAAAGCAGTAAATAAGGACCTGCCAAGTGGCTCAGTTGGTTAAGAGCTCGCTCAAGAGTGCGAGCTCTGAGCAACAGGGTCGCTGGTTCGATTCCCGGCCCCAGTTGAGCTGCTGCTGAGCTGCCAACAGGTGGCAGGATGGCTCAGCTTAAAAAAAAAAGCAAAGCAAAGAAAAAAAAAAAGCAGTAAATGGACAGACAAAACAAACTCCTAGACACAGACAAAGTATGGTGGTTACCAGAGGGGAGGGGGGCTATGAAGAGTATGTGGAGTATGAAAAGGATACAGTGAGTCAACATTGGTGATGGAGGGAGACCAGACTTTGAGTGGTGAGCACACAGTGCAACAATATACAGATAATGTGTTATAGAATTGTACATCTGAAACTTATAAAATGTTATTAAGCAATGCCACCCCAATATATTTAATAAAAAAGGAAAGAAGTTATATGAAGTGTATAGGTAAGTGGTAAGTAATTCATATGATTCCAATAAATGAAACAGAATAAAAGATATTTTTAAAACTTGTACATATAATTAGTTATTCAGTCTTCAGGCTACAGTTGACTTAGGGCATTACTGATACTCATTTTTTTCTCACGTTAAGAACCTGTTTGACACTTGTTTCCTATCTTATTTATAGAAGGCACAAACCATATGTTAAGAACTCGTGTTTGTGTATTCAAAACATGTAGAACTAATCCAACTGCCTGTTTTTGAGCCTTGGTTAGTTATTTATAAACGTCATAATCATGACACTTTTATATCCTTCAATGGGAAATTTAATGTGAGGAAAAAGCATTTTAATCTGCAACCAGGAGTTGGCCATCTTTGACTTTTAGTTGATGTGCAAGGTAATAACTAAATCATCATAAGGAAACAATTGATAGAATAAAAAATTTAGTTACTCAAAGATTTATGTAGAGGGTAAACATAAATTACTGTTTTCTGGCTAGTTTTAGTATGTAACGTAAGATTAGAAGACTTGTTTCTCTTGGGGTGTGCTATGTATAACCAGTAAATACAGTACATTTTTCCTAGTGACTGTCCCAGTGTACTAAAATTGTTGTAGGAACAGATAAAATGACAGTGATAACATGAACTACTGATATGTGGAGGATAGGCAGTCTTTTGACTTCATTAAGCAATAATGCATTTGTCTGGACCAGGGGTTGGCAAACTTTTGAGACGGAAGAGCCGCCAAGGGTCAGCAAACTGTGGCTTGCGAGTGTGTGGCTTTGAAGTAAAATTGAAAATGAAAATAAAACTATCAGAGTTTCATTTATAAAATTTTTAAAGGATATCATTCACATAATGGTGATTATGTAAAATTATATTTATGGCTCTTGAATAATTTTTAAATTGTGAGGGACAGGATTGGCTCTTACAGGGGTCGGCAAACTTTTGACACGGAATGTACCCAAAGAGCCGCATGTGGCTCGCGAGCCACAGTTTGCTGACCCCCCTGCTCTAGACCCATTCACAGAAAAGGGATACTTCTGCTAGGGAACTGAAAAGGTTGCATGAAACCACTTGATAAGTCTTCGTTAGGGATTTTGAGAACTTTGATTCTCTCGTCCCCTGTCATATACTATACCTGTTTAATAAACATTTCTAAAATATAGGATTTCTCCTGTACCAATCAAATTAAGCATGATAGTAGAAGATGATAGATTTCCTGGATAGGAGATGGGGATAATGCTTTTGAGTTTATGTAAATCTTTTAGGGCCCAGAAAATTCTTCCTAAAACTATTTTTGATAACTTAGGCTTACATGATGTTGCATTTTACTGTGTTTCCGTGAAAATAAGACAGTCTTATATTAATTTTTGCTCCAACAATCTACATTTGTTTATTTATTCATGTACAAAAATCTGCTTTTATTCAAACAGTCATGTCTGGCTGACGATCTTAACTGGGGCTTATGTTTGGGGGTAGGGCTTATATTTTGAGCACCCTGAAAATCATGCTAGGGCTTATTTTCCAATTAGGTCTTATTTTTCAGGGAAACGCGGTAGCTAAAGGATGAATTACCATGTAATAATTACTTTCTAAAACACTGTTTAACACATCAAGAAATTGATCTAGGAAAGACTTCTTCCCACATTTCTGCCTGGATCTTTTAATCACTGGTCCTCGTGTAATGAAGGCTGTTCCCATAGTGGCCAGGGGCATAGGCTGAAACCCAGCTCTGCCACCTGGTTGTTATGGGGGGATCATAATGGTATCTGCTATTTGGTTCTATTGTTGTAAGGATGAAAGGAGGCAGTGACAGCAGTGCCTGGTACATAGTTATGTAAACATTCACTGCTGTTATTACAGTCATCATAATCAGGTGGCTTTTAGCAAAGTTGATTGAATAACAGTTTCTTCATTTTACATTGTCATTTCTTAGCATAGCAGCTAAAAGAACTGGGACTTTGAAGCCAGAATAACTTGCATTCTCATTTGCTGTGACTTTACTAATTGTTGGCCTTGGGAATGCTTTCAAAATTCGTTGAGCCTTAGTTTTCTCATTTTTGAAGTAATATGACATAGGATTATGGTAAAATATCAATGAAATTATTTTTTTGAGTTGCCAGATCCCTTTGAGAATCTACCAAAGACCACGAACCATCTCCCTTGAAAAAATGGACCTTCTCCACCCCACAAAACCCCCACACATTTAATCTTGCATACTACTTCTGCCATCTATTAATATGTAAAGACATGCATGGATCCTCCTAGATTGTAATGGCATTGGGTAGGTGTTCAAAAATAATGGTGTTTCTTCTTATTTCTACACATGAATTTATTTCCCTCAACTTAGAGCCAGGCTTCCCTGTCAGATTTTCAACATTTAAAAATACTTTGTATATACAGAGGGTGCCCCCAAAATGTATGCACGTTTTAAGAAAGGAGAAAACAATTAAAATTGTAATACTCAATACCGATACTGATAGCAAAAGATGAATACAAGTCACTTCTGCAGCTACAAGAGGTGCTCAAAGTGGTTACCATCAGTGTCCAGACACTTCTGATTATGGCAAACTACTGCTTGAGCAACATTGACCAAAGTGTCCACTTGTATACTTTTTTTGGCATCCCTGATATATATAATATTTAAAATAATATTTTAAAATGTTTCACAATAACAAAGGTCTGTTTGAAGGTCTGCATATTTAAGCGTTGCTAAATAATCATTTGGGTCTTATTTAGATTAGTTTATGACTATTTTAATCAAGGCTGTTAATATGGGCTGTAAGCAGTAATCTGGTAAGACTGTGTTATTGATCCAAATAGTCCAGGAAATAGGTAGCCAGAGGGAGTCTATTTTACTTGATCTCTTGTGGTTCCAACTTGGGTCAAAATTTTCTTCCTACCCAAATCTAAGGTGATTTTGGCACTCATAATTAGGCCAGTATCAGCCTTTAGAAATCAGAGTCCCTCTTACCATTGTTAGTTTAAGGATTGGAACACTGACTATTAGACATGTCATTTTCTTTGGAAAACAAGAAGAATGAAAATTCTCTGCTTTTTTGCCCATTCAATTTAGATTTATAAGCTCCAGTGGTAGCAGCTGTCTCCTTTTAGATTTTGTGCAAGAACTGTCACATTTTTGGTGCTCAATTAATGTGTTTTTACTTTTTATTTAAAGTAATAATTCTGCCCATAAACTAATTTACATATTTCTACTTGCAGTACTATGGAAATGGGAAACATTCTTTTCAGTTCATTGCCTGGAATTCTAGACTAGAAATTCCAGTTCATCAGGCAATAGCACGAAAGACAGTTTTATTTGAAAATATTGGGTTGTCGGGAAAGTCATGACGCATTTTTGCATTGAAAAACAGAAAAATACGTCATGACTTTCCAGCGACCCAATAGGTGGTGAGGGGTTTGTTGTTTTTTCAAGCTATTCAACCTGTTTTGCTTAGAAAGATGGTTCAAAATAGCCAAACTGATTTAAGATATGGGAAATGCTAAGACAGTTAATCCTTTATAATGGATACTATTAAATGTAACACACTAAATATTAAATTCTTATTTATGCCTAAGTGAAACCACTATGGTAGTCATCCTTTTTAAATTATTTCAAGGAAATATAAATGTGTTAGACTTGTAGGAAATTTCTAATACATGGGAAATAAGATTTTCTTCAAAAAGATAGGCTGATTTTAGGGCTGGCCGAGTGGCGCTTTGGTTAAGAGCTGGCTTGGGACGCCAGGTCTGAGCAGCAGGACTGCGGTTCAGATCCCACATGAGGGCCAGTGATGCTGCGCCCTCTACAGCTACGATGCTGAACAACAGCTCACCCTGAAGCTGGGCTGCTGTGAGTCACTGGCAGCGGTGTAGGCTGCAGCCCCTGCTGCAGTGGGCTGCCATGGGCTACCATGAGTGGCCGGCAGCTGGCGTGAGCTGCCAAGAGCTGCCGTGAGCGGCCGTCCAGAGGCCAGCGACCCATCTGCCTCACCAGGGAAGAGTGCAATGATAATACCAACATGGGCCAGTGAAGAAACGTCCTCCACAACTAGATTGAAGAACAAAAGGACAGCAACTTGTCTGTTCCCCTTCCCTGATTTCCCAGTGCAGTTCCCCTCCCCCAATTCCCCAATAAAATCTCTTAAAAAAAAAAAAGATAGGCTGATTTTTAAAAATGTTTCCATGTAATCAGGACTTTAGGAATACATGTTATCCACCATGTAAGAATTATTAGAAGTGCTTCATCATTTTTTGTTATGTTTTGGTATGGATTTTGTCTCATTAGGGAGCTTGATTGATTAATAGGTCTTAAAAATAAAGACACAAAGCACTCTTTATTCTTGGTGTTGATCGTAGTCTTGGTTTATAGAAAAACATGGTGTAAGCACATTTACTGTAGAAGAAGCCATCATCGTCATTTGTGGGAAATCAATATATATATTTTTCGAAATTTGGATTGATGATTGCACGTGTGCCGTCCGTGTTAGCTGAAGCTTGGGGGGTGCTCCAGGGGTCAGGAGCAGGCCAGCTGAGCGCTTGCATCATCAGTGACCATGAGACTGACTTTCTCGGGCAGCTCTTTCCCAGCCTGGGCCCCAGTCCCTGACCGAAGGTGAAAAATAAACCTGAATAAGATTTTGACAGGAAGTGGTATTAAATAAGGGCTGCATTTATCTGCAACAATGCTTGTATATTTCACTGGTCTGTTTTTTATGGAAGTTTAATATAAAAGTAAACCATCCAACCATAGACCTTTAAAATAATGTTGCATTTGTACTTGTTTCATAATCTAAATGAATTAAAAGATGTTATATATTCATGTCCTTTTCTCTTTCTTGTCTCATAGGATTTTTCAACTGTAGGTCATGTCCCATTAGTGGGGGCTATTACTTCAGTGGGCTCTAACCAGCTTAAAACAAAACTAGCGAATATAATAGAAAAATTTTAGTGCGTTCCATAACAAATAGGCAAATATAAGTATTAGGGGTGTGTGTGTGTGTGTATGTGTATGTATATGTATGTCCTGGGTCACTGTGTAAAATACATTTCTACTGTGGGTTCTGCTCAGAAAAGTTGGATATATCAGCGATTCTCCCTAAAGGAGACCGACTAATGGCCTATTTAAATTTGAGGGTGTTTATTCTAAAAATAGGAAGTGATAGTGTGCCTTCTGGTATTGTAAAATATTCACTGCATTCTGTATTTGGAAACAGTTATTCTACTCCGGCCCTGTTTCTGCTTTTATGCCTTTTCACCATTGGGATGTTGTGGTACAAGGGTGCTCAGTATGCCCTTGGACAGAGATTTTATTGCTAAAATTGAGTGGAGGGGTATTTTTCCAAATAAGCTCAGGGATGAAATTTTCTCAGCTTAAATTTCTTCTCCCATAATTTTCTCGTTAAGTTTTTGGTAACTCTTATTACTTGGCTGATGATGAAGTGAAAGTGAAGGATATTCGTAGGAAGCCTTATGCTTAATTCACCAATGCTATCGCTTTGATGAGCAGGCACGATTTTATGTTTCATGTGTGTAATATGGTCTTATTTCCTGCTAATGAAAGATTTCTGGTTCATTGGGTAGAATTAGACATACATTTCATGCTGTTTATTAAGGGCAGAGTTCCTAAAAGGATACTATGACTTCCAGGTGGTCTGACATCTGAGCAAGTTAGGAGCCTGTCCTGGGAGCATAAGGACCTCTAAGAGGTTCACCTGGCTGTACTGACGTCCTTAAGTTGTTGTTCTTCAATCTTAGTTGTGGAGGGCGAAAGTTGCCATCTGGCTGCCTGTCAGCAGCTCCTGGCCTCTAAGCTCAAGGTGCTGTGTTCAGTCTTAGTTGCAGGTGGGCATAGCCACCATCCCATGAGGAGTCGGACCAGCAGCCTTGCTTTAAGAGCGTACGCTATATCCACTGAGCCATCTGGGCGGCAGCTCAGCTCAAGGTGCTGAGTTTAGTCTTAGTTGTAGGTGGGCATTAGCCCACCATCGAACAGGCAGTCTTTTTTTTTTTTAATTTTTTAAATTTTTATTGGGGAATTGGAGGGATGGGAATAACGCTGGGGAATTGGGGAAGGGGAAAAGACAAGTTGCTGTCGTTTTTGTTCTTCAGTCTAGTTGTGGAGGACGTTGCTTTATTGGCCCAAGTTGGCACCATCATTGCGCTCTTCCCAGGTGAGGCAGATTAGTCGCTGGCCTCTGGACGGCCGCTCACTGCAGCTGCTGGCCGCTCATGCTGGCTGCTAGCTACATACGGTAGTCCGTGGCAACCTACTGCCACAGGATCTGCAGCCTACGCCGTCGCCGGCGACTCACAGCAGCCCAGCTCCAGGTTGAGCTGTTGTTCAGCATCTTAGCTGTGGAGGGCAGTGTCACTGGCCCTCACATGTGGGATCCGAACCGGGGCCCTTTGGCGTCCCAAGCCAGTTCTTAACCATCGCACCACTTGGCTGGCCCAAACAGGCAGTCTTCTTGTTAGGAGCACGTGCTCTCACCAGCTGAGCCATTCTGCCACCTGTTGACAGCTCAGCTTGGGCGCAGTGTTACTGGATCATGTGGTAATTGAACTGGTGGCCCTGTTGCTCAGAGCTTGTGCCCTTAAGCCAACTGTTAACCAACATGCCACTTGTCTGGCCCTGTGTTCAGGTTCTTTTATGCATGTGCCTTTATTTATAGATTTGATTAAAATGGGATTATATTTTTAATATTTTTTGCCAAGCTCCCTTTTTTTTTCACTCTGCAGTGAGTGAAAAATTATAAATTGACAAGCTGGTGCTAAAATTCATATGGAAATGCAAAGACCTAGTATAGGCAGAGTTTACTTTGAGAATGAAGAAGAAAAGTAGAGGTCTCATACTATGTGATTTCAAGGTTTATTATGAAGCTTCAAGAATCAAGACAGTGTGGTGTTGGCATAATGACAAACATGTATTGTAGATCAGTGGAACAGAATAGAACTTGAAAATACACCCATACATATACAGTCAGTTGCTTTTTGATCAGCAAATGGCGTTAAAACAACTGAATATTGGTATGGGAAAAAATGAACCTTGTCCTTTTGACTTTTTCTCATAAAATGTATAGTTTCATTTGAAATAGACCTCAATGTAAAAACTAAAACTATGAAAGCTTTAGAAGGAAACAGGACAAATCACACCAACTTTGGGATAGGCAAGTATTTCTTAGAACACAAGCACTATCAGAGAATAAAAATGATAAATTGGACTTCATCAAAATCAAAGCCATCTGCTCTTCTAAAGAAACTGTTAAGAAAATGAAAAGGCAAGCCACAGACTGGGAGAAAATATTCATAATACAAAAGACTTGTATCTAGACTATATAAAGAACTCTTGAGTTATAACTTAACTCAGCTTGAGTTATAACTTGACAAAAGTGTTAGAATAAAAAATCAACCCGTTTTCAAATGTTCGAAAGACTTAGATACTTCACAAAAAATAGATATGCAAATGACCAATAAGCTCACGAAGAGATTCTCAATATCATAAACCATCAGGGAAATGCAAATTAAAACCACAATGAAATAGAATAGCTAAATTAGAAAAAAAATGAAAATACCAAGTTTGGGGAGAATGTGAAACAAACTAGATCTCATTCTTTGCTGGTGGGAGTGTCAAGTATACTACCACTTTGGATAACACATTGGCAGATTCTTAGAAAGTTTCTTGAGAAGTTCAATGTATATTTATTTACCATATTGCTCACCCGTTACCTAAGAGGAATGTAAGCACATGTCCACAAAAAGACTTATATCTGATTGTTCATGGTGGCTTCATTAACAGCCCCAAATTGGGAAAAACCCGAATGTTCATCAACAGAATAAATGGTTGAATAAATTGTAATATTCATACAACGGGAAAGTATTCAGCAATAAAAAAGGACAAACTAATGATACACATAACAACCACATGGGTGGATCTCAAAAATGTTATGCGGAACAAAAGCCAGATACATATTATATGTTTCTGTTTATATGAGGCTTTAGTACAGGAAAAATGAAGAAAGCTATAGTGAGAGAAATCAGACAAGTGGTTGACTTGGCAGGGGGTGAGGAATTGACTGTGAAGGGTCAGGAAGGAACTTTCTAGAATGATGGGGAAATGTATATATTGCTGTAGTAATACATGGTACCTTTAAAACTCATCACTGTACACATTTGTACATATTGTATATTTCATAAAACATAAGCTTTGATATAGCCATGCTTTTGGATGCTTTTTTAAAACAGAGGTTAGTACCCACGAGAATAGTGAACTCTACTGTTCCTTCTCTCCTGTCCCCCGCCCCCCACACACGTGGCATAGGCTAAATCATAAAATGAGCATTTGTGGCACTTCTGAAAAGAGGAGGATTTGAGCTGTGGTTTCTGCTTGTCAGTCGCTCCTCTGGCACTGGGGCTGTGTGTTCTCAGGTCTGTGTGACCCCTAACTAATCTAGGCACTTCAGAACACGTGAAAATATTCTAATTTTTAAATTAAATGTAGTATTCTTTTTCCTTCCTTTCCAGTAACTCTGAGGACTTTAGTGGTGATTTTTGTTTGGGCAGATGACCTTTGAGCTTTTTTAGAGTTTTAGAACAGAATCTGATTTCCAGAAATACTGCTTTAAATTCTACTTGGAAATTTTTTTTTTTTAATCTGTAGGGTTTCAAAATGAATGTACCCCTATATCTGTTTTTTTTTCTTGTTTTATATTCCTTTTTCATTACGTCAGTAATCTAGCTCACTAATTTTTCTACTTTTCCTAATGAATTACAGGAAACATAATTTGTAGCCTAATAAAAAAATTTTTTGAAACCTTAAGTTAAAAAAAATCGTGGGCATATACACACACACACACACACACACACACACATACGGTTATTTTTTAATCTAATGGGGTTTCCTTGTTAATTTAACATTAAAGGAATCTATTATCTAATAATGAACTTTAAAAAAAAGTAGTTTTTAGAATACCACTCTTAAGAAGTCCTGTGATGTTGGCCAGAGGTGAAAGGGTATTTCCTTCTCAGGGTTTTGAGGAAACCGATGCAGTGAATATATTTGAAAAGCTGCAGCAGTTCTTATGTCCTCTTGGGACTGATGTGTTTCCCCAGGTGTAGTATATTTGTGTTTATGTGGTTTAAAAAAAACACAGAAAAACCCCAGCTCTACAGATTAGTAATCACAGATCAAAGTCTTCATTGATAGCCAAGATAGTAAAATGTCTATCCTTTTATCAGAATACAGCAGGTATTAAATAACATCATTTGTCCAATGTCGTTTCCTTATAACAGGGATGAAATGCTATAGGAACTTAACTCTGGTTTATATCAGTTAGCCTATGGGAAAATGAGCAGTTATATGTCCTTTGGCTTAAAGTTGCAGGACCTATTAATGATGGTAAATGAGGACTTACTGTATCAGGAATTTCTATAAATTGCTTAATACTTTTTTAGTATCTTTATAAATGAAATTCCTTGTTTAGTTTTCCTACAAAATCAAGCTATATGTTTTAAAAGAGAATCCTAGACATTTTGATACCTCTATTTTAAGTGTATAGGAATCCTAGATTGTTCTATGCAGTTCTTATCTTTATTTTATTTTATATTATTAATTGTAAAAAAAATCATAAAATTTACCATCTTAACCATTTTTGAATATGCGGTTTACTAGTGTTAAGTATATTTACATTATTCTTCCCTTTATTATTTTAAAGGTTTTTATTGGGGAATTGGGGGGATGGAAACAGCGCTGGGGAATTAGGGGAAGGGAAACAGACAAGTTGCTGTCGTTTTGTTCTTCAGTCTAGTTGTGGAGGACGTTGCTTCACTGGCCCAAGTTGGCACCATCATTGTGCTCTTCCCGGGTGAGGCAGATCAGTCGCCGGCTTCTGGACGGCCGCTCACTGCGGCTGCTGGCCGCTCACGCTGGCTGCTGGTTACACACGGTAGCCCATGGCAACCCACTGCCACAGGGGCTGCAGCCTACGCCGTCGCCGGCGACTCGTGGCAGCCCAGCTCCAGGTTGAGCTGTTGTTCAGCATCTTAGCTGTAGAGGGCAGTGTCACTGGCCCTCATATGTGGGATCCGAACCGGGGCCCTCTGGCATCCCAAGCCAGCTCTTAACCAATGTGCCACTTGGCCGTCCCACTTCCCTTTATTTTTTAAGGTAATTTAGATGCACTGGTATCATTGTCCAGTACAATAAAAGTCATGCGAGTTTATATATATTTAATTTTAAATCACTAGACTAGAGTTTTAAAAGTTGATTCTCACACCAGGTAAACTTTCCTCAATTGTTTGACTGTTATCCTGCATTTTCTTTCCATTGTGAGCCTCATTGTAGCTTCTGTTTCTTTAGGGCACTTTTTTCCCTTTATCCCTTTCATTTTTTCTTTTTTTTTGCCTCTTTACAATAGTATTTCTCAGAATCAAAGAATAAGCAACACAGTGGAGGATGCATATGTGTTCACCTTAAATCCATATTTCCCCCATAAGTTTAGATTGTTTTCCCAGAAGAGTTGATCGTTTGGCATATGAAACACGTTCTCTTAGGAAGTGTCCAGGTGAAGCATTTGTGGCTGAGAACCACAGTCGTCATGAAATGATGGCCTTTGGAAGAACATGGGCTTCGTGAGATTCCATGCGCTGCTGCTCCTTCTTCCTACGTCGGTCTTTCAGCTGCCACAGATCCACTGTGGAAGTGACATAACCAAACATAGCAAGAAAAAGTAGGGTTTGAAGTAGGGTAGGTACTTGTGGAAGTACAGTAAGTTTTTATTTCATAGTTGTGACTCTTTAAAATGTCATTTCCCCACAAAAGTGGCAAGTAATTTCTAGAGCGCTCCGTGAAAGAAAGCCTGACATTTTCTGACATAGCATTCATTTGTTTGTTTTCACAGCTCTCATCTTTTCTGTGTGTGTGTTTTTTTATTTACTCATTTTATTTTTTTATTATTATTATTTTTAGCTGAGCCATCGTGCCGCCTGTTGGCAGCTCAGCAGCAGCTCAGCTCGGGCCAGGCACCGAACCGCTGTTGCTTAGAGCTCGCACTCTTGAGCAAGCTCTTAACCAGCTGAGCCACTCCGCCGGCCCTGAGTGTGTGTTTTTAAATATTCAGTTTATATAATCCTGAAAGAAAAAGATGAATGAGGCTACTATTCTGCCTTTAACACTTTGTAGCTTCTTGTTTTATTTCTTGGACAAGCGTGAAAGCATAATGGACCTGGGACAGGAAGGACCTACTGCGTGTCCAGAACTTCACCCGCTCGCTTAAACCTCACAGCATCCCTAGGAGGTAGCCAATAGCAGCCCCTGTTTGTCCCCCGTACATCATACATCCACCATTTGGAATGGTTAGCAATATCTCAAGCTAGTCATTGGCAGAAGCAGGATTCAAATTGAAGGATGACTATAAAGATGGTGTTCCTTCTGCTGTATGTTGGGGCCTCATGGCTGCCAGGAAGCAAGCAGTGAAGCTCAGGGTAGATTAATAGGGTACATGCTACTCAGCATTATGCATTCACTAATCCGAAAACTAAATTCCAATATATCACATTTCTTCGATCTAGTATGATGGGAGTAATTTCAATACCATGTGTATAAGCCAGTTTTTATAGCACCACTAAAAAGAACAAACTTTAAGAAAATACAAAATCCCGATTTAGGAAAACAGATTAATCTGGGCTGATGTTCACTTTACATCTTTTGTAGCTCAGTTCTTTTAGAAAAGAACCAGTTGTATGTGCTGCTGGCTTCCTTAAATGGACATCTTTGAAAATTTTCAACTGTTTGAGTTACAAAAATTGAATGTGTGTGGAATTTTTCAGAATAAATCAGTGTGTCAAATGAACTGTGAGTTTCAAGTGAAATCTGTGCCTTTCGATAATGGATAAAAAGTTACAAAGTGTTTAAATGTTAGTGAGGTTTATTATTTTAGGCATACTATTAAATATAAAGAAATTAAATATAGTGAGGCAGAAATGGAAAGTGTGAAGAACATCATAAACCTTTTTTCTTTTTTGGGGACTTTTAATGTTATTTTTGGAAAATGTTTCATGATTTTTACGCTTTCAGTTTAGTAGCCATTATATCAGAGATGCTAATTTTGTTTTTGTATGGCATATTTATAGGGTACATAACAATCTAGACTTTCCTACAGGGAGTGACAAAGCAAATTGCTCCATTTTGGGAGGAATTAGCTACGTTGACCAATAAATGATTTCTTCTAGTGCCCTGATGGCAGCCCTATGACACCCTTATGGCCTAACGGAATCAACAAGGTCGTGAAGCAGCACTGATTTCCTTTTGCTAAAGGTTTAGGACCAATAATAACTGTCGTAACTTTTCTAAATTAAAGTAGATTTTTTACATAAATATAGTTTATGAGATACTTTAGAAATACAGAAAAGGTTTTAATAAAATAAACCATCTAAACTGTACTTAATCTGTTTTATAAGAAGAATAAAGTGGAGAGTTGATAAATTTCATTGATATAGATAAGCAGTTACTTTAGCCTCTGTAGATTTTCTTTGACTTGGAAATCTAAGTAATGCCTGTATTTCTCTATCTTATTTGATTATGTGCCATCTAACTTTTTTGGTCTTTTATCTAATGAGATTAAGCTTTCTAAAACACCACCTTTCATTCCTCCCTGAGCTGTTCAATGTCTTGTAATTGCCTAGTGGTAGAAGTCCTGGCCGTGTGTTTTATAGCCTCATCGCCAGAACACAAGCCTTGTACTTTAGCCAGACCGCTTTAGCCAGCGTTGACTGATCCTTCTGGTGGCACCCTGTGCCTTTCTGCCCGTCCAAATCCTGTGCATGCTTTACAGCTTTGGGTTAAGGAAGCTTCATTTAAATTTGCGCACCAAGCCAGCACGCTTTTATTCCACACTGTGATGAAATTCTTGCTACTGTTCTTTCAACCTCCTGTTTGGCATATAAGCTGTCACACCTTGCATTGTGCTTTAAACATGAGTATTAAACTCCTGTCTCTGTTTGCCTCACTTCCTAGTCTTCGTTTGAAATCGCCCTGAGAGCAATGCCTGTGTCTTTTGCTGAGCCTCGACTTCTCTTTAATAGTATTTTGCACGTAATGAGACCATAAAAAACAAAACAACACAAAAACAAAAAACCATAGACTTCCTAAAGTTATAGATTTTTAGAGCTAGAAATATTGGTGTCAAGTGTCATTCATAGTTGAGAATATTGAGTCATATAAGTGTTGATTTTGGGGAATAGTATTGTCTTGAAATCATGGTAGGGCTTGGGCATGTCTTATTAGTGTCTGTATTTTTATTTCAGCAGGGTATTTTAGTTTTTCACTTCAGTTCCTTTTAAAAAAATAGCTTTAAAAAATCCTTAACATTTAGATATGTGATTATTTTCAGAGAGAATTTTCAAACACACTGAATGGTACCACTTAATACATCGAAACTGATTATCAGACATTTTAAATTGAGACTGTTTGTACCTGAGAGCTGGTTTTTACTAAAAACTGGAGTACTGTGATTATGGGCCCCTCTGTGCAGTAACTCCAAAATCTATATTATACTCACAGCAGTCCTATTTATATATGTTATTGGTGGAACTATTACTCTGTTGGTAGCCTTTTCACTATATCTGGAAATGTAGTCCACCTCCTGAGGAAAAAGGGGAAAAAATAGTAGCGCTTAATACCATTATTCCCACAGAGCTTCAGAAACCGGCACAAAAGTTGTCACGTTAACCACACAAACGCTGTTATTTTGAATTTATTTCATTTCAAAACAGTATTCATTGCCTTTTAATGAAGCACAGAAGCTGAAACAAGGTCAGCGTTACAGAGGAGGGAAATGAGAACGGTTTTAGGAGTTTGCATTAAAGAAATAGCAATGGCTGAAGGGAAAACGTGGGCTTCTAATCACTTGCATTTATTTCTAAAAAGGAATCTTCCTCGTCACCCAAGCAGTTGGTGTGGCGTTTTGAAGGTCATACGTAAAGTCAGACATGATTGGGGAGCTGTTCTTTTCCTTTAGGAGAACAATAGACGATTTCTGCGGTGCTGCATCAGTTACCCGTGGTTGTGTATGGAAGGAGGGCATACTGAGCGCTATTCTTCTGCACGAGCCTTTGCCTTCGGAAACCTTTAGCACATTTAGGGGTAAAGGGTGTCTCTTATCTCAGAGCCACAAGGTCAGAGTTTTGACTAGTGTTCTGCCAGTGTGTGAGTCGTAGCCACTGGAGCTCTCCTGGGATCCCCTTTGCTAAAATCAGAATTCTAGGAAAGAACAGCGAGCATTTAATAAGTACTCCAAGCTTCCAAGTAACTTACAAAACAAAACAGAACAGAAAAAACCCTGAAAAACCAATGGCTGCTTAATTTTGTAGAGTGGTTTTTCTTGCTTGTTTTCTGAATGTTATTTACAGAGATGTACTCATGCAGGCAATGGAAATATAATTGTGAATTCAGTGTTTAGGGAAAAAGCCAACGTAATAAAGAATTAAAACCTCATGATAGAAAAAAAAAAACCATTTGTAAAATTTAGGTTGACAACTATCATTTTTAAGCACGCGTGCAAACACACACACACACACACACACACACACACACACACACACTTTTTCTCACCAAAGCCCTTGAGTATTGGACTAAATATTTTAGTATTGAGCCCTTTTTACTAAGTTGTGACTAAGGCCATATTTGAGCCAGTTCACATGGAAACATTTACCACCTTTCATATTATTTCTTAGAGTCATGAGTTGTGTTAGAAATTATGCAGACCCTGCTCTGGACGCTGTATGAACCCGTACTGTAAATCTTTTCCCCTCCCTTTTACCAATTTAGAACAGCCTGCTTTCACCAATGTGGGTCCCTCAAACCTCACTTTTTGGCCACCACTGTCTCCCCTAGAACTTGGTCACAAGAGCTCTGTGGTATTAGGAGGGCTGTCCTGGGATCTTTGGAATCTGCCTAGATTCAGCAGGGAGGCCCGAAGTGGTCTTGTGGCTTCTGAGGCTGGTAGTGAGGCCAGTGCTGCTGTTGGTAGACAGACGGACACATGGTTCCTGGCTCCGGTAGCTGTTGTTCAAAACCGTTTCCCCTGACTAGGTGCAGACTGGGGTAATTCAGTTCGTTGTTTGCTCATTTAACTCTTTACCCCCTCCATCGTGCGTTAAAATGATCATTGTTAGGGCCCTTTCACCTAATCATTTTAATGGGTAGTATCTTTCCATGTGTTTTTATTTATCCTCTTCTTTCATTGTCACATTTACCCATGTTCTCCCCTTGCGTTTCTTCCTTTCCATTTTGAAAGAATGTTTTCTGTTCTTTTCTGGTCTTTTTCCACCTGCAGTAGTTTCTGTAAACTGAAAGAACATTGGTGTCTCCATTGTGGAGCACATGAGAGGCCAGCCGAGTGGCTCAGTTGGTTAAGAGCTTTGCTCAAGAGTGCGAGCTCTGAGCAACAAGGGTCTCGAGTTCGATTCCCAGCCTGAGCTGAGCTGCCAACAGGTGGCAGGATGGCTCAGCTAAAAAAAATAAAAATAAATAAAAATAAGAAAGGCATTTTAGAAACATTTATGTCTGTAATTGAAAATGAGCACCATGGGAAAATATGAGCTCTCGTTAACATTCTAGAAGTCCTTAAGATGAGGGTGTTTTTCTGTGAACAAATACCATATGGTCTAAAAAACAGTACGCTGTATGTATAACCTGGTCTTGAATTAGATGATTTAGAGCCTATATAGGTGGTCAGGGAAAGGACAAAATAAAATTGGCTATATGTCGAGATTTCCTTGTTTTCAACAGAAGAGGACTTCATTCTTGGGCTGATTCCTTCGTATTGTGCCTGTTTCACAGTCCTCAGTGGTGTAAGATGGTGCTTCATAAGCATTCATTGGATTGCAGTGAATATCCCCACTGGATGACTGTGTGCCTCAAACGAGATAATGCACGTTAAAATGGAAAAAACTAGAAAGCATTAGGCCAACATAAAATATTGCTACATAACCGCATCATTTGGCCATTGTACTGAAGCCTGCCTAGAAGTGCAAGAAACCCTTGCAACCGCGTAAGAAACAGTACACAGGCAGAAGCGGCCATCCCTACCGGAGTGCCTGGGTGACACGCACAGACTGCCAACAACGCCATTTACTCTCTAGACCCTTCTGGCAGTTAGTGCATGAATATTGCTTTGCTCCTTAAGTTCGCTGGTATAAAATTGTGGTTAAAGTATTGTTGGGAAATGGAATAATATAGGGGTCAAAAGAGCTTAAGCTGTGGTGTCAGACAAATTGGGTTTTAAGTCTCAGCTCTTCCATTTATGGCCTTGTGACAATAATCATCGGTGGGATTAGCATACTGGCTTGAAAATTCTCATGTTCATTGTTTATAGTTTAGAGAGAGAGTATAATAACTATTATTAGCATTTTTACACTTCACCATTTATGGACTTAAGTATGTATCATCTGATTTAGTTCTCCAAGGCCCCTTTATGTCTCTTGCTGTTTCTAATTTGCCATGTTTTCTCTCCAAAAAAATTAAAATTTTCCTTACAAAGTCAGAATTGCTGTTATCTTCAAATTAAAGTTGATTAAAAACATTTCTTCCAAGCATTTTAAGTTTTTTGTGCTCACATTGTTTCTTCCTCCCCTCCCCTGTCTGCATACTGTATCGTGTTTTGATGATGAGTTTTGTAAGTTTGCTCAGTCCTAAATATAAAACTCGCAAGTTTTAAGCAATAACCTCTTTTTCCTGGTGGTCTGGGGTTTGCAACTGAGATAATGTTCTTCCACCCGTGTTTTTCTGGTCGTAGAGACTTTGGCCACGTCTGCTTTCAGCCCTTGTCTTTCTGTCTGGAGCGTGCCCCATACACCACTTCCCATCATTTTTGTGCCAGTCTTTGAGTCTTCCTCATTTATGGTTTTCATTGTTGTACCCAGCAGTACTGCATACAGTAATTCCAGTGATGAGAGATAATAGTTCCCTAGTAAGGTAAAGAGTGGTTTTTTTCCAGTACACTTCTGATGATACAAAGCATTTTCTTGACCTTATATTGAACATCTTTTAAATTTATAAATTAATTAACATGCACTGCAATCCATTTTTTAAATGCACCATTCTGCGTGTTTTGGCAAATATAAACAATCAAATATAGAGAGACAAATATAGTCATGTAACCACTATAGACAGAACAATTCTGTATATTTTACTGTTCCCAAATTTTCCCCACATTTTACTGTGCTTCAGTGTATCCAATCCCTCACAAGCATTGATATGTTTCTGTCGTTTTGCCTTTCTAGAATGTCATATAAATGGAATCGCACAGCCTTGTGAGTGTGGCGGATTTATCAGTATTTCATTCCTTTCTATTGCTGATGATACTCCCTATTGTGGTTGTACCACAATTTATGTAACCATTCACTTTTGGCTTGTTTCCAGGTTCTGGCATAATAATAATGAATAATTGCTATCAACTTTTGCCTACAGATTGTATGCACATAAACTTTCATTTCTCATAGATGAATATCCAGGAGTGGGCTTGCTAGGTTATGAGGTAAGTTTAAACTTGTTTGCATATAAATTTAACTTGTTAAACATTAAGAAATTGCCCAATAATTTTCCAAAGTGGCAATAGGTACCATTTTGCATCCTCACTAGCAATGTATGAGAATTCCAGTTGGCTCTGTCCTCATCAGCTCTTGGTGTTGTCAGGTTTTTCTTTTTCTAACCATTCTAATGGGGGTGTAGTGATGAATCTAGTTGTGGTTTGATTTTGCATTTTCCTGGTGACTAATAATGTTGAGTCTGCTTTCGTGAGCTTATTTACCATTTGTATATATTCTTTGGTGAAGATCCTGTTAAAACTTTTTGCCTGACTTAAAAAAAATGGTTTGTTTTTTTAGTGTTGAGTTTTGAGTGTTCTTTATATATTCTGATAAGAAGCCTTTTATTAGGTATGTTGATTTGTAAATACTTTGTCTCAAGGTGTGGTTTGTCTTTTCATTTATCAATTTTTTCTTTGATGGATTGTTCTGACCATTGATTTTATTATTATATCCCTCCAAAAAGCTTTAAAAAAAATCTAAATATGCCTATGTGCATTAGTGTGGAGGTTTCGTTTTCATTATCTTATTTCCTTGTTCTCCTTTTTGACTTTGCTCTCCTCCCTTCGTGCCCCCCTGGGCACCCCCTCATACACACTTATTTATTTTTAAATGAGGTCCTTTAGGGCAATACAGTAAATATCTATGCCTCAAAAAATCAACCTTGTCACACTTATGTTTAAGGAACTTTGAAACAGTGCAGCTGTATAGGGGAAATGAATTCTGTTCTCTGTCAAACTTGTAAAGGACTGCTTGTTTTAACAGCTACTGAAGATGGAAGCATTTATACCATGGCCATATAGCTTGTCAAAACTGGATATGTTCCTGCGTTTAAAATATTTGGGATTTTCCAAAAGTTACCATTTCCTCTTGATCCTTCCTAAGGAGGGCTTGGTTTCTGATTACAGTTAACCCCTACTTCACTGTTAAAATTCCTCTGAGCAGACTTTAAAAAATGTTTAGTCCAGTTAGATACATGGTTGCACTTCTTAAGTATTGGCATTCCATTTGCAAATGGTGGACATTTGGAAATGTATTTATATATAATTGGATTATTTCGGATTTCTGTATTAATGGAATAGGTTGGTTTTAAGGTGTGTAAAAGTAGATTTTCAGGGAAAGCTGAAGACAACAGCATATCTTTGAATCATAATAGATAATACACATAAAAAAGGTCCTCATTTTTTCTCATTAAAGAGCTAGAATTTATATATACACACATCTAAAATGAATTAGAATTTTATAAACATAATTTGATTTTTTTTATTCAGTCATTTTCATATAGCTAACGTTTTCATTGTAAATGCATGCTCTGTAGAGACAGTTTTATTATGAAGAAGCTATTGTTAAACACCAGTAAGAGATTAGGAGCAGGGTCGTTTTATTTAACAATGCAAAGTTATTAGCAAGGGTGGCTTTGGGCATAGAATTTTAATTTTGCCTTTTACAATTTTTTTAGATTCGGCATTTCTTTAAAAAAGGTAGTTTTTGCTGTTTAAGTAATATGTTTGGCCAAAGGCCACATTAGAATCAGTCTTTTAAAAATAATATTTTTAATAGCAGAGAGATTTCACTCCTCTGATCCGTGGAAATGAATGGTTTTGTGTTAACCGTGGCTTTTAAACAGGTGTGTTGCAAGACGCCCTCTTGGTGGGATGAACATAAAATCTTCCAGTGACCTCTTTTAAAGTCTCGTGTTCTGTAATTAACTACTCTTTAAATGTAAGGGTTCTGTTTGTACTGCTAATTAAATTCATAGTTAAGACTTGTAGGGCAACATTTAATTTATGTGTTGTTTTGTCTTGGGATTTCAATAACTTAAGGGTGATATGAAGGTATACGTAGTGAATTTTCATTAAAATGTACTAGAAAAATACATGCTAAATTCTCAGATAGCTAACTTACCTAGAACATAAACATGGCTAAAAGAGACAACTCAAAATTCTTTATTTCCTTAGCCGTTTACTACTGTTTTACTGTAGGCTTTATGATTTCCCATTGATATTGATTTGATTGTGGAGACACTAAAAAGCGCTAAAATTTGCTTGATTATATCAGACAGATTATTTAGTGTAGGATGCTGATATCCTACAAATAAAAAATAAATGAAGTGCATTTGTGACAGTTAATTCAGAGTAGGGAAAACTTCAATATATGTATCTAAAGTTTTTGTGTCCATTTTTCTTTCTTAAAGGATTCCAGCAAAATGTATACAGTAAAATGAAGTTTAGTCTAGGAAGAGAAAGAGCCATTAACAATGACTACAGAATTCGGCAAGATGCAATGATCTACACACAAAATAAAGTTTTAGGATGAGGGTGGTGTAAGTGTTTGAAATGCAGATAAAATATAGAATGATAGGCACAGTGTTGATTAGAAGAAAAAGATTTATTTGGTGCATTAACAATGTTGTACAACCATTACCTCTATCTAGTTCCAAAACATTTTTGTCATCCTGAAAGGAAACCCTGTATCCATTAAATAGTTGCCCCCCCATTTCCCCATACCCACCACCCCTGCAAACACCGTCTGTATTCTCTGTATAAATTGACCCATTCTTGATACTTCATTTTGAAAGGAATCATACAATATGTGACCTTTCGTGTCTGGTTTCTTTTACTTAGCACAGTGTTTTCAGGTTCTTCCATGTTGTAGCATATCTCAGTACTATATTCCTTTTTATAGCTGAGGAATATTGTATGAATACACCACAATTTGCTTACCTGTTCTTCCATTGTTGGACATTTGGCCTGTTTCCACCTTTTGTTTATTTTGGATAGTGCTGTTTTGAACATACACATGTATTTGTTTGAGTACCTACTTTTACTTTGGGGTATATACCTAGGAGTGGGATTGCTAGGTCATGTGGTAATTCTTTGTTTAACTTTTTGAGGAACTGCCAAACTGTTTTTCACAGCACTGCACCATTGTTCATTCCTACTAGCAATGTAGGAGATTTTCTCTACATTGTCTCACCCTTTAATAACACTTGTTATTATCTCTTTTTTTTTTAATTGCAGCCATCTTATGGGTGTGGTATGGTATTTCATTGTGGTTTTGATTTGAATTTCCCTAATGACCCGTGATATTGAACATCTGTTCTTGTGCTTGTTGGCCATTTGTGTAGCTTCTTTGAAGAAATGTCTGTTCAAGTCCTTTGCTCATTTTTAAAATTGGGTTGTTTGTCTTTTTGTTGTTAAATTGTAATAATTCTTTATATATTCTGGATACTAGACCCTTATCAAATGTATGATTTGCAAATATGATGTCTCCAATTATGTTGGTTGTCTTCATTTTCTTTATATACTATCCTTTGCTGCACAGACGTGTTAAATTTTGATGAAGTCTAATTTATCTATTTTTGTTGCTTTTGCTTTTGGTGCCAAATTCAAGGTCATGAAGATTTAATAACTATGTTTTCTAATCAGAGTTTTTATAGTTTTAGTTCTTATATTTAAGTTGTCCATCCATTTTGAGTTAATTTTTGTATGGTATGAAGTAGGTGTTCAAACTTTATTCTGTTGCACATGGAGATCCTATTGTCCTGTACTATTTGTTGAATAGGCCATTCTCTTTCTTTTGAAATCAGGAAGTGTGAGTTTTTTAACTTTGTTCTTCAGTATTGTTTGGCCCTTGGGGACCTTTGGAATTTCATATGAATTTGAGGATTGGTTTTCTAATGGCAAAAAAAGGCTATTGGAATTTTGATAGAATCAAATTGGCTAATACTGCCATTTTAACATTATTAAGTTTTCAATCCATGAACATGGGATGTCTTTCCATTTATGTAGGTTTTTAAAATTTTCCTCTAGCAGCACGTGTAGTTTTCAGTGTTCAAATCTTTCACCTTGTTGGTTAAATTTATTCCTAGGTATTTTCTTTAGGATGCCATTGTAAATGGAATAATTTTCTTAATTTCCTTTTTGGATTGTTTGTTGCTGGTATAAAGAAACACAACTGTTTTTTTGTGTGTTGATTTTGGACCCTGGCAGAGGGGACATTTAAAATAAATTTTGGACGATATAGAATTTAATAGCCAAAATAATGTGGGAGAAATATATTTTAAGCACTGGGAACTCATCGAGCAAACATTTATTGAACTACCTTCGTGTGTGGGTCTTAGGGGAAACAAAGAAGAACTATATTAGGGAAAAGCATATATAATAATCCCAAAAGAAAACAGATTATGAAACAGTAAAGTATAGGTAGAGGGCAAAGAGAATATGACGCTAATCCAGATTTAATGATGTTTCTTGTTTTGTGAAAACAACTAACCTTTTTAGTCATGCCATCAAATATTTGATGGTTAAATGAAGTAATGACACCTGAAACTAATATAAAATAATACTGAATATCAACTGTAATTGAAAAATAAAAAAATAAATTGAAGTCATGAATGTAAAAATACCTCAAAAACTGGCAAGGCATTATAGAAACGTGAGGTGGAGTTATTTCTCCTATGCTGTTGGTTTTCATATCAGTTTACTTTTTTTTTTTTTTTAAAGATTTTTATTGCGGAATTGGGGGGATGGGAACAGTGCTGGGGAATTGGGGAAGGGGAACAGACAAGTTGCTGTCGTTTTTTGTTCTTCAACCTAGTTGTGGAGGACGTTGCTTCACTGGCCCAAGTTGGCACCATCATTGCGCTCTTCCCGGGTGAGGCAGATCAGTCGCCGGCTTCTGGACGGCTGCTCACTGCGGCTGCTGGCTACATATGGTAGCCCATGGCAACCCACTGCCACAGGGGCTGCAGCCTACGCCGTCGCCGGCGACTCATGGCAGCCCAGCTCCAGGTTGAGCTGTTGTTCAGCATCTTAGCTGTAGAGGGCAGTGTCACTGGCCCTCATATGTGGGATCCAAACCGGGGCACTCTGGCGTCCCAACCCAGTTCTTAACCATCGCGCCACTCGGCTGGCCCTCATATCAGTTTTCTTACTAGTCAACTAATAGGGAAACCAATGTGCTTTTAGGGACTTTGGCTGGTTTTAAAGGGTTAATCAGCAGGAAATTGTGAACTACTTAGGAACAAAGCTATTTACTTATAATTATTAAACATGCCTTGAATATTGAAATACGTGGTATGTGAAATTTCCTAGCCTTTCTTCTTGCCCTTTTCCCATTTTAAATCTTTGTAACATAGTTTCTGTGATACTTCCTTTTGTTTTTTAGGAGTACAACTATTAGGGCAGTGTTATTGTTCCTGTGCTGCTATAAGAATGATTGGTTTCATGTTTTTGTTTTTGCTTGCTATAGGGACATTTATTGGGAGGAAAAAAGATCAGCTTTGAAAAAGAGACAAGGGCTATAAAATAATCTCCCCCATAGGTTTTCTAAATTCTAAGAAGGCAGGTAAAAATGATTATTGTAATTGTATGTTTAGTCTGAGAAGTGTGAAAACATTGAGCTCTTGGCTAGAAATAGTTTCATTTAAATCTAGAATTTTTTTTGCTTCTTCTGAAGTGGAGATGACCATTCTCATTCAGAAGCACAGAAGAAAAACTTTATATTATTAGATTAACTTTTATGTTATATGGGAATAGGACAGAAGGATGAAAAAAAAATTCCTTCGGATGGGGTGGCAAATCTAAACTCCCCCTCTCTCTCACTGTTTATCACATCCAAAGCAGATACTGCTGATGACTTTTCTGTGGAATTTTGGACAAGGCCTTGAATGCTTTCTTAGCCTATGGCTTCAGGCAGTATTTCGGAGTTACTGTGTGACAGGAAACCTGTTTGCATCTTTCATCAAATATCAGTTTCATGAGGGTAGTTTTCTCCTCTTTCATTTTGTTCATTCCTCTGTGCACAGTGCCTAAAATAGTGTCTGACACAAAAGAGAGACTCAGTAAACGTCAAAACAAATAAACGAAGGGATGTCTTAGAAAGTGTTCGTGAGACAGGCGCGCTTGGAGACTGACGCTCGGTTTAAGCATCAGAATGTGTCCCCCTTTAGGTGATATTTGTGTGTTTTCTTAGCTTAGGTCAGCACAGCCTGTCCCCTGGCTTTGAACGTTCTTGCATGTTCTTATTCTGAGCATGCCTGATCTGGCATATGCCACACACATGGTTGACGTAGTCATGGAGATACAGTACATTTGATAGCTTGATCAGGATTCATTTCCCAATATATAATAGCTGAATTTGTTGAATTTGCATTTAAAAAATTATAGACAGTGTGCTAATCACTGCGATGTCATTGTGGATTAGACAGCTGACAAAGCAAACATTTGAGGTCCAGCATCTGTGCTAAAACACCTTTAATTACAGCAGGTTTTTAATCGGCCAATTTTTCCCATCAATAAATTTGTTATATTGAAACTGTTCAGATATCTGAGAAGAATAAACCATTAACTTCTTTTTCAAAATCTGTGCTGGGTGAACAATAAATGTCCTTTCCCACACTTGCTTAAAAAGTTCTGTTATTTTTTAAGGTTGCTGTTAGGCAAACACGTTTTCAGAGTTCCTTAGCATTAAGCAGATGCTTGTTTTAATTATTATTAATATTAAACTCTTAATATTATTTCTCTAAGAGACTGCAGTGTTTTTCTGGTAGATACCATTTTCAAGGGATTTTGTAATTGGAGTTTAGAAACATACTATTAAATTTCCTCAAAGATGGAGGCCAGGTGTCCCCAGTGCCTGAACTGTTGGATTAGGGCTATGTCACATTTTAAAAATGTATTTCAGATTACTATATTGTAGAATACAGTCATTCTGTGCTAGACAACATATTTACAAAGCGTGTCTTTTGAGGAATGTATTTGCCACTACCTATAAAAGAGAAGACTGTACAGGTCATCTCTGAATTTCCTCCTAGAATGCCTTGGGTGAATCTGTATGAGAAGGCATGGCTTCTGATTGATTTGTAATTGAGTATGAAATTTCTTTCTAGCCTTTGAGGTAACTTTAAAACTAAATAAAGCAATACCAGCAAAACATGAAAATAGTTATAAATTAAATCAGATTTATGATTTGGTATTTGAAAACATCATGTGGTTATATAGTGATGATTTTTTAATAAAATAACTATTTAAATCATTTTTATAAAAAACAATGCCCTGATAATCTAAGAAAAAATGAAAATGACGTGTGTTTTCCTATTATTTGGGATGCTCTGTAATGGATTTGAAATTACAACTGAAACCTTTGTCATACCCTTGGGAGAGGGTAGATTGTGCAAATAAAGAGAGCAGTTCCTTTTTTTAGAGGAGAAATGGTTTTCTTTCGATGGTTACAGCAACATGATGGAATCCAGAGCTAAGGTCTTGGCAGGCATTGTGTGCAATTAAGGAGATTAAAAATGAAACTGGTTTTCAAGTAGTTATATGACTAAATTATATTTACCGTGTTTAATAGTTTATAAGGGTCAGTTTATTTATAAGACATATCTGAAGCTCTTATTGAGGAGTTAAATACACAGGAATCAATCAGAGGACAATGCATAAGGTTATATAATCTAGTATACTTCAGTTGTGTAGGTCAAACCATAATTACCTTCGAATTTTAGATAAAGGAGATACCAGGTTGGCGACTGTTATTGTTGGTACTGATTTTTGTAAGGTGTGGACAATGTGTAGCAAGCACAGTGGAAAGAGACCCCACTGATACACAGGCAACCAGGTTCTAGTCAGGTGCTACCATTAAGGGCGGGTTATGACTTCGGTCGAACTCTCTAAACATTTAGTTTTTTTGTTTTTGTTTTTTTGTTGTTTTTGTTTTTGTTTTTAGCTGAGCCATCCTGCCACCTGTTGGCAGCTCAGTGGCAGCTCAGCTTGGGCCAGGAATCGAACCGGCGACCCTGTTGCTCAGAGCTTGCACTCTTGAGCGAGCTCTTAACCAACTGAGCCACTCGACTGGCCCTAAACCTTTAGTTTTTTAATTTTTGAAATGTAGGTATCATCATTTTTTATTTCTGAGGTCTCTTCCATTCATTATGCTAAAAAAAGATTTACCAGATTAAAAAGTTTTTTAAAGAAAAAGTTGACTTATCAAAATGCAGTGTTTCAGGATGGTTTCTTCAAACAGCTAACTTGATTGGTTTTCCTAAACATGTTTTCTTTAATGGTAACAGATTGTCACTATGATATGACTTTAAGCTGGATTACTGTAGTTAATTTGTTAAGAAAAATTTTAAGTAAAATTTTAG
Source organism: Hipposideros armiger (assembly GCF_001890085.2). Taxonomy (NCBI): domain Eukaryota; kingdom Metazoa; phylum Chordata; class Mammalia; order Chiroptera; family Hipposideridae; genus Hipposideros; species Hipposideros armiger. The sequence goes on from NW_017732000.1 coordinate 639,183, forward strand.
TTTGCATCAACAGTTTGGATCTAACAACCTAATGTCTTCAAATTAGGAAAAATTTGAAGCTCCCAAAAGTAGTACATCATTAAATATGAGAACATATTAAAGTGTAGGGTAGTTTGACTTAATCTATTGCAATACTACTAAATGTAGTAGCATAATAAGCTCTTGTAGGTGTTATCTGCTGTGAATGCTTTATTATATAGGATGACCAGATTGACTAAGAAGCAAAAGTGGAGATTTTTGTCTGATCAACCTATTTTACAGAACAGTGTTTTGCAAATTGGGGAGTGTGACCTGTAAGTGGGTTGTAAAATTAATTGAGGGGGTCATGACCAGCATTAAGAAAAATGTAATAGATGAGAGTATTATCCCATGAAGTAACGGTAAATACTTTTACATGAAACTTTAGTGTCAGTTATTGTGTGTAAAATGTTTTCTTTTCTTTTTTTTAATTTTTTTTTTATTTTTTATTGGGGAATTGGGGGGATGGGAACAATGCTGGGGAATTGGGGGAAGGGGAACAGACAAGTTGCTGTCATTTTTGTTCTTCAATCTAG
>NW_017732000.1:639971-658162 GCF_001890085.2 Hipposideros armiger
GGGCAGTGTCACTGGCCCTCATATGTGGGATCCGAACCGGGGCCCTCTGGCATCCCAAGCGAGTTCTTAACCATCGCGCCCCTCGGCCGGCCCTAAAATGTTTTCTTAACTGCCCTCCATCTTCACCATGAGCATGGTAGGTACATAGTGCATTCATGGTAACACAAAATTTAACTTAGTAAATTTACAGAGGAAAAACCCCAAAATAACTTCAGAAAAGCTTTTTAATACAAAATGGCATTAGGAAAATTGATAGAACTTACTTCTAGTGTTGGGGTTGTTTTGTTACATGCCTGTGACCTTTCTGGGTGTAGGGATGATGTCTCATGTAGCTTTATATCAGGGTGCATGGTGGAAGAGCCTAATTTTCAGTCAGTCCTGGGTTCCAGTTTTGACTCTTGCCACATATAAACTTGGGGACATTGGGCAATTTTTTTTTTTGCTTTTTTGTACTCTTGAGCTTCAACTTCCTCATTTAAAAAGGAAGAGTGATCACTTATAAATACAAAGTACTTTGTCTGCACTATAGTAGATGCTTAATAAACATTTATTAAGTTAATTAGTTAATTAAAGGATAGATAAGCATAATTGAATGCTAGTATTTATTTTAAAACACTGTTTTGAGTATCCAGGAAAAAGTATGAAGGGTAAGATTGATTGGATCACATGCCTGGGTAGAAATTCCTCATGACCTTTTGGAAAATTAAAAGAAGCCATAATTATAGAAGATGGTTTTCTTTTTTTAAAAAAATCAAGCACTGCCAAATGAAGAAACTTTAATATGCAAAATATAAATTAAAAATTAAGTGGGCCAAATCAAGTCAAAGAGTTACTTGTAAAGATTAACTAAAAATGAACCCAAATAAACCCTCTAAAGTCCAGAAGACCAGGTAAAGATTAATAATCCTTGGAACTGGTTGATATTTATGTGTAAATTATGTTTTTAGGGATCAAAAAATAGGGATGTTTAGATGGACCCTTCACCCAAAATTTTGTTTAAAATTAGAAGCAGACAGAACTGTTGAAAGAATAGAACATTCTTGGCTTAATTATCAAACAAATACAATTAATCAGTTAATAAAGTGGTTCACTCAATAGTTTTGAAAAAATTAATGGGTAGAGTTACGGAGTTGTTGGCCAGAATGTATAACTTGTTATCTATCCTTAATACTGATTATGTTAACATAAAGATAGGTTGTCGATATATGTTCCATTATAAGAAAGTTTGTAGAGGAATCACAGAAAATCACGTGTTAGCTAGTCTTGCTGTATTTTAATATTCAGGTGTTTGGAACAAAGAATTATTAAATCTGCTTTTTACTAAAGAAAATTGGTAAACTAGAATTATTTTCGGGGATTATTAGAGCATGTTGGTGAGAGAAACAGTGACGATAATTTATGTAAACTTTTAATTTTGTAAACTTTGAAGGTTCTAATCCGAAAGGAATAAAAAAAAAATTCTGTTACTGTAGGATGGAAGAGAAATGTTTATTTATGGAGTCACATAGGCTTAGAAACAGGAAGTCAGTGTTGGTTGGGAACTGTCACTTTTCTAGAGGACAAAATGTTTGTTTTTTGTAGGTCCCCAAGAAATGGGTGCTAGGACTAACCTCATTTTGTATTTTCATAAATGGTATAAAGCAAGGTGTACAAAGTATATTTATAGCTCTTTTGGGCAGTGAAATTATCCAGGAAAAAACATAATTGCAGAGAGTGAGTGAGCAAAAAACTGAACTAGTTAGTGTGCGATAATTTTCAGTGGTCTATTGAAGGAAAAATCATATGGGTTACATGTATTAACTGACGAGTCCTGAATTTAGTTATAATCTGGATAAGAATCTGTAAGCTGTTGCAGATGATTCTCTGTAGATATTGTGCTAAGATCAATAATCTGATAGGCGTTGTTTGGAAGAGTGGGAACAGTGTGTTTTCTTGCCACTGTACAAAACCGTGCTTGATACCCCCAGGATAAATGCTGTTTGTTCTGTTAAATAAAAATAGCGAAGTGTCTGGACATATAGCAGCATACTACAAATACTTGTTCCTTAGAGCTGTTAAAGTGAGGAGGAGGATATAATTGAGGTTATTAAAATAATATCTTGGGTAAATTCCTCAAATTCCATCATGCTAGGATTGAGGGTGGGGTAAGAGAGCTTCTAGGAATTTATAAGAGTCAGCTTTAGGATAAATTAAAGAAAGAGCTCTCATAGAGAGTAAACTGGTGGAAATGAGCACCACGCGATGGGAAAAATTCATGAAAATTCGATTCACAGATGATGCTGCCATAGCAGAATGATATTGAAGAAAATTGGAGCTATTTAGAATTTCCATTTGAAGAATGACATGCCAGTGTTCCTCAGTGTTAGACAGAATTCAGGATTCGGTGGAATGCCGACTTGACTGCACATGTAGTCACTTTTCGTGTTCAAACCTGGGCAAGCAGAGTTGTCGTGACGAGACCACCCAGAGTGTACGGTGGGCCTTGCGATGCCCTTTGTCAGGCTAAGGAAGTCCCTCCCGTTCCCTACCTAGTCTGCGAACCATTTTCTTCTTTTTTTTTTTTTTCATTTGCCTCTAGTTATATGGTCATGTTTTGCTTATTTTATCTGTTAGGGGAACTCAGGTAAAAATTCATTTTTAATGGTTATTACAGGCTTTTAGTTTATTCTTGAGGCTATTTTAATTATGCATTTTTTTCTAGAGTATTATGCATTCTTTATGTTTTCAGATATTGGCATAAAGTTGTTTATAGTACTTTTTTTATGATTACTAAAATTCTGCTATCTCTGTAGCTATAATTATGCCTTCCTGAGTTCTTTTTGCAGCTGTTTTTTTTGCTTGATTTTCTTGACATCACATTTTTGAAGTGGGGATGTTACTGATTCTTCATCATTTTCCCTCTAATGTAATACTCGCATACCACAGGCCCCCAGAGTTAACCTCTCTTGAACTGAACTGAGCATGACTTGAGTTCTTTTCTGTCTCTGGCCAATACTGTGTGTCCATTGCTCATTTTCTACCCTCCTAGCCTCCATTCCCCGCAGGTAGGCATTTTCAAACAGATTTTTCCTCTCTTCTATGCCCGTTTGTTCTTTTTATTAGTGATCTTATCCAATCCAGGCTTTTGCCATCACCTTTATTTAGGTGGCTCCCAAGTTTATCATCTGCCTAACCTGACCTTACCTCTAAGCTCTAAACTGCTTGCTTGACACTTCTCTCCAGGTGTCTTGTTTACACCTTCCGTGCAGCACAACCAAAGTGAAACTCTATTTCCCTCCACCCAAACCAGTTTATCCTCCACATTTCCTGGTTTCTATTAATTGGCGCTGTCACTCACCCAGGCTCAAAACATCAGTCCTTTTGACACTCCCCGCTTACCTTCTGTGTGTGCTCACCTGCCAAACTCACGCAGCCCACCCTCACGGTGGCTCACAGATGCATGCGTGACAGCCCTTCTCAGGCCCTCTGCCACCCCCTGCGCTCAGACCCTCGGCACTTTGTGCCCAGACTGGTGCAGCGCCTCCGCGCCTTTTCGGCCGAGTCCAGTTTATCTTCCACACTGAAATAACACGAACCTTGCTAAAGCACGGTAATCAGACTGCTGTTCGCTTGGGCCTCCCCACCGCCTCCGCCAACAGGTACAAACTCGAACTTTTTAGGTCTTCCGCCGTGATGCCACACACTCCCGCTCTGGGTTTGTCGCCCCCTTATGCAGACTTGCATTCCAGCCCGAATGTTCTCTGTACTCCGCTTTCTTGGGTTTTTGCTCAACTCTTTGCCCTTCAGTGACCACCCTTCCCCTCGTCCCTGCCTGGTGAAGGGAGGGCTGCCAAGGGTGGCGTCTTACATGCTTTGCTAGGTCGAGTGACCCGCAGATGGCAGGGCACTCCCTCTCACTGGGCTGTGCCCTAGTGTACTTGCCTGGTGCCTCGGAGTAGATCAGAAACTCCCACTGGGTAGGAGCTTGTTTCTTAGCCTTGTCGTGTTTATTGCCTCAGCAATTAGCACAGTCAGTCAGGAAATACTGATGGAAATAATTAAATGGTTCCAGTTGTTGATGGTTTCCGTCCGTGAAACTTCTTATACCCTCTTGCTAAAAAGTTGAAATACTCCAGTATGAATCAACGGTATAGAAGTGCTAAACTTAGTCCCTCCAGAGATGCGGCTGCAAGTGTGCAAGTCATGCCGGGGTGGCTGGTGCTGTCTTCCTAACAGGTGCTGTCTTTCTAGCACAATAAACCTGCCCAAAGGGCCTCCGGAGGCGGCGGTGGACACACTGATTGATTTCTGCTTTAGCAGAGCTGCATTGATTCTCTTTCTCTGTGTCTCTTCCTCCCTCCTTCTGTCCTTCTCTCCCTCCTGTTTCTTTTAAGTAAAAGACTTCAACAACCCATGGTAATATTGTAAATTTTAAGATAAAAGTTAATGCACATGAATTCAATATGGATTTATTAATGTAATAAGTAAACCCCACTATCTTTGTCCCTTAATCTGTAGAATGAAGATGAGTAAAAAGAAGAGATTAAATTTTATTCACACTAAAGAAAACCATTTTAGGCCAGTTTAATGTGAATTTGCCAGTATATTTTACAGGGATGGTATTGGCAAATATTAAAATCATGCTTTTGTAGTTGAAAAATCCTGATTAACCTGTCCATTCGCCTGTCAGCAAATTAAACTTATGAAATCCCATTGTGATAAAAGATTTGGGAATACAGTGGACAGATGTACATAGGAATTCTATTAAGTATTAATTTGCTACCACATGTAAAAGTTAGGCTTCTCTTCAACCTAACAACGCAGGTGGACTTGCTAGCCCGGTCTTAGTTCTGTAGCTTGCACTCCTCCTGCCTTCCTTCCCTCCCTCTGTCTTCCTCCCTTTCCTCTCTCCTCTCACAGGATTTTTTTGAGTTCTTAGCATGATCCAGGCAGTGGGTTGGCAACCAGCTGCCTGCTTGCAGCTTCTAGTCTTGTTGACTTTTTGGATATAGATATATATGATAAAGTACCTTATTTTGTAAAAAAAAATATTTTTTTTTCCTTGTGGCAGTGTTCAGCTTTTTAAAGGAAAAAGCTGGCTCATGTTCAGATTGATAGTCATTTCAACAATAATCAGACTTTTAGCTCTAGCAATATAAAAATACCATGCCCAGTGCAGACACAAGCCTTAATCCGAGTCTCGGTTTGCTTATCTCTGTAAATAGGGATGTTAAGAGGAGAAGTAATGAATGTTTAGCAAGCGCTTTGATACTTACGCCCAGTGGCTGTACAGTTGTTGCACAATCATTGTACAGGTCAGAATGGCAGGTGCAGTGGCTGTGGCCAGAAAAGCAGCGTCTTTGAAGACGGCGCTGCACGTGAAAATGCTCTCATTAACATTTTGTTAGGAGACACTTAGAGTTGGGATCCCATGGCTAGATTTCCGTACACTTCAGAACGTCACAAGAAACCACGTAGGTTTTATGAACGGAGGTAAGTTGATTATTTCTTGATTAGAGCAGTGTATTTATAATACCATAGATTCTGATTGCCCACAGTAAAGGTGTAACAAGTGTCATTGCTGAGGAAACAGCAAGCACTGTAGCGCTTTTTATGTGCTCGTGAGTCGTGGGGATTCGGAGGGAGTTGCGAGTTGGCGTGCGGAGAAGATGGCTGCACACGCAGCCTGGTTCTAACCGCTTTCCAGCCTCAGCTCTGCCTCTGCCAGCTGGCCGCGTGAACCTGAAGTCACTTTTTGCTCCATCCTTTGGCACAGTTTAACCTTAGGCAAATCACCTGGACTCTTTTTGCCTCAGTTACTTCAAATATTCGAGGGTGTTGGAGCAGATGTCTTTCAAGTCCTGGTGAATAATCATAATAAAAATCTGTGAGTTGGAGAACATGCTGGGTAAAGTAAGTTGGTTGTTGAGGTTCTTTGTGAGAGGGATTTAATGCATATGCTGCATTTCGGAGTTTATAGCTAAAACAAATCTAAATTATGAGGGATTCATCATTTTAATAGGATTTTACAAGGTATGTGGAATGGGTCCAAGAATTATACGTATTTTTCTGTAAGTCAGGGTTACTTGCTATCAAACTGCTGCTGATAATTGTTTTTTGTACTTAGTGGCTTTTGTAGCACCCCCCGCCACCCAAAAGAGAGAAGATAGTACATGCTGGGGCAACACTTGGTGCATGTTCCGTTCATCCTCTGGGAAAACAATTACACTAAGTATACTTTTTAAAAAGTGCTTTGAAATATTATCTGGCCAAAAAATTAATTTCTACATTTGAAGACAGCTTCTGAGCAGAGAAAGAATTTATAAACTATGCATTGCACGTTTACAAATTCTTTGAAAACGCTGCGTGTGAAGGACTTGGGAGTGATTATTTGTGCCTGCATTCCCATATGTCACACGTTGCCTTTTCACCCCCGGGGGTAACCATATTGCATTATTTGTGATCCTTTGGAGTTGTATGAAATGATCATTTAACTTTTCAGATGTGGTTAATCTACAGTCCCCGCTTCCTAACTATTAACATACATGGCATGACAGGCTTAAATGTTTCCAGGTGTGATTGGGGAACTCGGGCAATAAATTACTCTTAGATTATCTTGGCCACTTGTAATTTACTATAAAACTGCAGCTTTGGCATCAGCAGCTGAAAAGAGCATGTTAACATTAACTCCTCTTGAGACACATTTTACATTAAATAAATTAACTGTCTTTTTGAGACAAAGTGTTTATAGAACTATGTTTTGTCCTTTGAATTGTTACTAAGCAGGCCTTGATTTAACATAACCTTGATTTGTTTGTAAGACACTACGATTTGGGAGTTCTCTCTGTATCCCCCGATTGGAGCCTTCCCTCTCCTCAGGCCCGGTCCTCTCCTTGCCCTGGTCCAGAGAGAAGCTATCGTTCCCCTTTCTGCAGCTTTTCCCGGTTCCTGGAATGGAGTCTCATTTCCACCATAAAAGACTCACCATTAATCAATGCATAAGAAAGCCCATTTAACACTCAGTTGTTGGTATTAGCAGTAAAACTCCTTAGGTATCTGGAGGGTTTATTGTTAATGGGAACATAAGAGAGGTTATGCTCTGTTTAGTAGCTGGTCAGAGGAGGAGTGACATTCTGGGCAGAGGTGGCAGGTGGAGTGAGCAGGAGGCGGCAGGATGGCCCTTGGCTGAGAACCTGCCCACTTGTGAGCTCTGCTGGCACGCACTCTTCTTACCCTTGGCTGCCTTCTCCCAAGCTTAGCGTCTGCCCTCAGACTTCCTTCCAGTCCTGAGCTGGTCTTCATCCACCCCTCAAACCTGCCCACCTCTCCCTGCCTCATCACCTTTCCTATAACATTTCCTACACTCCCAGTGTGCCTCCCCGCTGGCCCCAGGGAACCCCTGCCCCATTCAGTGGGAGACAGTAGCTTCCTCTTACTGTCCAGCGTGGGTTAGGGGGCATGCCCAATAGTCCTCTGCCCCCTTTGACAAGGTAGAGGGGAGGTGGGTTCATGACACCCCTGCTGGGGATTCTGTTTCCTCATTGAAATGGTTTTACTCATGCTGGTTAGCTCCTACAGAGCTGTAACTACTATATTCCAGTGCTATACAAATAGAACATAAGGATTAAAAAGGCTTTTCTGCTGGGCTGAGGCAACCTAATAACCATTTATAACACTGCTCAGAGGAGAGAGTGTCCCAGGTTCCCAACCCTCAGCTTTTCTAGGAACTCCAGTTGAATGTCTTCTCTGTCACGTTTTCTTAACCCTGAATTAGAATGAAAGTAGAGTGTGGGAATGGAGTCAGTGGAATTGTAATAGATAAGCATGATATCAGGGATGGGAGGGCAATAGATGGGGGGAGGGGAGTTGTTACTTTGTGATGGTGAAAAGGATAACTATTGCATTGCTGTACACCTGAAACTAACAATAAAATTAAAAAAAAAAGAATGAAAGGTTCAAATAAGACTCAGATTTTTAATAAAAGAGAAGCTAGGGACCTTTTGTACTCAAAATTTCACATTGGTCACCCATCTTAACGTGCCAGTGTAAATCATCACTGATTACTTGGCTTTTTGGGTCATCTTGAGATGGTGTGGAAAGGTCCATCCATTGTTTCAGTTTGGTTTGACATCCTAGGAAGGATGTCATATGTGGCAGAATGAAATTTAAGGACTAGAAAGGGCATAAGTGGAAGTTTTGCACTGATTTCATTTACAGAAACATAAATTTTAAAGGAATAGTTTGATCTGAGGCTCTGAATGAACTTCAGTTCTACTACTGACTTTGTCCCCTCGAAATTGTTTACTAACTTAGGGAGTTATAAGTATAGGCATTTCCTTTAAATACATGTAAATGTATTTGCAGTGACTGCTGAAGTAATTCAAATTTATTGACCATAGGAGGATATTAAATATTTATCTTTTCTGCTTAGCGCCTGTAGTGAAATAGAATATAAGTTAATGGTTATTGGCTTATAGGCTGTTATTTCTGAAATACTATCTTAAAGTACTTTATCCAGTGGCATTACTTATATTTTGTGTGTGTTAAAAAGCATATTTGGAATTTCGCTGCTTAGTTAAAAAATATTGCAGAAGTGATTTTTTAAACTATGTAGGGTGTGTGTGTGCAACTGCAAATGGAAAAAAGTATGTAAGTTTTGGGCTACAGGGAAATCTGTATGTTTTTAAAAAAACAGATAGAATGAAAGAATAATGTATTAATATTACAGTGTGTGTTCTGGCACACCTAAGGTAGCTAATGCATTCCAGAATGTAAGGTCGGCAGTAACTCAGCATATGCGAATCTGTCCCGTCACATTAGCTTAGTATTAGGATGATCAAATAAAAAAATGTATTTGTAGATGTAAATCAGAGAACAAAGCTAACTTATTTGGGTTTCCTTCAAAGTAATGATAATGCAGTGTTAAGCATTAGAAGTCTGAACATGAAAGTAATTTTATTTGAATTGGTCTCAACTTTAAGAAACACAAAGCAGTATTTGCAAGTTTTATACTTTCAGGGAGGGGGAGGTGAGGGAATGGATGAAAAAGGTGAAGGGGATTAAGAGGTACAGATTTCCAGTTATAAAATAACTCACGGGATGTAATGTACAGCAATGGGAAAATAGTCAACAATATCGTGATTACTTTGTATGGTAAGACATGGGTACTAGACTTACTGTGATAATCACAGATCGTAATGTATGTAGATGTGGAATCAATATATTGTACATCTAAAACTCATATAATACTGTATTAATATGTCAACTATACTTCAGTAAAAATATACTAAAATAAAATATATGTTATAACACTAAAAAAATTTAAAGCCAAAAACATGAGGGAAATAATGTATAAAATTATTTTGAGTTTTCTTTAAATCTTCAAAATTGACTTAAAAAGCTAATTAGTAAGAACAGCTCTGATTTTCTACAAGCCCTAAGGGACTGTTTGAGGTTTGTTTTGTTTTGTTTTGCCTGCCATTACATTTTCAAGATCCTGAAATTGACTGAATTGTTGTGGTTAATTTTTTAAAATCCAGATATTTTGGATTTCAAAGCTACAAGAAACTTAATTTAAATGTCATTCGTTTGTCAAAACAAAAATCATTTAGAAAAAGTTGGTGGGTTGAATACCTACTTCTCTATGTGATACTGTTTCATGTGAAATATTAGGTATATTATTGAGTTCTGTACTGGTTAAGATAACACAGAACTTTAAAAAATACTTCAAATCCTAGCATCGTACAAAAAAAATCTTTAAGTTTTTTTAAGAAAAAGGAATCGCAGTAGCTTTTTTTTTTTTTTAATCAGTTGTACTTTGGAAGTTACTGTCATAGAAAGAGATCCATATTGAATTAAAGGTTTTTGTATAATTGAACTGTAACATTTGCACAAAATACAACAAGGAGACAACATTGGTATTGAACATGCATTATTAAATGGAATGCATTTGAGTATTGGAAAATTTGGCCTAAGGTTTTTTTGTTTGTTTTTTTAATTTAGCTGAGCCATCCTGCCACCTGATGGCAGCTCAGCAGCAACTCAGCTCGGGCCGGGCATCAAACCGCTGTTGCTCAGAGCTCGCACTCTTGAGCGAGCTCTTAACCAACTGAGCCACTTCGCTGGCCCCAACGTCTTTCTTTTTTGAAAAGAAAAAGAAAAAAGATTTTATTGGGGAATTGGGGAAGGGGAACATTGTGTTTTTCCAGGACCCATCAGCTCCAAGTCAGGTTGTCGTCTTTCAATCTTATTGGGTTGTCAGAAAAGTCATGATGCATTTTTGTAATGAAAAACATATAAAAAATGACTTTTCCAACAACCCAATTGTTGTGGAGGGCGCAGCTCAGCTCTAAGTCCAGTCACTGCTTTCGTCTAGTTGCGGGGTTCACTGGCCCATGTGGGAATCGAACCGGCGGCCCTATTGCAGTACAGCTTCAGTGACTTTTTAGCTGTGGATAATTTAATCTGTGCTATGCCTGTGTCTGGTGAAGAATGTAGACACTTAGAAACGCACTGAGGCACCAGGCCTTCATCGTGCCTTTGATGTATTGGTCATTTCTGTGGAACTTAAACTACCTGTTTATTTTACAGACACTCGTCTGGTATTTGCGATGGGAGAAGCATTGTTCTCCGTGCTGCATTAATATCCACTCATTTACTTAAAGCCTGACAGCAGCACTCTGAGGCAGGTATGATTAAACCCCTAGTTTGCAGACGGCCCCTGCCGAGGGTCCCACAGCTGTGGAGAGCTACTTTGCAGACGGCCCCTGCCGAGGGNCCCACAGCTGTGGAGAGCTACTTTGCAGACGGCCCCTGCCGAGGGTCCCACAGCTGTGGAGAGCTACTATTCAAAGCTCAGCAGTCGGCTTCCAGAGTTTGTGGTCTTGATCAGCATCCCCTGTTGCCTGTCTAGGAAGATCTTTCTTGAAAGGTTGAATCCAGATTCTTGCCTTTTGTCAGAGCCCTTCCTCCCATGTTTTCATGGACCAGACAAGGGATCCTGAGAGGGACATGTTGGCAGGAATTGCTTCTTACCATCTTACTCATCTAGATGTGCAGAAGGCAGGCGATGGGACAGCTTCCGATGGGGAGTGACCCTGGTCTGGCTTTGTTTGCAGTCGTTCACAAATCCTCATTGTACAGTAGACTCTTCCCTGTATCAGAACGGATTCTACCCCCTACTCCTAGAGGTCTGTCTGGGGCCAAGAATGAGAACTTGATCTGTAGTCAAGTTCCTGGGAGAAGCTAGGAATATGGAAGAAGAGGGAGAGGCAGTTCTGTTGCTTGATGAAAATACGAGCCCCAGGTTGAGTCTCACAAGAGCTGTTGCTAAAGCAGCTGCTTTCCTCAGGGACAAGGACTTGTCTAATATGCGCTGGGACGCGCTGTTGCAGGGATCTGAGTAGGATTAGTGACAGTCCTTAGCAGTGTGGGGAGATGTGTGTGGACATGTGTAGGCTTTTTTTTTTTTTTTAAGATTTTATTGGGGAATTGGGGGAGGGAACAGTGTTGGGGAATCGGAAGGGGAACAGACAAGACAAGTTGCTGTCCTTTTTTGTTCTTCAGTCTAGTTGTGGAGGACGTTGCCTCACTGGCCCAAGTTGGTATTATCATTGCGCTCTTCCTGGATGAGGCAGATCGGTCACCAGCCACTGGACGGTGGCTCACAGCTGCTCACACTGGCTGCCGGCCACTCACGCCTGCTGTCAGCTATTCATGGTAGCTTACGGCAGCCCACGGCAGCTTCACTGCAGCCTATACTGTCGCTGGCAACTCACGGCAGCCCAGTTCCAGGTGGAGCTGTTGTTCACCATCTTAGCTGTAGAGGGCGCAGTGTCACTGGCCCGCATGTGGGATCCGAACCGGGGCCCTGCTGCTCAAGAGCTGGCGCTCCCAAGCCAGCTCTTAACCAATGCACCATTCGGCCGGCCCGGCATTACTCTTAAAGTTGTGCATATTCGGTCTATACCAGGAATTACAAAATACCCATGAGTTTATGTTAGCACTAAGCACTAATTTGTTTTGTGAGCCTCTTCTGGTTCATAGCCCCTTTATACATATAAACCTGTCTCTATCAGTATTTGTAAGGGGCACTTACTGGTCTCTCAGTTTCAGCTGCTTCTGTAAAATGACTTTCTTTCCCTTTGAGGTGCCTTGGTCCTCCCTCCACACAGCCCCTCCAGAGTGACTTTTGAGTTACCTCAAAACAAACCCTTCAGTTGTACACCTATGTTCGTAGTGGCATTATTCATAATAGCCAAAATGTGGAAGCAACTTATTGTCTATTGATAGATGAATGGATAAGAAAATGTGGCCTATACATCCCATGGACTATTATTCAGTTTTAAAAAGGAAGGAAATTCTAACATGCTACAAAATGGATGAACCTTGAGGACAATATGCTAAGTGAAATTAGCCCGTTGTAGAAAGACCAATACAGTATGACTCCACTTAAATGAGGTGCCTAGAGTACAATCATAAGTTAAATCCAAAAAGACTTTCTAGAGAACAGACATTATGGTCCGACTGTGAAGGTGGTTACATCCTTCTGGAAAAAGCTGACTGTGGTAGTTGAAGAAAGAGGTGAGCAAGTGTTAGGGGCATTGTGAGCAGAGCTCACGGAAACAGGAACGAAGGGAACAGGTTCAGGTGCTGAGGAAAGGACCCTGGCGTGCGCAGGTGGAGGTAACTGACCCCACCGGGGCACAGTGAGTGCATTAGGTGCTGTCAGCCATCTCCAGCCTTTAACGTTACCACTTCATGGTAATCCGAATGTTGTCATTTTTGCTTATATTCTGCTTCTCAGCGCCTCTGTCCAGTACAGTGTTTGATAGCTTTTGCAAAGGATCCAGCCAGACGCAGTCCATTTATTGGTATTTGGAGCGGGTATTTCAAGGAAGGCGCTACAAGTTATTAGCACCGATATAAAGATCAAGCCAGAGCCCCTGTCCTGAAGAGCTTCCCGCTCTGAAGCAGGAAATAAGATGTGTGGGCCAATAGAACTAAAATACAGGACAGAAGCTGAGAAATGGCATGAAGACAGTTTTGTGGAAACGCAGGCTAGGGAGATCCTTCTCAGAAGGGGGGTCGAGGAAGGATCTTCCAGTAGGAGCAGAGCCTTGAAAGATGGGAAGGATGTTAAAAGGCAGAGATGGTGGGATGTGGATCCAAGGGGAACACCAAGACCCGGAGAGGCACAGCGAAGGCCAGCCAGTGTCTGTTAGGCAGGCCACGGACCTGCTGCCACCGGAGAGCAGGACGCACGTTGCCTGTAGGAAGAAGACAGCAGAGACAGCTTGGAGCCTGATCATGGAGGAGTTTGACTCTTATTAAAGAGCTTGGTCTTATTTACATAAGTAATGGGGAACTATTGAAAGCCTTGCTGTAGGAACGATGTGTTGACACCGTCAGAGGCCAAGGTGAGAAAGCTGGGGGCTGACTCGGTTGATTTGTGATTGTTTAACTGGGTGCTGATTTTGCTCTTTGGTGTCCATCTGAAGTAGGAGGTAAGATTGGATAAAGAAATAGAGAGGAAACAAATTAGGCCTTAAAAGTTAAGCAGAGGTGTTAAAAATTGATCCAGTTTACAGTATAGAGCCATTGAGAGTCTGAGCAGAGTTTGACATGATAAAAGCTATTTTAAAGATGAGTTTGTATAGAATGGATGGTCTAGACGAGACACTAGGTAGTTAAAAGGTTATTGAATGGTGAAATTAAGACCACCTGCCTAGGGTAGCAGCAGCAGAAAGAAAGAGGATTGACATGAAATAGAGGAAATGGTGAAAGGAAGGAAGAAGTGAAATTTACAATTAATAAGCATGTTTATGTGCAGAGCATTTATTGCATGATGGTATAACTGACCGTATTACCCACTCTCAGAAAACAGTATGCCGTGTTGGTCAGGCCTGTTGTCGGGAAATGGCCTGGCTGAAGAACTTTGGCTTGAGCAGACTGATGGAGGGGCCGGGGTGGGGTGGTGGCTTTTAGGACTGCCGAACTGACAAGTGCAGGCAGCAGTCCCCATCCGTGTGCCGGTGTTGTTGGCTGTGTCCGCAGAAATGCCTAGCCTAGTGGCTCTCAGACCTCCAGGCCTTGGCACGGTGTGCTCTGCAAACCCTTCGGGAAATGTGCTGTGAAATTTTGGAATTTTGTATGAGCTTTTGCGGCACGTGGGTATCCACGTTGTCGGGCCGTGTGTGAAAAAATCTTAACTGAGCAGGGCACTCGCTGTGGTTTTGGAGAAGGGAAGTAATTGCTGTTACTGAGCAAGAACTTCACCTCTAGGCCAGTGCTGAGGACAGGGCAGTGTCACTTGCCCCGGGAGGGTTCAGGAGACCCTTCTACTCTAGTAGCCGAATGGAGCTGAAGGGGGCCTGGGGCTGATGTCGCACCAGCGCCCCCAGTTATGCATTGGTGTAACTGTGAACACTTCTGTTTATAGGACTGTCTGAAGTGTGGTTTTGAGTCTTGTAATTCATTCAAGTCAGCTAGTAAAAAACCATGCCCTGCAAAGAGCCGGAGAAGGCTGGTCCCGCCGCCAGCTCTTAGCTAAATGCTGCAGCCCAACACTGAAGTGGATAAAGGTAGGGTGACGAGAAATGGGATTTGGAATATGAAATCTGAGGTTTGAATCCGTGCTTTGCCACTAGCAGTTAGACCGTAGGAAAGTTATTTAATTTTCCTTGTTCCTTTGTAAAATGAAGGTAATAATATTTACCTTTCAGGCCTGCTCTGATGACTTACTTGCAGGTAATGACTATAAAGTATAGACTGTGCTCTGTGAATGAAAGTCATTTATTCCCCATCTCCAAAATGTGATGGTTTCGATGCTTTGTACTCTTCTCTGTATTAAGCAACCACATCCCAGCTTTTGTAAAGCGTGTGTTTGTCTGAACTATGGACTCTTGGAGTTTGATCTTTAAAGACTAAATAGACTTACAGTATTCAGAACACCAAAGCAAGCACTGTCACTTTTGAGTTATTTAAAATGGAAAAGAATTAATTTGCTATAAGCATTAAAATTTGCTGTTTAAAATCTATTTAAACTGTAGCGTAGATCATATACCTTAATACTCATTATAAGGTTTCTTAACTACCCCCCTCCCCAACCCCCCACTCCCCCCAAAAAAAGAAAACAGTAACAATAAAACTTGTGACTAAAATAGTCAAAGGGGATTTTGGCAGAATTTTCTATCAACTTCCACAGAAAAAGATTTTTACATCTAGAGTTAGGAGTAAGTTGGGAAGAAGTTTTCGACCAGCATTCCTGATATAGACTCAGAATCATATTGTGATATATTGTGGGGTTGAGAAACATATTCAAGTGTAGGTGGTTGTCTTTCTAATTAGTGGGCATGGTTTTAAACCTGCTTACAAATCTAGCCATTTTAATTCACACTAGGCTAAACTTGGCACAGATATTCTCTGCTCCAACACAAATGTAGTTGTGTTTTTTAACTGAAAAAATTCACTGGTTTTTAAAATTTTTTAATTCTGAGAGATTTAAAAAGATTGGGAATATTTATCCAGTTTTAGCTCTAAGCAGTTGTGTTGGCTTCATCCCCAGCCCCTTCTATTTCCAGTTCCTGTTTACTATATGCTTGTGTTTTTAGTAAAAGGGTTGATTTATGTATCTTAAAATGGCTTCCATCATCACATAGTGACTGCTTTTCAGCAGTATTGTTTTTTGAAACCTTAATAAAGGGGTTCGTGTAACATGAATATCAAGTAAATCCTTTTAACCTTAAGGAGACATTCTAACCTTGTCAGTATCTCTATTCATGTCATGATGTAAGTCATGGCTTGTTGTTTAAAACTGTAATTTGTCTGTGTGTGTGTGTGAAAATGCAGTTTTTCATACTGCCTTTGCTGGGACTATAGCATCTTAATTTTTGTTAACAATATATTTGATTGCTTTCTCACTGAATATGGGATTTTGCTTTAGAAAAGTTACATGTAAGCATTTAAAGATAAAGCTTAAATGAAAATTAAAGCCTATCTTAAAGTGAATTTAGATAGTGTGATTTTTACTTTGGTTTCTCTAGTAGTATGCAGTTTAATGCCAGAAAAAAATGTAGATATAAAAGCAACATCAAAGTGTTAGCCTTTTTAAAAGTTGACACAAATTAATACATAGCAGTAATTTTAGACATTATAGCTTAAGGAAGGAATATCTCAGTTACATTTAGCTATAAATTTTCTTAGTGAACTGAAGAGAATTGTAAAAAGGAAATTATCATATATACAATTTATACAGTTTTTTAAATTAAAGTTCTTTGTAGCATTTTCTATTTGAGCAAACTAGAATTTTGAATTAGAATAAATTTGAAGACCTATATAAGCTGTAGTAAAAATTCAAAGATTGGAATGCTCTTTGGTGATTACTTACGTGCTGTACTCTATTGTGTTAGGTTATTTTAAGCTATTTTACTTTAGCATTCTGGTATTGGCCAGTAAAAATTAGATTCTCTTTTGTTTTAGTAAGAAAGCTTTATGTTGTTGTTTCTATATGTGGAAAGAATTTATAGGTCATAATAATTTTACTTTTGAACATTATTATAAGAGAAAATCCAGGAAATGATATGTTAAAAATATAATGCCAGTGCTAAAGTTGCAATTTAAACATAGAGTTTGCTTTTTATAATTAAAAGCTATACTGCTATGGGCAATTTGGGATTTAAATAAATCCCTCCTTAGTGTTAGAACTATTTTCTACGCTGACTGTTTTTAAGTAAATGGGAGTGTAAGAAGCTTTAAAACAAATTAGATAGTTGAAAGTTTGTATTTAGGAGAAAAAAATTACTGTATTAGTTTTTTATCTAGTTGCTTTGCATAACTACCTTTTCTAGATAATTGAAGATACCAACCCTCAGGTGTTAGAATTGCTTTTATTGTATTTAACCACTTCAACTGGAAATCCTTCTTAAGTATATTATATGCATTCATGACTTTTAAGATTACATAAATAAAATATATCCTTTTCTTGTGACAGCACATGAATTTTTGTTGAGTTGTAGTCAGCTTTTTGCTTTTATTCTGTATGGCATCAGACTTTTCCAAATTTAATTTTTTGTGTCTGATTTTTTTCCATGACTGTCAGCTATTGCTTTTTACTAATGGCATTCATAAACCCTTTTACCATGTTCCTCGTTTGATACAAATAAGAAACCAGATAATAATATAAATGACCATTTTGGGGAATATTTTCTAATCCTAATATCAACCTTGTATCAAAGGTATTATCCTCATCCTGTGGCGTTTAAAAAGGCTTAGAGAAGTTAAATAACTTATTAAAGGTCAGGAAGCCAGTAACATGGATATGACTTGGATGAATTTGGAATATGTGTGTAAATATGTGTACACCACTGTAAACACTACCCAGGTCAATACGTAGAGCGTTTCCCAGCACCCCAGAGGCTCCCTCCCATTAGTGTCCCCTTGAAGATAACTGCTATTCTGACTGTGCTCCCCATAGGTAGAGCTCTCTATGTCCCCTTGATTAGTTTTGCTTGTTCTTGAACTTGATAAAAATTAAGTCATAGTATGTGCTCTTTGGTGTCATGCTCTTTTTGCCCAGCATTACATCTGTGGGGTTCATCCATGTTGTCGTGCACAGTGTTAGGCTTTTTCATTGCTGGGTGGTGTCCAGAGTAGGAATGTATTACAATTTGCGTATTAATCTTGTTGATGGACATTTGGGTCATTGCCACTTTGGGCTATTATGAATTATGATGCTGTGAACATTCTTAGATATGTTTTTAGTTTTATACACTTTTTAGTGCTCTCTTCTCTTGGATATATTTGCAAGATTGAACTTGCTGGGTGTTGGGAATAACGCATGCTGAACTCTCAGAAGTCCTGCCAATCAGTTTTTCGGGTATACAAGTTTACACTCCTACTGGCAGTGTATGGGGATTCGAATTGCCCTGTGTGCTCATCACAAATGGATATTGTCAGTCCAATTCATTCCCCCCCCCTTTTAATTTTAATTATTTTGATATAGTATCTGGTTTGATATTAGGGAAATGCAAATTAAAAGTTACGTTTTGAATTTAAAAATCTTTAATGTGAAAAGCATATTCTTGGGCCGGCCGAGTGGCGCATTGGTTAAGAACTGGCTTGGAACGCCAGAGGGCCCCGGTTCGGATCCCACATATGAGGGCCAGTGACACTGCCCTCTACAGCTAAGATGCTGAACAACAGCTTAACCTGGA
>NW_017732000.1:658292-705760 GCF_001890085.2 Hipposideros armiger
AGTGAAGCAACGTCCTCCACAACTAGACTGAAGAACAAAACGACAGCAACTTGTCTGTTCCCCTTCCCCCAATTCCCCAGCGCTGTTCCCATCCTCCAATTCCCCAATAAAAATCTTTAAAAAAAAAAAAAGCATATTCTTATTCATATATATATATACATAAATAGTTGTGTGCATAGTCTTGAATATTGCCCAGGTTTTTGTTGTTGTTTTCCTAATCCCTGTTTTTATAAGCAGGTCTTGATTGTTTATGTAATCAGTGATATTAATCAAGTTTTTCAATAATAAGGACAAGTACCAGTATTCTAGAAACCACTTGTTTCGTTTAGAATTATTTAAGGAAAATTTTTTAAGGAATTTAAGATGGTAAAGATCTTTATTCAAGGAATCAGCTTTACAAATGACGTCTAGAAAGGCGAGAAGAAGAAAAATTGTATCCAGGAACGTCACAAACTTAAAAATTGTCTTATAGAACAACTTAGTAAAGACCTTTGAAAAAGGTCCTGTTTTTGCATCAGAATATAGCAATTACATATAATCTGTAGGAGTTTCTCTAGAATTTTATTCATTGGATTGTGTACATAATCTTACACGAAGTTATTCTGCTAAAAATTGCTTGAATTGATTAGTTCTTGTTTTTCCAAGTTCATGCAAGTTACACATGTTCAGCTTTCCTGTATGAGTCTCAGGTACGCTGATTAGTCAGGCGGTCTCATCTGAAACTAATGTATAATAGTGCGAAGTGGTACAACTTGCCATACCAGTTTTACAGTGTTTTTGTTTTGCTCAAGTAGATGAAAGGTTTATTTAAGTGTGGCCACACTGGTACTGCATTCCTGGTGATCTTGGTAGGTTAATGACAATCCTTGTCATAGAAATCAGGAAATGTGGGTTGAGCCTCTGGGATGCATATAGTCGGTTCATTAAAATGCTGGCTCCCAAAGGACTGGCGACTGTTGGAAGCACTTGGTAGGTAATGCAGCTTTAAAAATATCTATCTATCTATCTATCTATCTATCTATCTATCTATCTATCTATCTATCTATCTATCTATGTCTATCTTCATTCTGTTTTTTTAAACTCTAAATACATCAACATTTAATCATTTTATCTACTGCACCAACTGCCTTCTCTGGGAAGATTAAGGATGACTTTGGAAATCCACATGCGTTTCTTTCCATAGTTTAGATGTGTGTTGGCTGGAGTGTTCTGTCTGGTTAGATGTGAACACAGTCATATTGTCAGATTGTACTGCTGCTGCTTTATTTAACTGGCTGGCTTTTAACTGAATTAACTTGGTCAGCCGGTGTTGTGATTGATGCCATACTTTTTTTTAATGGTACAGAATGGTTGAAGAATTGTTTAATACTTTTGATATACAATCAGTTAAAGCAGTTTGATACTTAGGAAGCTTTGAGGTACCTTTCGGACAATAGTTGAATGGATTGTGATATATTATGGATTTCATAAGGATTTCCTGGTAAATGCAGGTATGCGCTTATGAGGGGAAGAGAATCCCTACAGCCTTGATTTCTGTTCATGATATTACCAGGCATAGTTGACTCAATGTATTTCAGGTATATTACTGAAATAATGCCATTGTTCAAAATGTAAATGAATAGACGGCTAGCTTGTTGTTCATTTGAAAACTGTTCATGTGTGCTTATGTTGTAAGAAAAGACATGACACGAAGCAGAATGTATCAGTCTCCTTGAGCAAACTTCAAGAATCTATGTAATCTTATCATAGGAGTGGAAAGTTTGGAATTTAGACCAGGAAAGCCCAGCAAAGGCAGCGGAGTGGGTTAGCTGCTGGAATAGAGCTAGGGAGGCAGGACTGGGGGGGTTACTGGTTGTCCCACCCAGCAGGGCCGTCTCTCCAGAAACCCAGGAAACAGGTTGTGTATTAGAACCACAGCAGCTGAGGCCTTTTCTTTTTTTAAGGCCACTTCTGCCTTTTGTAAGTCAGTGTTGAGTTTATGGACTATTACTAATACACTTACTTTAAAGTTGAAAACCACTAAAGACGAAATATCGTCACCTCTATCCTGTTCCACCTTTTATGCATCTGGAAGATCGTGAAGGTTGGCGAAATAGCCCAGAGCCTCCAGTGTGTTGAGGAGTGAGCCTTGGTAATAAGGCACACGGGCACTCCACTAGTTTGGGGCTTAAAATCTTCAACATTGGATCACTGGGACTGTGACCTACAGTCTTCAGGATACATCATGTATCGGCAACATTAGAAATTTACAGCTTGCTCTGTTTTCCTTGTGTGAACCTTCCATCTTTCAGGTAATGTTTTAGAAGACAGACCATTCAAGTTATTTTAAGTTCTTTCTAGAATTCTAGGAATCAGCGCTTGTGGGCTCACTGTTACTCTCTTTTGCACACTCTCTCTCTTTCTTTCTCTCTCTATGTGAAGAGCAGAAAGGTCAGTTTTCCATGATTTTATTTTGTATTAATTTTATTTCTGTCATTATTTTGAACCAGTAGCAGTGAAATGCTTGTATCTTTTCACATTATGTGGGAAAACTTGCACAATCAGGCAGGGTAAGAGCATGTGTGCTTTATACATACATACACATAGATTGATATGTATCTGGTGGTAGCTTAATTTTTAAGGGTAAGAACTTGTGTACTTCACATGCATATATATACAGACTCAGTTTGTGGTATAAGTACTAGGCAACCATGGCAATAAACTACATTGCACTGTCATGGGTACTAGGAAGGATTGAGAGAAGTATTAAGAACAGTTGGAGTTTTGGGGGAGGGAGGTTATCGCTTTGTGAGGGGTGTAAATATCTAACTATTACATTGTTTTGTACCCTTGAAACTAATAAAAAAAATAAAAAAATAAAAAAAGAAGTGTTGGAGGTTTTGTGGAACTGTTAAACCATAACCCAGTGGTTTTGGCTTGTCTTGCCAGTCATGGGGACGTAAAGACTGGTTTTCTGGTGGCTCTATTTGAGCTGTCTCTGTCCCTGGAATGGAAGGTGTGTTCCAGGGAGAGCAGCCTGCTGTTTAGAATGTTGGTGGCAGTGACCTCCATTTCTGAGGTGATGCGATAGAGGTGACTAAGCCTTGGCCAGAAAGACC
This sequence comes from Hipposideros armiger, assembly GCF_001890085.2. Taxonomy (NCBI): domain Eukaryota; kingdom Metazoa; phylum Chordata; class Mammalia; order Chiroptera; family Hipposideridae; genus Hipposideros; species Hipposideros armiger. The sequence goes on from NW_017732000.1 coordinate 661,391, forward strand.
AGAATGCTGGACCAAGTTAATGGGCCACCCACGTCAAGGATTCTGGGGGAAAGCTGTCTCCTTTTAGCCTCTATGAAGAATTGATTAGATTCTTAAATTTAAAACTTATTTTAAAAATCATTAAATAAAAAACACAAGTGAAAACTGGAGATAAGATGTCATTTTCTACCTATAAAATTAGTAGAATGAATGAATGAGAGTCTGCCCTTTGTTAATTTGGTTGTGATTAAAGAGCATTTTCAGGAACTACTGGTTTGTGGTGTAAATGGGTAGTTTTTGAAAATCACTTTGGTTTAATATATTAGGAGCCTTGCAATCAGTCAGTCATATCTTTTGACCTAGGAAGGCCACTCCTGATATTCTGTTTCAAGGAAGTAGTCGTATTTCCAGGTGAAGATTTATGAACGATTCCCATCATGCAGCTTCTGTAAATGGCAAAACAGTGGAGCAGTAGTGTTTCACAGGGAAGAAATGATTAAGTAAATGATGCTATGTTCTTATGAAAGCAACAATAATAATGGTAAGGGAAAATGGCAGGGTAGGAAATTGTTAGATGGAATTATATTTAATCATGCTTAAAGGTATGTATAGAAAAACATCTGGAAGAAATAAACTAAATGAAAATATTAGCTAAACTATTAACACAAGAGGTGTGGCTTGGTAGTGAACATTATTTCCCTTGTTTTATACTGTTCTTTAAAATGAACATTTATTTTATAATCGTAAAAGGGGAAAGCTAAAAAGAGCAGAAGGAATAATAACTTCATTAAGGTGAGAAAGGTAGAACTGACTTCATTTGAGAGAGCTGCCCAGGTAAGAGTCCAAGGTTGGAAATAGAAGATCTGACCTCTGTGTGGAGCAAGTCCCAGGGATGGCAAAATCTTCTTGGAATGAGTAAGAAGGGTATTCATTTTCTTCTGGAGATTGTTAATCTGTAGAGTACGGCCTGTAGGGGGAAGGCTAATATTAACGTTTTTACACCCTCTGGCATCTGGTGCTTGATAAATTCATAGGGAATGAGTGAATGAAAGTTGGCACTAGATTTTGGACACAAATTGACGAAAAATCTCAGCCTATGCTTTTGCAGTTAGATAGCATGTATATTGATAAGGTGGAGAAGGTAGCGAAGTTTGAAGTGGAATAATCACTAACCAGCATGATACATTTTTGTCCTAGGAATGTGTATTTTAGCCATAGGCATATCAGTCTTGAAAAATGGAATGTTTTATTATGCAAGACAGATCTGGAATGGGAGAGAAAAAATAGTTGCAGAGCTAGTTAGCGTGGTATGTAGGAGCCGTCATGGGGGCAGTGAGTGTCTGGGCTTGAGACACGGGACCCCTCGGTGCTCAGGGAAGCAGACTTGTTCAGCCCTGCCGAAGCTCAGGATTGCTCGGGGAATACTGGTAACTTGCACTGTGATATCGGAACAGTTGAGAGTATGTATACATGTTATTCTTTAAATGTTAACCCTTTTGGATTTGTTTTATTTTTTTCCTAGAAAATTTGAAAGTTAAATTCCTAGGTTTATACCCAGTGACAGAAACATTAAAGGGAGTTTGGTAGGCAGTATTGAGTGAGACACATCGTAACCATATAATCAGCAATTTGATTTACCCATTGTTTTATAGAAACTTGGCCTTGGTAATAAATTATGTCTCGGCAATGACTCCCCACCTCCAGGTTGAATAATTAGCAAAGGACTTAATATATCAATTATTCATTTTTATCAAATTTCCAGGTAGTCTATTACCCTAACATCAATAACCTTTTCGAAGTTTACTGATTTTATTCTTTTCCAGCTCAAAATTTCAGTGAAATTTTGCTTTTCACTGAAAACTACTTACACTTCATCCTGTGTTGATGTGCTTTCATATTGTTGCCACATTCAGTGTCCACGTTGTAATTTATATTTATAACTGCCTCTCATCTGTTAGTCATCCCTTATATTCTCACCTGTTTTAGAACATAGCAAAACTGACAGTCAAAGGAGCTGTTGTAATTCACATCAGTGCACCAACCATTCTGCATAACCGTCTTTAGCCAACTGTTATACTAGGAATATTAGATATTCGTACATTTCTCTTTAATTTTTGTTTTGTTTTGTTTTTGTTTTCTTTAGATGAGGAACTCTTTGAGGGCAGGAGTTATGTTTGATCACTGATGTGCATGCCACATTTCCAGTACACAGTTGTATACAGTGGACTCAGTAAATACTCACTGACTAGCTGTTGAAAAATTTGATGCATCCTCCCAAAGCGTTGAGCATAGTCTGAGTAGTTTATGTATTAGTTAAATCTGACTCAGTAATTGGCAGCCCTAGTGTTTCAAGTAGGGACAGAATACCTACTTGTCTCTTACTAATGTCAAGAAAGTGCCTAATAGAAATATCACAGACTAATGACAGAAATGCCATCTGGACTCTGTGAAACCTAAAAGTACAAGTCTAAAGACACATCTGTAAGACAAATTCTTAGTAATCTATCTGCAGGTCCTGAGCACTTCACTTTTGTGACTGTTAGGAGTTAGTTGACTGATCTCTGCAGTGTCAGTAATGATTTATAGTAATTGCTGTAATGATCACACACTTACTATGGGCCAGACCCTTCCATATGCGCTTTGCATAGGTTTTCTTATTTACTCTCTTAAAAACTCAACATGATGTATGTATATATATATATATATATATATATATATATATATATATATATATCATTCCCATTTTACAGATGAAGGAGCTAAAGCAGAGAGAGGTTAAATGACTCGTCAAAGACCTTACACGTGGTAAATGGCAGAAGTCAGTATTTGAACTGTGGTCTGTTGGGTTCCAAAACTTGCATAAATTTTCCTGTGTCTTAATACCTCTCAGGAATGAGGATACTAGAGGAAAAACAGTATTTACCGGTAAATCCAAATATTGGAGCTTGCAATTAACATTTTGAATAATGCTAGTAATGCTCATATTACTCATTGCTTGTAATCATACAATAATTGGCGCCTTGCTTATAGAAATACACAGTTTTCTGTACTTGGAATGAAAATCACTTTCTAAGTGAAAAGGAAGCGCATAACATTTATGCCATTTATGTTATAATAATCACTATGGTTTATCTTAAATATCAGTAAATCCTTGTAAGGGGAATAAACTCATACTAATAGTCTTGACTAAGACCTATTGACTAAGATTTAGAGGCATAATGGCTTTGTTGAAAGAAGCAGATTTCAGTAAGAACCGTGCCAAAAATATTGAGCTAGTGTAGGTTACCAGTGTACCTAGATTTAATGGGAAACATGATTTTTTAGTGCTATATTTAGGTGACCTGATGAAGTAAGTGATTGACAGCTTGTAGATAGGTTATTCACCTGGTCATTGTACCTTCCCCTTAAAAGAGGGTAACCTGTAACTTAGAGAAAAACATTATCCAGGAATTAAACTTAAAATGTATATTCTAGCTAGGAAAAATAGAAGCATTCCTGGTGTAACTGTAATAGAAAACTTGAAACGTCATAGGAAAGAATGCTGTTTTACTTCCTGTGTGGTGAAGAATGTCTTGTAAGACTACTTCCTCTGTGAGGATGGAGGTAGCACAGCCAGCTCTTCAGGCACCTACTCAAATCTCTTTGGGATGAGTAATTTCTTTAATGTCCTGAAAACAAAACCAGAGGGCTGCTTTAAGAGAGTCCTCTCGGGATTGAGATAAAACGTTTGAGATTAGTGTAGGAAGAAGGTGTCTGGCTTCTTGGAGCTGGTCAAGGTAGTGTCACAGGGGACACTCCCAGGGCCTGGCAAAAAAGGGTGCCTTTAAAACAGCTCATAAACTACCCTTGAGCCCCTGAAAACCAAGTGCAGTCTCCAAATCTAATAGGACTTTCTTTTCAACCACATGGGGCTTTGACTTTGAGAGGAAACTAGACTCTCAATATTCACACAAACCTAGTTTACCGGAGAGCAGATTAGCTGTAGGCACATGTCTAGATTATTTCTGAAGGTGCATTCTCCTCTTATTCATTACGTGGATGACTCTCCTTACAAAGCATGCTCTTTCAATACTTCTGACAGTTCTTTATTCACTAAAGAGGCCCATATTCAAAGCAGTGTTTCTTCATGATTTTTCTGTAAGAGTTGTAATCACCTATTTAACGGAGTTTCTGGCTGCCACAGTATTACACCCCAGCAGGGCTGTGTTTCATCATCAGGATCCGATGAGGGCTCAGTCCAGTCCCCAGACCTACTGATTTCTCTTACCGTCTTGGTTCCTAGCTGGAAAGCTTTCAAGACCGCCAGCTGTGTGGCCTATTTGAAAGCGGGAGGCTTGTGGCAGGAATGTGGGCTCACCCCATTAGTGTTGCAAAATCACTTCTTATGTAGCGAATCTTGCTTTTCTCCTGCCTCCTATAGTCTGGTTTCTAGATTATTTTTCTTGTGGTTTTGGTTTGTGAGTATGTACCTCATGGCTTTCATTTCCTTTATTCCTTTCCCTTCCTTCATGCGGACAGTGAAGAAGGGAATGATTCTGAGATATTTTTGTATTTGTTTACCTTGTCAAGCTGTGTAGGCAACTTCTCTTTTGTCTTATAGAAAATAAACCCGGGATAGTAAAAATATTTGAAGTCATTAGTTTTAACTTTCTCAACAATCATGCATTGTTTTGATTTCAGTGCTCGTATAACTTGATGATATGGTTATAATTTAGACGGTACGGACATGAAAGAATTTACCCACAATGGCACCGTCCTTATACAACCAATTTGGGTGTTTTAGTGTATTTTCTTTTAGGTCTGTAAGAGGTTATTCTCTTTGTTTTGTTTTTTAAGTTCTTTTACTGGGAATGAAATTCATAGATCAGAATTTTGCCTCATTTTCTCAACACGTTCTTTTCCTTAGAGGTATTGAGTGCCCAAAGAACCAGCCAAAACAGAAGAACTCACAGATGGAAGGACTTCTGTGTGACCCAGAAGCCAGATGATGAGCCCTTTATAATCGCTGTCACTTATCTTACCTGATACAGTCAAGAAGGAATTGTGAGGCGCAGTGTGTTCCCTTCCAGACACCCCAAAACTTAACTTGCCTACCAGTGTTTTAGTGAACACGTTAGAGATTTAGGACATTTAAATAAATGAAAAGGCTCCTGTGTGTAGGAATGTGCAGTGTCCTTCCTTATGGATAAAAGGAATGATAACTAAAGGAAATGTCCCCTGGAGAGCGTTGACTACAGAGCAGGGCAACATTTCTATAGTCGGCCTGAAGAGAACATATCAGAGGGAAGCGGCTAAATTCTCAGAGGCACAAGAAGGCTTGCCATCGATTACATAGCCGAGAAAGACAATTCTCTTCACATGTAACAATACAATTTTAATATTCCAGAAAAAGAGATTAACTATTGATGACAGTTTCAGAATGCTTAAATGTCAATCTTTTCCATTATACTTGTTAAAAAATTTTATTTTACATTTAGGAAATAAATGCTGCTTGCTTCCATATTTAAAGGACATTTTGAGACCCTCACTTCCCAGAGTTTTACTTGACATGAACTGAAGGCGAATAAAGGTTTCAGGATTCTTATTCCAGTTTAGCAATCTACAGGGGGCAGATTTCTTCAGTTATTCCCCTCATAGAGGCGTATTCTGTCATGGAGTTTGGGTATTTTCATCTTTTTAATGTGACCTTCCAATAAATGCTGCTTATATTATTTAAGTGGTTTTAGACTTGTATTATTCCTTAATCTGGCCCTTGGAGTCGAAACTCATTTTCACACAGGTGGCTTTTCCTCACAGCTGAAAATAGGATAACTATAGGTTGGGGAAGCATACTATACTTTGATACCTTTTTGTGGTATTTGTGCTTTATTTTAAAATATGACTTGTTTATGTATTTGTGGACTGGAAGTGGCTTTGAAAGTTACTCTGTATCTGGGAACTGTTTATGGCCTGGTTAACAGTTACCTTCTAAATTCTAAAATGGATATAAGAGAAAGAGACTGTCATACACATTTAAGGATTAGGAAGAGCTGAAGCGTCTGAAATCTTCTCTAAAGAGGGTCGGATATATTATGATGGAAGGAGATTAGACTTCAGGTGGTGAGCACACAATAGAGTATACAGATGTCATATTATAAAGTTGTACCCCCGAAATTTACAGAAGGTTATTAACCTTCGTTATCCCAGCAAAATTAATTTTTAAAAACCTTGAAAAAAAGGCTTTTAGGCAAGGCTGGTTCCATTCCTAAAAAAAGTTTTTCCCTAGGTACCTTTAAAAGCAAATACATAACTTACTCTGCTGTAATTTCTTTCAGTTTTAAACAGAAATTTGATTTGTGAATTACATAAGCATTAAATTTCATCTATGTGAGGGGCAGGGTGAGGTTTGAGACTAGAACCCACAATCTCTTATTTTCTCAAAATAGCTCTTTGCAGTCTCCCATGTTACCACTATTACCAGTGACAAGTCATACCTCTGCCTGGAGTGGTAAGTTATACCACTTTTAAAATACCATTACTAAAAACAGCTCAAGTTTCTAAGCTGCCTTACATTTTTAAAAGCATTTGGAAGTATTTTTGGACTTGCTAAACATTATTAGATGAAGTATAAAGCAAGTATGTTTGGTTAATTTGTATTAGGGAACTCATAGTTGCAGGGAGGGGAAGGGTTAGAAATGCCTAATTCCTTTGGATTTAAATTAAATAAATTCACCTAGTGTTATCAAATAATGAGCACAAGATAAATTCAGAATAGCTAATTTGCCTTTGCCTCAGCGCTTACTATTTTATAAATAAGGTAAAACCCACACTTGTAGTTACTTCCATGTTACTATTGGATTAACTGGGGCTCGATGATAAGTAATTTGACTTGCCCTTTACCTGTAAATGTTTACTCCCAATTTTAAACACAGGTCCCAGTAATAGTTTTAAGATTGTTTCAAGTGTTATTTTTCTAATGAACAATTTCCCCCAATTACCTGTCATTGCTAGTACATGATCAAAGTGTACATTCCCATCTGAATTGTGGTCTCCTTTCAGATTCTTCAATATCAGTTCTGGGTATTGGATTTAGCATGACTACTAGAGGAAACCTTTTAATACAATGTCATTTGTGTCACTGAGAGTACACTTGAAGACGATGAGAAAATTTTATGCCGTAGTTCTCTATTCCAACTTGCTATTGATTATAAAGTGCAATATTGCATTAGCAGCAACTTTTCGGGAAAAAAATAAAAAGAGACAATGTAATTAAATGTACAAATTGTAAGATATTTCACCTTTTCAGAGAAATATGAAAATATATATACGTACTTGGAATGTAAGGAAAATCCATAATTTTTCCTTACTTAAAGTTATATAGTAATTTTGTGTTTTATTTAGGAAATGATAATATTTTTAAAATTCACAGAAGTATTTTCCAAGGTGGATTCTTTGGAACAACAAAAGTGCTTTAGAATGTCAATTGGTATTTTTTTTTTAAGTCTGAAATGTGTATTGATCCACAAATTTGTGAAATGCTACGTTAAACTAAAAAGCATATATGCATTGTTAATCTACAAATATTCCAAAACTTATTTTACCACAGATCCTTTTTTTGTCAAGGAATATACATCAATTTAGAAAACCTTGATATATGATAATATTTTTTAACATATTTAAGCCATTGGGATTTTCTTATTCCAGGAATCTTGAAAATAATTTTGAGTGCATAAAGGCCTAAAATTGGGTTATCTTAAGGAATTTAAGACATATAATGTCTCGATTTAAAGAGACAATGGAGCCATTTAAAAATAACACCATATTTTTTTCTTTCTAACTGGTATGTAATTTATTTGTCGTTTTTCATGGATTTAAAAGTGGCTTTTTCTGGAAATTTGGGCACTGAGCTGGGAGTCGGAAGACTCATTTCTAGGCTATTTTTGGCTGAGTGACTTTAATCAAATCACATGACCTCACTCACCAAGCCACCCTTTTGATATCTGCCTAATGCACGTAGTAATTGCAGACCTGGTCTACCTCCCGGAATTGTTGTAAAGATAAAATAAGAGAAAAGTAATCTATCTATAGGTGTTTGAAACTTGTAAAGTGTTTAGTGTAAGATTAGGGAAATAATTGCACCCTAATTAAGCAAATGGAAGATTGGGGTATCTCCAAACCCTGTTTGTTTAGACTAATGGCCCTTTATTTGAGGACAGTAGAATTTTTTAGAGGTAAAGTGGAATTTGGAGATACTCGTGCCTCTCTCTCGGTGTCTGAGGAAACTGAGGATCAGCGATGGGAAGTGATTGGCCTCGAGTCTCAGGGGGAGATGCAGGGAGCACCCCAGGGTTCTGACCACCCCGCTCACACCCTGCTGGCCTCTAGACCAGACTAGAAGACAGGAACAATTGAGCCACCTGCTCAGTCAGATATTCTTGAGTATCTTCCTTCCAGATACTGCTATTTTTTATAATGGAATGTTAGTATTATCATTTTTAAGTTCCTAATTATGTTCTTGTTCAATACTCCGTTTTGACTTGTATAGTATATTTTAGATAAGGTATTAACGAACTATGGTTTTAGCAATAAGAATTTTTCTTTTACACCATGTTTAAAAAATTTTTTGGGGGGGGCAAATTGCCATGTAATTGAAGTTACGAGAGAAAAGACCGTTTCTAATTTAGGTTACTGTTATATTGTCACTTGCCTATACTATTTTGACACTTCGAGCCCATAGATTTGTTAACGTACCTCCACCACCATACCTCTTTCAGCATTTTCAAGAGAAAATGGGAATGTCTGGTTCTTTGGTACCACCGCCTTTGAAAATGTTATCCTTTTTTCTTTGCTGCAAGTATTTACTGAGACAGAAAATCACATTGCTTATTTTTGTTGGCCACACTTAAAATAACTGGGAAATAAATGTGTTATCAGTCAACACACATTTGCTAAGTACCTTCTACAGACGCATTGTACGAGGTGCTGATGGTTTCAAGACCTATGGTGTTTTGCCCAAGAGGCCACGGACACACTTATTTACCATTTTATTCTTTTACAGTGTGAGATCAAACATTTTCCTGTATTTAAAAATACCGGGTAGAATAATTTTCTCTATTTGTGTTCTTTTCAGCTTCATGTGAAACTTGAATAGAGAAATACTGCAAATAGAAAAAAAGGGACTAATTTTAGAACCCTGAGAATAATATTATGAAAGGTGAAATTGTCTATGCTTTAATAAAAGGAGCAGTTAAAATTATTTTAGTCACTGGAATAGTGTGTTTGTTTAAACTGTAGCACACCTAGACAGAAATAAATCTTGTTAAAACAACAGCTTGACTACTGACCTTCCTTGCTTTGCCCATTCTGGGTCGCAGAATCTTGACTTTAGAAAAGTAGAAAAGTCTACCCGGCATATTTGTAATAATATCTTTAAACGGTTCTTTAACCTGATACTTTCTAAAGAAGAAATAAAAAAGATTGGTTACGCATGCCCTGAATTTATAGTCTGAAATGAGAACCCGAACATTTTATTATATGCTGTAGTTAACGAAAGTGTGTTTAAATGCTACAAACTACAAATGACCTTTTGTGGGACTTGGGTTCAGTCTTCACTTCCTTCTCCTAGAGGAACTTAAACCCTGGGTCACGCTGTGTTTTGATTTGATCTGAATTGTTGATTATGTTGTTCTTGTGAAAAACATTAAAAAGTATACAAGAAGGCACTAGAATACATAACATTTTCTAGTCTGTAAGTTCCTTGAAGTCAGGCCCCCCTTTTTTAAACCATCTACAGAGGCTGTGTATATCCCTGTTTACACATGCCGATGTTATAAATGTTTGTTGGGTAAATGAATAAATGGATTTATATTTATCTTTATACATCATAATCCTCTTTTGTGTCTGATGCCAGTCTGGTTTACAGCTAGTCTGCCTGAGACATCTCGTGTTTTCTTTAAAGTCTTTATTACTATTTATGAAAAAGCTATTTGTTTTTCTTTTGGTTATTTATTGCTTAAAACAGCAACAACATTATTATTATTATTATTATTATTAATTATTATTATTATTATATCTCGATTCTGTGGGTCAGGGATTTGGATAGGCCATAGCAGGGATGGCTTGTCTCTGCTCTCAGCTGGAGTGACCAGGAACTGTCAGGAGCTAGAACAGCCGGGGCTGGCTGGGCATCTCATGGTCTTTTTATGTGGCCTCTCCCCATGGCCTAGATTGGGCTTCCTCATGGTATGGTGGCTTCAAGGTAGTCCATACAATTAGCAGCTCAGGACTCTAGCTAAGATCAAGGGCTGAGTCTGCAAGGCTCAGAAGTCCCAGAATATCACTTCTGCCACAGTCTGTTGGTCAAGCCAACCACTAAGACACCCAGTTTCAAGAGGAGGGCAATTATACCTCATTTCTCAATGGGAGGAGTAGCAAAGAGTTGATTGCTGTCATTAGTCTTCCAGAGTTTCTTTACGTATTTATTGCTTGTCATCGTTATTAACTTTTTTAGGCTGTGATTTATTCGAGGTTGCTCTGCGAAACAGAGTCTACTTGTGAGTACCTAGGGACCAGGTGACAGTCCCTCTGTGTGTGTGTGTGTGTGTGTGTGTGCCATTTCATAACAGGTAGGCCAGTGGTACCTAGAGATTTTGATTTAATGTACTACTGTTAAAAATTCCCCCCCAAATCTAGGGAACTGACACAGGATTGAAAAATTTTGAAATTTGTCATTACATGAAAAATTAAAAAGTGACCATCTCCTACCACCATTTCAGAAATTAAAAGGAAAATGTAACCCCACAAAATAATAACGCTTATAATCTAATGACAAAGGAGACTCCTCAAATTTAATAAAATTTAGCTTTATAGAAAAATAAAGCACTATTTTTTTTTCTTATTTATGTTTAAACATGGAAAAACTTTGTTCTTGAGCTACTCAGAGACACATTTTGGGAACCACTGGTATTTGGTTTGTCAGCAGAGGTTTTTCAAAACAAAGCTATACATGATTTTTTAATCGACATTTTATGGCCCCATTTATTATATAAATAGTGGGGAAAATTAGCTGGTGTAATGGCCTTTATGAAAAACACCCATTTTAGTGTATGTTACTAGATTACTCTTTAGTGCAGAAAGATTTTAGTGTCATTAGGACCTGTAAGACAAAACCAGATTTACTAACTAAACATAAATAAAACTATCAAATATGATCTAAATAAATAGCACCATGCAGTTTTGTCTGATTATAAGAAGTTGCTGTTTATAATCTGCTGAGCTCAGGTCACACTGAGTTCAGCATTTACCACTATCAGCCATATGAAGATATTACAGATCTTCCCATTATTTTTCTTTTCTTGAACTTACAAAAAAACTCTGTCCCTCAAGACTTGCTATGAAAGACATTAAAATACTACTATTCTCTAATACAGTTTGTAAGCACGAATGCAAGTTCTGAAATTAAATGTCAGTAAGTTATATCCATGATGTAGCATGTTCATATATTAAGTAATTTTAGATTGTCATCAAAGTGAAAATGTATTAGAAAATTTCGTGGACATTTATGTTCATTCTTGGTCTTGAGACCCCCACTTTGAGGGAAAATTCAGCCGCATTAGGTTGTGTTCCTAGCTGTGTCTCCCACCTTATGTTTTACAATTGCTTTTTTTTTTTAATGCAATTCCTTGTGTCAGATAAAGTCATCATTTTGTCACATTGGTTTTTTTTTTCTCTTCTACCCTCTTTCAGACTGTGTGAATTAAAAAAAAAAAAGACTGTTCTCTTTATTATGTTGAAATGATGATTATCTTTAGGTGGTCATATTCTGTTGAGGTGGGAATTGACAGTGACAGTCATTTGGGGAGGAGGCCGGTCCTCCAGGAGTAGAAAGTCACAAGGGAGCCTTTGGTGGGCAGAAGTTAGTGCTGGTCCCCGTGAAGCTGTTTTTGAGGGAACGGCTAGGTTTGGGGGTTTGGGACTGCTGTCCTGTGCAGATGGATCCTATAGTTTAGTGTGACTTTTGGTTCACTGCCTTTTGCTACCCCATAATGGTGTTGAGGTAAGTGTCACAACAGGCTTGTCAGCGTTGTACTCAGGAACACACGGGACGGATTCTCGGCGCATTTTGTGTCGGAGTGGTCATTGCAGCCTCATATAGGAGATAAACCTAGGAGAAGGCAAGTTTCTGAGAGGACTTCATAGTCCCATTTTCCCTCCCTACGTGGATTTTTCTCTCTCTACTGTTAGTATTTGCAGGGTATAGATTTTATTTTATTAAAGAAGGGTGGACGTTTCCTCTCAGACGAGTTTATTGTGACGAATAAACTGGTAAATAGGTGGAAATCCTCTACTGTCCTGGTGTGTACAGTAGGCTTCAGTAACCATTCAAGGAGAATGAAGGGAAACTTCCAGGGCAAAAGTTACCCACCGTAATGGGAGAAAACCAGTTACAATTCTACTGACAGTGTCTGTTGGCCTTTTATTCGGGGGAGGAGGCTGATTGGTTGTCAGGTTGGCATGTTCCAGTCTTGGTGGGGGGTCATCCCTGAGCCTTTTATGTTTGTGTAAGACGTTCTTCTCAGTAAGTGATTTTTTTCTGTCCTCCCCTGTAATTCTATTAAAGACTATTATTACATGGAATTTTTTTTCTCTGCGCACCCTAATGAAAGCCCCAGGACTTTTGCAGGAGTGTTGTTTAAAATCACCAGTCCAGCAGCATGTCGTCTGTTTAATCACAGGTGGGTGCAACCTTCCCTTGCCCTCAAGAAGCTCTCAGTCCGGAAGGGAAGATCAATTTTAGCATAAGGTCGTCATGATAATGATCTTTTGCACACGCTGTGTCCAAATCTTTGTTTCCTATTCGCTTATTAGCACTGTAACTTTCTCCAGTCTGGTTTATATCTTTATCATGCCAGTGAAACTGTTCTTGGGAAGGTCATCAGCAATTTCTGCTTGCCAAATTCAGTAGGAGCTATGTAATGCTCCTACCGTTGCACAGTGCTGCCACCCTCTCGGATTCTGTAGTACTGGTCTTTGCACTGGCCTTCCTCCTGCCTCTTAGATCATTTCTTCTCATTCTCCCTGGCTAGTTCCTTTTCTACATAATTTTTAAATGTAGGCGTTCCCTAGGGCTTAGTTCCAGACTCCCTGCTCTCTGTTCTTTATTACTTCTCGCTAGGAGATCTTAACCGTTTCTATGATTTAAATGCTTTTTTTCAGGTTAGTGACTGCAAAGTTAGTACCTCTGGTCCTCTTCCAAAGTGGAGCCTTGTACATGCAACTGCATATATGAGATTAAGTTTTCTTCTGGGTCTGTCTCTGGGCAAGAATACTACTCTTGGGAGAGTTGCTGTTTATGATAGCTGCTTGATTGTATTGGCTCTGACCACAGTAGGTGAGAGACGTAATTGAAAGGAATGGTTTTATGAGCTCTGCAAATTTGATGGGTATGTTGCTTTTCACTATATCACACATATCGATTGTGTATGTGTACCTACCATCGGTTAGGAATTTTTAAACTGGTGATATATCCTTTTTTAGGTATATATGTTAATTATGGCTTAGGAATTTTTACATTTAGTATAGGTGAAAAGTTTTACTAAATTAAGTTATAGGTCTAAATTTCTACTTGTTTAACTCATGATTAATTGTACTCTTTAAAGTATTCTGTTAAGTTGAATTAAAATAACAAAAGAACATCTTAGGATCGACTTGCAATTAATTTTGAGCACCAGTTTTTGAAAACTGAAGATTTCTCTGAGTGAATTAAGTTACATGTATAATAGATAGAATGACTAGTTGGAAAAAATCATTACAAGGTTAATTAATGCTTATATACATAAGTCACTGGCGCTAAATGTCATTTTAAGGGGTTTTAACATGAGACCACTGACCCTCTTAAAAAAAGACTTTGAAAAATGAAAATTATTTGTTAAAGAATTTAATTAAGAGTCATTGTTTGAAGTGGAGGTAGAGCCCTATAAACAAAGAAAGAACATATAAGCTTGTCTGACGTATACATACAAGTTAATCAGTTATCTTATAAGCTATTCTTCTGTGGTCTAGATGTTATTTTTAGCACCATCAACTTAATCATTGGGGAAGAATTTTTACCCTGCATATGTAGTACACATCCTTTTCATTATTAAGACTTTCATACCACCAGAACATGGGGATTTTAATATTACAATATTTTATTTAAAATATATGAAAGCTATATTTTAGGACTTCTTCTATAAAATATATATCAAATGGAAATATAATGTCCTGTTTAATAATCTGAAGTAGTTCTCATAGTTAAGTTTTGAAAATATAACTTTCCTCTTGATGTTATATGATTTGAAACATTGTGAATTAAACGTGTGTTTTATGTTCAGCTGTTTGGGTGCTTTTGTGCTTTTGAGCAAGAAGTGGAAAAATAATTATTGTACTTACTTAGCCATGCATTATGGGTGTACACTGTGGTGAGGGTATATTCCAGACATCCTTGGCTGGAACTGTTGAAAACTCTCAAGTAATTTGAGCGGTACTTCTAGCTTTTTCTCCGTTTCCCCTCGTCCTCTTCATTTCTACCAACCTGTCTAACTGGCTTGATGAACAGGGTGGTGCTGGCCAAAGAACAAGAAGACCAATCATAGGACCTGTGTTGGAACATGCAGTGTGGGCTCCCCTTTGGTTAGTCATCTCTTCAGGAGCACGTGCCATATACTCTGTTGTCCGTCAGAAATCAAGTTGTTCCAGTTGGCAAAGACATTTTCATTTGCGCACCCACATTGGTATATTGGCGATACTTCCTTTGATTGGTGGCATCGTTGATTGAGAACATTGCAAGGCTCCATTTGCATCAGGAAACAGCAATGTCAAGATTCCATTCCAGTGTCAGCCAGGGGTGGGTGATGTGGGGACTGTGCTTTGCTGTTCTCGTTCGTATCACACGAGAATCCTCAGGAAGGCAGTTTCCAGGTTGATCACGTTTTCGCCATCTTCTTTTTCAAGTCAAGTTGACAAAATGAGAGTATTGTCAAACCAGTGACCTTTGGGAACAGTCTGCTCGTAGACTCCGCGGTCAGGCTGTGGGTTAGAACCCAGGCTTTGCCACTGCGTTAGCTCTGTGACCTTGGACAAGGGACTTCTCAGTTAAGGTCCTTATCTATAAAATGCTGAGGATAGTGGCAGTACCACCTCATAGGGTTGTTAGGAAGATGAAATTAGGTCACACATTAAAGCCCTCTGCCCAGAGCTCTCACAAAATAAGCATTCAATAAATAATAGCTATTGGTGTTATTATTGTTGGTGGTGGTATTAAACCCAAACAGCAAAATATGGCCCCTCCCATTCTAGCAGTTGCGTCATGTGCTCTTTTCGCTAGTATTACAGATGTCGCTTCATTTTCTTCCCAGCTTCCTGTGGCTCTGTTCCTAACCGTTGATTTAAAGAATTAAAAAATAATAATAAAATAAAATATTGTGCATATGTTCTTCCAGCCCTCCCCACCTTTTAAAAAAACCGTCAACCTATAGCTTTAATGCTGCCAGCCATCTTTTTATGTGTGATGTGGGCTCAGGTCTGAGTTTTTGGCCTCAGTTGTGCTGTGGTACTTGTGCAGCCTGCTAACGGATGCTCTCCTTGGCAAGTGTTCGCACCACCATTTGGTCCTGGAGCCACAGTCATTCCTGGGATCCCTTCACTCACACAGCAACCTCAGCTGTCACGGAGGAGGAAAGTGCACAGGGGCACAGGGGCACGTTTAAAAAACTCATTTCAATTTTTTTCTAGCATTTAAAAAGTTGAGGTATAATTTGCATACCATAAGATGCACCCATTTTAAGTGTATTCAAGGATGAGTTTTAGTAAATTTGTATAGTTGTGTGTGTCTCATGATTCTTATCTTAGCATCACCACAATCCAGTTTTAGAACAATTCCGTCAGCCCCAAAGTTCACTTGTGTCCGTTTCAGTCAATCCCCACATCCATTCGCTGACCCAGGACACCAGCGGTCTATTTTCTATCTTTATAGTTTTACTTTTTCTAGAAATTTCAAGTAAATGGAATCATATAATATGTTGTCTTGGTGTCTGGCTTCTTTCATTTTACACAGTGTTTTTAAGGTTCATTCATGTTGTTGCATATATCAGTGATTCTTTCCTTCTTACTGCTGAGTGGTATTTCATTGTATGAATATACTACATTCTAAAAAAATACATTCTCCAATTGATAGACATTTAAATTGTTTCCAGTTTTTGGCTGTTCAGAACATAACTGCTAGGGATATTTGTGAACAACTCTTTGTGTGGCCGTCTGTCCCCAGAGAAATGAAGACACATCTTGGTGTGAAATTGTCGGGTTATATGGTGAGAAACTTCTAAATTGTTTTCCAAAATGGCCATACCATCATACTTCCCCTCCAGCAAGGGATGTGATATGAGGGTTCTCGTTTCTTCATATCCTGTCAACCCTTTTGATATTTTACTGAAGGTCGAGAATATTTTGTTTTGGTTTTAGTTTCAATTTCCATTTTCTTTTAAGATTTTATTGGAGGATTGGGGGAGGGGAACAGACAAGTTGCTGTCCTTTTGTTCTTCAGTCTAGTTGTGGAGGACGTTGCTTCACTGCCCATGTTGGCACCATCATTGCGCTCTTCCCCATTGAGGCAGGTTGGTTGCCGGCCATTGGACGGCAGCCCCACTGAGCCTACGCCATCGCCGGCGACTTATGGCAGTCCAGCTCCAGGTCGAGCTGTTCAACATCTTAGCTGTAGAGGGCAGTGTCACTGGCCCTCATGTGGGATCTGAACTGGGGTCCTGCTGCTCAGAGCTGGCGTCCCACGCCAACTCTTAACCAACGCGCCACTTGGCTGGCCTAAGTTTTGTTGTTTTAGTTCTCACCTTTAGATCTATGACCGTATCTGCTTTGAGTTAATTTTTGTACATGGTGCAAGGTAAAGGTCGAGGTGTGTCCGTGTCCCCCCGTCCCCCCCCTCCCCCGCTGCCCCCTCTGTATGTATAACCAATTTTGGACACCATTTATTGAAGACTGTCTTTTCCTCATTGAATTACCTTGCCACCTTTATTGAATACGAATTGATATAAATGTGTGGGCCTATTTTCTGTACTCTGTTCTCTTTTACTGTTTATCCTTGCGCCAATACCCCACTCCTGATTACTGTAACTTTATAGTAAGATTTGAAACCAGGTAGTATCTTTTCAACCTTTGATGTAGTTTTAAAGTAGTCCTGGCTCAAAAATTTCTCATGTTTTGTGTCTCTCTGGAGGGTAATGGGCAGATAAAGTTATTAGAACATCCCAGGGAAAGTTATTTCTGCTTGGGGTCAGGTAGGCCTAAAGCTTCCATATTTTTCATCATTTTACTGAGTTACCTGTCTTAGCTAGCAGCATTCAACAGGATTGTATTTGGCAGGATCATAATTATCATACCTACTATGTAACAGGTGCTTTATGTAATTATAAATGTAATACTTCATTTCATACTTCCAAGGTGCTGCAAAGAGGACATTATTATCCTCATTTTGTAGTTGATTCCACAGTAATATTTCCTAGGTCACATACCTAAGCTGCTGCTAGTGATAAGACGGTATTCTCAGCAGCAGTATTGACACGATAAAGTCAGATTTGAAACCTGGTCTGTCTGATGATTGATGCTTAACCCTCGATTCTGTCCTCTGTCCTGTGCTGTCTTCTAATAGTGACCTATTGCATTGTGGAGAGGAGGTATATCTTTTTATTTCATACAGTGGAAATAGTAGTTGGTAAAAAGACAGAAAAAGATGCCTTTTCTTGCAAGATGCCTGCCTTTCCTTGGGTCACTCTGGACAGCCGTCTTCCCCTCTCCCTCCCTTGAAACACATCCCTAAAGGAGCTTTGTGAAAATTCTCAGGACTGATGGAAGCGTAGTGGGGTGTTCATTTCTTACAGAGTTATTGCCTGTACTACTGTTTTAAATGGCTATTATCCCTTAGTAACTTCTAAAACATTTTGTAATTCTGTGTTTAAGTATTTTATTAATTCCTTTTGTTTCAAATGTTACACCAAGATATTTTATTATATCCTGTGGAAATCCTCCCACATCTTCATGTGTCTTTTATCTTCATGTCTCTCTTCTGGATCGTTCTTTAGCATGGGTGCATTGGTCTTTCCCCCTGGTATTATATTAGCACATTAATAAAAACTCACCGAATAGCATAGATCAAGCAGTAATAGTTTAATATCATTCCTACTAATATCACAAGTTTTAGCTCTTGATTGTTTCATAATGTAATGTCCGTGAGCAAATTAGTTGTTGGTATAGAATTATAATAGGCTTAAGTAGGCCAGCGTAATGAATACATTTACCCCGCCAGTGCTGGAAAGAATTGATGGCTCCTATTACATAACACTGTATAGCACGCTCCTGACTGAAGGCCACTGGAGCAGAATCCAACCGCTTTACTTACTGTGATAACTCCTTATTTGCATACAGATTTCCTTTTGTTTTTCATGAATCATCTCTGAGACCCTAGCTGTATTGCATTACATAGGATGATCTCCAGGCTCATTGGGTCCTGGTAAAAAGGCAAAATGCAATTTTTTTCGTTGTCTTTTCCCTTTTAAGACCTAAGATTATGAAATCGGATGTTTTTGGTGCCCTAGAAAAGTGGTAATTTGGATTGAAATTACCATTTACATTACCTTTTTTTCTATAATTAGATTCTGTTTATTATTCTAAAGAGTAAAGGGCCCTTAAAGAGAGTTGATACTGTTTTAAGTTTTACAATTAAACTGAGTGTCATTTATTACTGATTGGTGTCACCTAAAGGAAAAAAAATCGAGTAGCTCAGTTGTAAAAACATTCCTTGAAGCTGTTAAATCTAGTAGTACATAATGGTTAGAAAAAAAAAGACATACTGCTACTAGTAGCGTTCAAGCCATTTTTCTCAGGTCTATAAAATACACAAGAGTAGTAACATTTAACACACACAAACTGTCATGAGCTCATATTGGCTGTGTTCATACGCCTCACCATGCGTCTGGGAAACAAACTTCTTTGGTGCAGTAGAAGTTACCCTCGTGTGGATCAGAGAAAATGCTGCAGGGTCCTTCATTATTAGGCTCTTTGTTCCCAAAGATTCAGGCCCAGAAGAAACTTGGTGAGCAGTTGCCCTCATCATTATCACAGATGTTGAGTTCTGCCTTTTCTTATCCACATTTGCTCTTGCAAATGGTTACAACTATCCTATGTAGCCTCATTTTTACCTCCTTTTACTCGAGACCTTTTTTTTTTTGAGATAAATTATTCAAGTCACTTTTGAACTTCTTTAAACAACTGACTTACCGTATTTCCCCATGTATAAGATGCACCCTTTTTCGAAAAATTTGGGGTCTAAAAACTGGGTGCGTCTTATACAGTGGTTGTAGGGTGTGTTTTTCTTAACTTCCATTTCCCGCAAGTGATGAGGAGTTGTATGAATTTTATGATGAATAAAACTTGAGTTCAATAACTTTATGTAATACATTTTTTTCAAATTTCGGGCCCCAAAATTAAGGTGCATCTTATACACAGGAGCGTCTTATACATGGGGAAATATGGTAGATTTTTATTTCAGTAATCTCAAGCCTCTCTATTGCATATAGGTAAACTATACTTCACAGCAAGCAAAGATGACTGTGTGAAGTTGATTTACTTATTTAGTCAGCAAACACTTACTGCACACTGTGCAGTGTGGAGCTGGGTAGCCCGGGCCTCCTGCTCTTCCACAGCTTTTAGTGCGCGTGATGAGTCAGGCAGCAACAAGAAAGTGTGCTAAGTGTTATGGTGGGCTCTCAACATGTGTAGGGTAGACATTTCATAACTCACAGTGAAGTGTGACCTTACATATTTAATATTATCTTGTACAAATAGAAGTAATACAGCAAGTCTGCTTCTTGATTTACCATGCAATTTAATGGAGAGATGTTATTAACGAGTATTACTTAAATGTTGGTTGTAAAAATCACATCCACTCTAATGGGTTTAACAGGACTCTGAATTTTTTTCCATTCATTCATTCATTCATGTTGGGATTTTTTTGTTTATATTCCAGATTTCTCTTGGATTTGGCTACAAATTTATAGATCTTCTGCACTGTGTACAGGCACAGGTGAGTTACAATGAAGCCTTTCTGTTGAAAGATTTTGATGTTTAAGTAAAATAATGTATTTAAAAATTATTCTTAGCAAAATAATGTGTAAGTAAATATAAAATATAAAAAAACAAATAAAAATGTATTTGTCTACATTTCTGTTTTATCATAAAAAGTCTCTATGAATGTGTTGGAAATGACATTTGAAGGTAAAATGACCATATCTGTTTACCAGTGTGTACTATGTGAAACTGAAGATTACTTGCTCCTATTGGGTAAAGTGAGTTATAATTTCCTAGACTGGCAAAATGTTTACATTCATTTTTATATGTAAATGAAAGAATAGCTGCTGTAGATTTTGGCAGCAAATTTCAGTCTTACGGAGATGGATGTTTTAAATTTAATGAGCAAGCTTTTCTTATCCAACCAGTCTGAAATAGCTTCTCAGTCATTCCTTATCACACAACCTTGATTTATTTTTATCATAGTACTTTATTATTTATCATCTCGCCTCTTAGAATATAAGCTCCATAAACATTGGTACTATTTTTGTCTTGCTAAAAATAAAAACAGTATCCTTACCCATTAGAATTGTGCCTGATAATATAAGAAAGACTGAATAAATGATTGTTAAAGTAATTATTGGGTAATAAATATTAAGAATTTATTTATATTCAGAGTCAATGAACTGTGCATCTATAAATAACAAACCAGACATAGCACCTTACTGATTTCTAAATATGAAATTAATTTATATACTAAAAGTATAAAGCTCTTAAACATTATGAGAAATTACCTGTGTTGAATATTTTGTGTACTCAAATATGCTTAATCAGGGTAGAGTTTAGAGGATAATGCTTCCAATTCTGTATTTATTTTGTCACTTCCCTAGAAGGTTCTCATGATCAAGTCACAGACACACCTGAAGCAAGTGTGAGCTTCTCGCCTCCATACTGGATTATGCTGCCATATTGGATATGTTTTGTGGTATCTTTATAGAGAACAAAGTGGGCTTTAAAATAGTTCAGTTTTTCTCTCAGAGAACTAAATAAATTAAAATTTTACCACTACCTGTCACTGAATACAAAATGTAACATAATTAATTTTCTGTTTCTAGTTTGGGAAAATTTTTCTGCCCGCTCTATTGATGTTTAAATTCATTATCAGAGACAGCTGTAGACATGAGCTGAGCACCCATTTCTTTATACCCTTGGCAGTTTTCTTTAAGTCTTCCAGGATATTGGTTGCTAGTTCTTGTCTCCTGTTTTCTTGTATGTTTTGTTTTTTTATCTCTCTTACTGTCTTTAGGCATTGATCTCTCCTGCCACCATATTTCATTTATAGAAAGATCTAAATCTGACCTTTAGGTTTTTGGGGATGTTTTTTAGTAAAATGTTAGGAATTATACAGCCATTTTTCATTTACACCTAATTTACCAAATGCAGTTTGCAGAGATTGCTTTGATATAATACTAATAACAACGGCCATTACTTACTGCTCTCTTAGTGTGCTAGGTATTATGTAAGTGCTTCTTCAGTTATCTTCAGAATAACAAATAAGGAAATTGAAGCTTAGAGAGGTTAAGTGACTTTTTCAAGGTCATATCAAATAAGTGGCAGTTTGCCACTCTGAAGACCTTGATCTTAACCACTGAGCTCCATTTTCTGCCTAAATAGCCTGGAATATAAGCTTTTTTGTGGTAATAAGTGTAATACAGGAAAATCATATTCATATTTGAGGACTTCAAAATTAATTTAAAAGTCAGACATTATTTTGTTTATATTTCACTAGCAGGCCTCAACTTTTAACCTTTATTTCAAACGATGAAACATGACGACTCATTTGAAATTTAACGACTACTTCCACAATTTAAACTTCCACTCGGCCCTTTCATTTCATACTCACTCTTTGGGGGCAACCCCTTGGGGGAAGCCCCTTGGGTTCCTTTTTATATTATAAACGTAGCATGCTGTGAATCAGCATTCTTTATCTCTTGCAATATTAAAAATTTTAGGTTGCAGGTGTCATCAGTGGTTTGTTACACTTTTCCTACAAATAGCAGGTTGTGTGACATATAGTGACTGTAGAATTACTTAGAACCCTTATCTTGGAAATTGTAATAATTTATATCTCTGGAGGAAATTTTCTAATTATTTAAGAAATGAAGTGCATAGCTTTGAGCTAGAGCAGTTTGTTCAAAGAGAACTTCAGCTTTCCTTATGTAGTTTATTTTCAAGGTTGAGTAGGACGTATTACGTAAAAATATTTTGAGCTTTAAACGTATATAAATTGTGGACAGAGTGTTCTTGAAGGCAGCATTGTTGAATACATCTTAAAATTTAGATGTGAAAATAGGATTAGTTATTCTTCCTCACACTTTCCAAAAGGATTGTACCTGTGAGTGTAAATGCAAATTCCAGATTGGAGTGTATGGAAAGAGAACTCTGTAGTTTGAATTAAAAAGAAAAAAATGTATTTAATAGACCAAACAGTGCTTCTTTATCTATAGCTACATCAGTATTTCCATTCCAGTCTCACATTTTAAGCATTTTTAAAGTTAGCCCATAAACTTTTCTTAGAATTGATAGTCAAAACAGGAGTAAGCATCAGATAAATCTGTTTGACAATAAAGCCTTAAAAGGTTATTTTCTCTTCACTGTGGAAAAGTGAACTCACTGTGGATTCATATATACTTTGGGTTTATTTATTAGTTTGTTTTCTGTATGCTGGAGGATTTGGGGTGGGATGAGTGGGTGAAGAATTGTTCACACATATGAGGTAGAGCCCAATTCTTCAATAATAACATGGAGAGAGAAGTTCCAAAGTTACGGTAAAACATAACATACTTCTTGTGATGCTAGTATACTTGGTTGTTATATACTAAATGCTAAATACTAAAAATTATATTAAGCATATCAAGACATAAAAGAAATTATGTCCATAGGGGATACAGCATTGTTGAAGTACATTTCAAATGAATGTGTATTGCCTGTTGAATTCCCTCTTTGTTTATAGACGTGAAAAGATTTGTGCGTGTAGGTATCTGGCTTAACTGAGAGATGTGTACATTCCCATGAAGACGGGCAGCTTGATTTGAGCTGTACTTCTGAGGTTTTGAGTACTGTCCACTGAAAAGCAGTATTAATCTAAGCAAACAAATAGACTACTTAAACATATATGCTGATATTTAATTGTATTGCGACTTTTGTGGTCATTTCCTTCAAATATCAGCATGGTAGACAGTGTGATCTGGAAAATAACAATGTTAACAGTTGCCAAAATGCCCTCAGTTATTCAAACTAGAATCCTAATCCTAGCCCCACTGGGTAGACCGCTCTGCTCTCAGTATGTAGAATGGACTCAGAACAAAATAGGCTTATTGGTCGGTTGAAATTATCTCCCAGTGGGTGTTAGTGACACAAAGCCACCAGTTAGAAACTATTTGTGTGACAGGCGAGTTTTTAAAACGTTTTTACTGTTCCACTTTCCACCCTTTTTAATGCACACGTTAGTGTAAACAGATTGGCCTAGTTTTCCCCATAAAGCTAAATAATATTCACCACCATTAACCCTCTTTTTCCCCTTCTCACCTTCCCTTTGTGTTCAGGCCATGCCTCCTTCTTTCTGACTCTCCTTCTTTTTAAAAATGTTTATTAATTATATTGTGCTAGCCTGTGCTAAGTGTTGTGGGAAATATAAAGAATAATTAGCAAAAATTATTAAACTGCAAAAGATTATCAGTGCAAGTTTAACTCTGTATGTTCTTGCTTAGTATTTTTACAATGATTTGGGTTTTCTTTTTTTTAAAAATCTGAGCATTGATTTCTGACTTATAGTTCTGTTCCCACTAAAACTCTTAATCTATCCACATGAGTAGAGGTTAAGGCAATAGCAACAACAAAAGCTGTCTGCCGTAAGTAAATGTTTGTGTATATGGAGTGACTAGTGGCTTCAGAGGGTGCTTCTGGGAAGGCACACGCCTGAGACTAGGTGTGTTGTGCTTAGTGAGGTGGAGAGTATCAGAGCCCAGGCAGCCTTCACTTAGGATGGTGGCCTTTCCATTTCCATAGGTACTGACCAGCAAAGTGATGTTTGCTAGCAAGCATAGTGCACTGCTGAAAAATGTTCTGAGATCTAAGAGCCCCTGATGTTTTGGCTAGTCCAAATTCCGGAATAGCAAACTTTCGAATTACAGACAGCAATTTTAAAACATTGAAAAATAAAATCCATAAGGGTGTTTCTTGGATTCTAAGAGTTGAGGTTCATTCAGTTGAGAGCTATTTTACTGTGAGAGTACCATTTATTTTTTTCATTGAAAGTTTCTGAGTATGACCTCGGCTGGCATAGCTGATATATTCGTTGGAAATAGTTAAAATTAAAAGTAGCAGCAGCCTATATCTTGTATAGGTCTTTTGAGTTAGCGAGTCTTCGAGGAAGGAGGGAGGCGGCCCTGGAGTCAGACTCCTCCGAGAAAGTCAAGTAGACCCTGGCTTCTCAGCTGTGCCTTTCTGCGCTTCCTACAGACAGGTGTCTGCGTGCATGACACGGGACAAGTGGCTGGCAGATGGCTAAGAAAATGTGCATCTTCCTGCCTTTTTCTGTTGCTGGCCTTTAGATTTCAATTCAAACTTGTATATTTTCCTTATCTGGAGAGTAGAGTAGTTAGCGTTAAGGAGAAGGTCTCTGATAAGCAGAATTTCCCACAAGAGCTACCATAGTAACTATAGAAAAAAAAATACATGGCACTTGATTTGGGGTCAGTTAGTGGGATTTTTAACTATGCCGTTCACTTTCACTTTGGAAGGAAAGTGACAGATATATGTTCTTTTCTCGGCAGGTGTTGAAGTTGAGTCAGTTGACCTTACCAGAATCTCCTTCAAGTTAAAATTGCAAATAAAATCAGGCTGCTTCCATGAAACATCTCATAGTTTATTTTTGAAGCTCAAATCATTTATGTCATTTCCCACTGTTTACAACATCTAAATGTACGGGATAAATTAGGCATTTATTTATAAAATTATCCACATCCATAACATTAATTAAGTAGGTTTTCTTTTTCTTTTTTTCCTGTCATTCTTTGGCACTAGGATATAGATGTTTCCATTGGGACTTCTGTTGCTAACTTGAAACGCAGAAAAACTGGAGGAACGTGGAGAATTTAACAGTAAATTTTGCAAATTGTGATTTTAATCTAATTCCATGCATTAGTTTGTCTAAGCACTGTTTGCTACTTCATGAATGATTCATGGGTGTCTAAGATCAATGGAAATGATTTGCCCTAGTCACAGCTATACCACTGCCTTACCAACCAAAAAGAGCAAAGGGAGAGTAAGTCGTACGTAGCATTTAGTAATGGCTAAACAGAATTTAACCATATACTATGAATGTATGTAGTCCAGTTTTGGAGGATGTGTTCAGCACATGTCTCCTTGCGAGGTTGATTTTTATGGTGCCATAGTCTATAGAATTGTTTGCCTTCACTGTTCATTTGAAGTATTCAAAAAGACTGAATTGATTTAGAGTTCAATAATTTGAGGAATTTGCTTTTTTTTAACCAACAGTTCTGCCTTTTGGGTGCCAGTTACATAAATTCCATGAGCAGAAATCCCACTTTTGAAATTTTGTGATCTGAGCCTAAAGGACCGAAAATTTGTTACCTATAATATCGCAGAATTGGAGCACCGTTTTATTGTACCCCTTGAGAAGTGAAAAGGACCGAAAAAGCAGGAGTGTGATGGGCCAGGGTGAACTTCAGTGGAAAAAGGTGTGGGGAAGCTTGTAAAAGACCTGCCGATGCCTATGTTCATATACTGAGACTGTTAAGTCTTTACCTAAACTATAAAAAAGAAAATCTTTAAAGAAACAACTGTATCATAATTATTGAACTGGTGGTTTAAATTAGAATAGACAGAACAGGGGTCAGAAGGAAATAGTTGCTCTTCCAGTTTCTTTCAATTCTTTGTCATTAAAAAAACCTATTTGATCTAGATTTCTAATTCTTCCTTTTTATATGGCAGTTTTATTACAGTCCAGAAGATAAGCTTCTGTTTCCTAGGTTATAAGATAGATAGAGTGTGAAAATAGAAGATAGTTTTGAACTAATGTATTTTGAGAACAATATGGTGGTTACTTGTGCTATTGTATTTGAATAGAATAGAGATGTAAAATTCCTTTAACTTACATTAGACAAATTAGGTTGGTTTCATGAGTCTTATTAATATATAATAATAGATTTTATTAACCCAGTGGAATCTAGATTTCAGATGTTTTTTGAAACTAGGTGCTTTGTAACATTTAGGTTTTCTCTAATCTGGAAGTTAGGTAGGTGTTTAATGTTGCTGCTGCCTCAAAATATCTACAAAGTTTCATAAAATCTTTATTGTCTAACACGAAAGTTATTACTTCTTTGAACTTGTTCGCTGACATATTTATATTATATGTCACGGTCAGGTTCAAACTTTCTCTTTAAAGTACCTTTTGAAAATATACAATGGTAGCGTTTTATAAAATACTGCTATCTTTTATTTTTATGTTAACTTATCTTAAATGCCAGTGCATATTGCTTTAAACCCGAATGTGGACTCACTATATTTGTGCATTTCTCATCTTATTTTTTCCACCTTAGTTTTAAAAGGAAAAAACAAAACAAAAACCAAACAAACAAAAACCTCTCTCCTTCCACACCCCAGTGGCTCATCACTAAAGCTGTTCAGCCCGAGACCCAAGTGCTGCCTGTGGCGCTCGAGTCCCCACAGACCTTTTGCCGTGGCGGCCGTCCTCGAGTCCCCATGGAGCCTGGGACACCAGGAGTCATGTACTTGCTTCTTGGCCTGTTCTCATTGTAGGGATAGGAAATAAGAGGCATTTATTATTGATTTATCCCAATACATTTTATATCTTTGTCTTATTGTGATATTTCTATTTCAGTGATCCTTTTAATTAAACCCATTATTTTTTACTGAGGTCTCTCTTGTTTAAGGGTCCTCTTTCCTACTAAGTTTCAAAAGCTGATTATGAAAATAACATACCTGATCATTTGTTTTTGTACATGAGGTTCCATGAGGTGTAAGCAAAGGTTTCACAGCATTTTGAAGCAGACATATAGGTTAGCTTGAGGAGTAGAGAGAGAAAAGGAAAAACAAACATTTACTATTACTTTTGGCAAGACCTGGTTCTTGGCCTTTCCATGTGTCGTATCAGTTTAAACTCTGAATAAATTCTTTGTGCTAGAATGTGAAGTTTGTTCTGATGATGTCTAAATTCTCTTTGATTTGAAGTTGAGAATAAACCACATTTTATTTTCAAAGCATTCAAATTTTATATCCTGGGCCATAATGTATATACTGAAACAGAACTTTGTGTCTTTCAACTCATCTGCTTTTAATTGAAACTTGTAACAATTCAAAGGCATTTTGTGCTGCCTTCTATACTAGTTAAGTGGGGAAAATGATTCTGATCTTGGAAAAGGAAAGGTTTGATTAACTGATCCCATCAGATTCTACAAAATGAGCTTTGTCAGAAGGAAGTGCTCAAAAGATGTAAATCAAGGATTTGAAGGAAATTCAGTTAGAAGCATCCTACTTCATTAACATTTTTTCCCGTATGTAGAGCAACATGTCAGTTAATGTTTTGTTTTTTCATTGTTTTATTCACAGAACATTTTTAATGTTCTAGCTGCCCGTATATGCAACATGTAACTGTCCGGCATCAATGTCATCACGTATATGCATTTGTTTTATTTAAAAACATTACTGTATTACCAAAGATGAATAATCATGATGGGACCTCAAACAGGTAGAAAGTAGGACATGAACACAAATTAAGACATGTTTAAGTCATCTATTGAATTAAATGTACAGTTTACTTATATTGATTAAAATCATAGTTATGGGCCAATCGGTGATGTGGTTTCAATACAGAGACATGAGTATGGAACCAAGTATTTCCAACACAGATCCTGTTTCAGTCATAGCACAAAGGGAATAGAAAGTTCTTGGAACTGAAAGATCGTTGATAATTGCTAGCATGCACATTGTGCTTATCAAGTAGTGTTCTAAGCTCTTCTCATAATAATCCACATAACCCTCAAGAAAAAAAAACACCCTATGAAGTAGCTGCTATTATGCTCTCATTTTTGAAATAGGGAAGGGAAGGCCCTGAAAGTTTCAGTTACCTGCCCAGTGATGTGCACCTAATTTAATTATCCACTTAGAGACAGAACTGGGATTCAAACCCAATCTGTCTGTCATTGGGAGTGTTTTGCCTGTGAAAGTGTGTTCTCTTTAAAACTAAAAAAAATAAAACTAGACCATCAAAGTAAAAAAAAAAAAAAAACGACCGCAATTTAGTAATATCAAAATAAAGTATCAGGCTAACCTTCTGAGTGTGGGTGAGGCTGTGACAAAGCCGAACACTGTTGGCTGTCTCTTTCCTCACAGTGAGGGCGTGCGGGCTCTTCTCATGTGGCCACCAGCAAACCTGACAGCCTGTAGGTACTAAGTTGTGTATCATGCCAGGAGTGGCTCCCTGACGGATGAATTAAGAAAGGAAAATGCAGATCACAGAAATGATGGGAAGCCGTTCTTTGGCTTCGAATGAGTTTATACGGATAATTCATTCAGTGAGATTTGTGTTTACATGTTCTAGTAACACTAGTGATTTTGTTTTGAAGGATGGAAAAGGGGCCTACCCCACTTTCTTTTTCATGTTCCTCTTTTTAAAAATAACTTCAGAAGTTTCCCTCAATTATGTTAAAAAAAAATCTTTAAAAGGATTTCCCTGGAATTCCCATAAGAAGAAGTCCTATGATATTTGCACACAAAGAGAAGAAAATGTTTGATTCCAAAAAAAATTTCAGTTTTTATTTAGCAAAAAATTGTGTTTCTACATTTATAAGAGTAACTAGAGAATCCTTTTAAATTAGGTTTAAAAACTTAATTTAAATTGAAGGACAATTTGTATTTCATGTTGATTATTCATATAATCACGATCTACGGTTTACAAATGTTAAAAAATTAGGCCACAATCCCTCTCACATTTTCTCTACTTTTTTTTTTTTTTTTTTACATAGAGGAAATTATAGCTGCTCTATAGGATCAGTACATGGTTTTTAGTTGCTTATGAGTTTTTGTGATATAATTAACAGTATTCATCATAAACACAAAGAGGTTTAATTACCACCTCAAATGTATTCACAGCTTCCATTTTCCTTTTCTCTTAAAGCTGTTTTTAAGCCTATACATAATAAAGTTATGATTTAATTAATGCTGTGAAATATGCTTTTAGTGTTTTAATAATTCATATCTAAGAAGGAAGCTCTTTTTACATACCTACATTCTGCTAGTCCTTAATATGCATTTTATTTCATCAAATTCTTACTATCAGCTTGCAGAGAATTATCCCCATTTTATAGATGAAAACACTGAGGCTCATAGAGATGACTCAAAGTCATATAGTGAGGTAGGTTACTCTAGAATTTGAACCG
Source organism: Hipposideros armiger (assembly GCF_001890085.2). Lineage (NCBI taxonomy): Eukaryota > Metazoa > Chordata > Mammalia > Chiroptera > Hipposideridae > Hipposideros > Hipposideros armiger. Next base: position 690,943 of record NW_017732000.1, read on the forward strand.
GGGGCTGTATATTTCCCAAGTCTTGTCTCTTTCTAGTATAACATAGGGCCTCCTTTAGTGATGCAAGTGAAATTTCTTGATTAGGAAAAAGCCCTGATTTGTTTTTCATTTGCCAGCCAGCTGACAGTTTTTCAATTTCGTCTGTATTCATTTTTGGAGCAGTTATTGCATGTACAGTAAAGTAGGAACATTTAAGTTATACAGAAGCAATATGCATGGCCTTCGATCCATGCTCATCTCACAACGTAGTAAAGAAATGGCAGATAAACATTAAGTCACCTAAATGGGATTATAAAACAATGTATTGGGCTGGCCGAGTGGCACATTGGTTAAGAGTTCGCTTGGGACGCCAGCTCTGAGCAGCAGGGCTCCAGTTCGGATCCCATATGAGGGCCAGTGACACTGCCCTCTACAGCTAAGATGCTGAACAACAGCTCAACCTGGAGCTGGGCTGCCGTGAGTCGCTGGTGACGACGTAGGCTGCAGCGGGGCTGCAGTGAGCCGCCATAAGCTACCGTGAGTGGCTGGCAGCGTGAGCCGCTGTGAGCGGCCGTCCAATGGCCGGTGAGCGACTGCCTCACCCGGGAAGAGCGCAATGATGATGCCAACATGGGCCAGTGAAGCGACGTCCTCCACAACTAGAATGAAGAACGAAAAAGGACAGCAGCTTGTCTGTTCTCCTTCCCCGATTCCCCAATAAAAATCTAAAAAGAAAAAGAAAAAAAAAACCCAATGTAGTAACAAATGTAAAATAATGTATTGTGGTAGGTATGCAGAGTGGGAAGGGTACTGGCCACTGGGCCTACTGCTTTCTGTCACTTGATGCTCTTGACCTGTGGTTACCTTGCTATGCAGTCCACAACCCTACTGTGTGTTCTAGGTCATTACAACAGGAATAGGTAGAAATGAAACCCAGAAATACGGGGTAGCTTTTGGTGATGGAATTCAGGTGCCACAAAGACAGAAAAAAAACTGCTGGTTACAATTTTGTCTGAAAGTGCCTTGATTATGTGGGTCGTTCATGGTGACTCTTAACATTCCAAACCTAGTCTAACTAGATTGTAAATTTCCCTGCAAAACGATAGGGAGGAACCCTTAACATTTGGGTTTATATAAAACACTAAGTAAATTCTTAATGATTCTATTTTCCCTACTAGAGTTTAATCAATTATATCTGGTATAGTCTCTAATTGAAGAAGTATAAAAAGTGGTTAAACTAAATTCTTATAAATATAAGGCTATTATAAGAATATGCCCTTTTTATAACTAATCAGTTGCAGAAAAAAATAGAAAAGGTCCAGTTTTATTGAACATCTGACATAAAGCCTACCTCGAGGCCCCTTTATTCTTGATACCAACTTGAATCTATTCTTCCACTTCAAAGTCTACTTCCTGACTTCCCTAAGACATCTTTTCTGTTTCTGCTTTGTGGTTTCCTTGTATTGAAATAATTCACATAAAGCACTTCGTACAATGCTTGTCCCTTAGGAAATTGTTTTTAAAAATTAGCTTTCATCTTCCTCATTCACTTCCCTCTCTTCATCATTTGCTTCTAGTCCTCATATCCAGTTCCCTTCCTAGTCTAAGTTGAGTTATAGTTCTGAACATTTCAGGTCAACAACTCAGCAGCAGTTTCCAGCTGAACCTCTTGTCCGGGCCACATGCTCTACGCTTTGTCGCTGTCTTTTTTTTCTCCTGCTTTTTCTCATCCATTTTGTGCCTTTAAAGTCTTAAGTTTTACCGCCACAGGGCAGATACAAAGCTTCTTTCCTGAGTACAAACCAATACGTTGAAATCATTTATAACACACACACACACACCGCAGTACATTAGTATTTTAGAAAACCGGACGCTGGATTCACTCCGGATGGTCACTGCACATCAGAAGCGGATCCTATCACTTGGGTTTAATATTATACCAAACCCTGAGTTTCGTATTCCTACATGCTGCATGAAATTGGTCCATAACCAAACCTAATCCTTCAGTCTTATGAAGTTGACTCCTTAGAAAACAAATGCATTTTGATGCCCAGTCATAGGATAACACAGGTAAATGGTTCCTGATGTGTTGTCCTGTACTCTTGACTGCCCCAAAAGAAACCCAGCACAAACCCGATGGAGCAAAACTGGAATTGATTTCCTCATGTAAGGCGGAAGTTGAAGGCCACAACTGCTCTGGGCACGTCTGAATGGGAAGATTTAAACGATGTCACCAGAGCTCCCTCTCTTTCTTTAGTCTCCACTTTCGTCTGTGTTGGCTTCTTATATGATGGCAGAGAAGGCTCTCAGCAGCCCTGGCTTACGTAACCCTAACAGCCAGTGTGTCCCTTTAAAGGAGCACTTCCTCTCTGATAGCTCTGGCGAAAATCACCGGCACGACTCACTGGCCCACATTTTATTACCTGCCCATTTCTGAACCAATCCTGCCCAGGGACCTGGCGGACAGAACTAGCATTTTGGCTAGTCCCTGGTCACGCTACGGCTGTGTGGAAGGGCAAATGTCAGTTCTGTTGGGAGCCATAGAACCTGACCATGGAGGGATGCTTATCAGAGACAGGGAGCCAAGATGAAGGTTTGTGTCGCTTCACCAGTTTTGCTTTTCAAGCCCAGAGCCTCGAAAAGTTCTACCCACTCATAGGAATTTTGCAGGTATGCCAGTAAGTAACATTTTCTCGTCAAAGCCGCAAAAATGTGTTGCGAGTCCGCTCCATGCCATTCATTGAACTGGATCCGCTAGCTATGAGAAAAGACGAGTTTTGCTCACTTGGAGCTAATGCTAGCATGGAGATGATGGCATATAGAAAGGTAGAGGATAAACGTTCTGTGGCTAAGGGAGGCACCCCCCCCCCAGGGGGAGGCGGGGGCAGTTCCAGGCAGACAGGGCAGCATGTGCAAAGGCCCAGTGGTGAGAGTAACTGAAGTAGCTCCTCACAGGGCCAGCGGAAGCAGTCAGAGATCAGGATCATCATGGAGGTTAGTGCGACCAGGTCACCCGAGAGTCTTTTACTTTACTCTTGAGTACCACGGGGATCCACTGAAGAAGGAGTTGCAGGGAAATGAAATGATGAAACTTGTACTTTAGAATGAATACCCTGCACTGGGGCGAATGGACTAGAGGAGGGCAGGGCTGGCGGCTGAGACACACTGAGGCTGGAGGTAATCCAGCTGAGATGACAATGATGGGAACTGAAGGTGTAGGGACAGAGGTGATGGAGGTGAGGGGTTGGGAGCGGTATTATTGCAAGCTGTTAGGAAGATAGTGATTGGATGCTCCGGGAGGGAGGGGTGGGTCCAGGTTCTACAAAAGACCTGGCTTTGTCTCCTTCGGATGTCCAGGCTTCCTATGATCTACATCATGCCTTTAGCAAAAACTAGGTAGTAGATTTTTTTGTATTCATAAAAACACAAATATGGAAGTGTTCATATATCATCATTCCTAATAACTAAAGGGAGAAAACAATGCAAATGTTCATCACCTGATGAAAAGATAAATGTACTAAATACGTGCTATAGAATATTATTCAGCAATAAAAAGTACAGAATGGATTAGCCTTGAAAATGCCATGTTTAGCGAAAGAAACGAGTAATAATAGGCCACATATTGTATGAGTCCTTTGATACGAAATGTCCAGAATAGGCAAACCTATAGAGATGGAAAGTAGATTAGTGGATGCTGGGAGTGGGAGAAAATGGGACACACTGCTAATGGGTGTTGGTTCCTTTTTAGAGTGATGAAAATGTGCTAAACGTCAGTGTGGTGTTGACTGTACAATGCTGAATATGCTAAAAACCATTGGTTCACTTGTGTACTTTAAATGAGTGAATTGTATGGTATGTGAGTATCTCAATAAAGCTATCAACAACAAATATGAATATGGGAGTAAAGTCACCCTTAATTTATATAGACAATGAGCTGGCATATAGAATATATGAAGAAATGACAGGGCCGGCCGAGTGGCTCAGTTGGTTAAGAGCACGAGCTCTGAGCAACCGGGTTGCCGGTTTGATTCCCACATGGGCCAGTGAGCTGCGCCCCAGCTGAGCTGCCACTGAGCTGCAAACAGGTGGCAGGATGGCTCAGCTGGTGAAAGCACGTGCTCCTAACAAGGTTGCGGGTTCCACTCCTGCATGGGATGGTGGGCTACGCTCACCCGCAATTTAAGTTTGAACACAGCACTTTGAGCTGAGCTGCCGTCAGGAGGCTGGATGGTGACTGGACTTGGAGCTGAGCTGGCTGCGCCCTCCACAACTAATATTGAAGGACAGCAACTTGGCTGTTCCCCTTCCCCAATTCCCCAACACTGTTTCCCTTCCCTAATTCCCCAATAAAATCTTTTAAAAAAAAAAAAAAAGAAATGACAGTGAGGAAATAGTGAAAAACTGGAAAACACTTAAATATCTAACAACGGGAGAAGGGATAAAGAAGTTGTGATATATTCATAAAAGAAGAAATGACAGTGAGAATCCTGATAATAGTCACATAAAAATATTAATAACTTACAGATGTGACTTAAAAATAGTATTTGTGGGACACTTGGTATAGTAGTAACATATCTTTACTCAACTAACTCTAACCATTAATATGGCTATTAATATGTGACCAAAGAACACTATGTTAAAAGACAAACAATGTATTTTAGAAATATTTTATCTCAAAATCTAGGGGGTTTTGGTTGTTAAACACTTTCAGGATTTGTTTTGTTTAACTGGGAAATGTAGTGTATTGCACATCTTCAAAGAATAACCAATAAATTTCAGTTTTTTAAGAAGAGGAAAGAAAAGATTATTACTTGGAACAATAGAACAGGCAAGGGATAATAGTAATGATGATGATGATGATGATATAGAGCAAAAATGCAGCAGGATAGAAAGGCTATAACTAGGAAGGAAAATAACACATCAATCTATAGGGTTTCAGAAGGAAATTAGACTGTTGAGTTGAGCATCACCCAACTCGGAGGTGAAGTCTGTCATTTATACTTCATTGCAAAAATATTTGCAAACTATTTTGGCCCTTTGTATCATTTTGTTTTTATGTGGCCCAATCAGGAAAAAAACAAAAGCAAACTTCTCTGTTTTAATAAGGAAGCGAGATGATACAGAGATTGCCCATGGTTGGGATTGGAGAGTAATGCATAAAACAGAAAGAAAGTGGAGAAAACTTCTAAGTTCTGCCTGGAGAGAATGTTAGAAATTGTTTTAAGACAAAGCATTTTGGCTTTAGTATACTTATATTTTATCATTTTTTTGTTATTGATTATAAAATTATTTTACTTGTAAAATGGGACAGCAAAATATAAGGTAGAATGTCTGGCTAATAAAGAGTGTAAAACAGAAATTTTGAATTGCCATGTATATGCAGATGGTGTTTTAAAAAGATCTCTGGATCAGCATTTCAGAGAATTGTTTTGAGACTAGTAGGTGTACTTGCACTTAAAATTTGGACTTCAGAAATCTTCGCTGCCGTATTTTTGAATATGCTTCTTAAATCCCATCAATTTGCTGCCCTTTAATGTTCATCTTTTTTTCCCCTCCAAGAGCAAGTCCCTCATCTAAGAGGCTGGAGGATTTCTGTCTCTTTCCTGAGAATTTCCTTTTCATATCTTTTTAATTGCAGTGCTGTTATGGGTCCTGTCCTAAATTTCTTTCCTCATTTTTCTCTTTTCATTTAACGTAGGCATATCCGTTTCACATTAGTGATGTGCCTATTTATCTTGGAGGAAGAAACTGGTATTCTCTGAGTGTATTGTAAAATTCTCCAATGTAAATTAACGGCAAACACTAAAATATGTCTGATAATTAGGGAATCATTAATAGAAAGAGGAACGATTCTAGATACTCTCAAAAGTCTTTTCAGTCAATATTTTACCTTATATCTCAGTTGAAAAAAAGCTCTTTGCAAAGTTTAATGTTATTTTGAGTAGAGTGAGCTTTTTTTTGTTGGCCAAAGTGTTTCTGCCAGACCGCCGGCGACAGAGCCTTTATAATTTTTGAAAGTGTTCTGTAAGCATAGGAACCACCATCTATCTATATGTGTATAACTACCATATATCTATAACAGAATTTTCGTTGTAATTATTTTCATTGGAGAACATGTCCGCTGTTTGTCACTTCTGTCCCATCCTAGTTCTCTGAAAGAATTGCCAATTAGTCTAGTTCTTTGTGTGATGTTCTAATTAACCAGGAAAGAAAAATTTACTTTTAAGTCTATGTGAAAGCTCTTGCTAATTAGAAACATTAGTTCAAAGTTTCTTTCAAATTTTCTTCACTTATTCCTCTTCAGTTAGCTGGAATGTTTTCTTAATTAGAGTAATATTATATTGATTTAACTTGTTTTTAAAAAAACCCAGATTCCTACATACGAAATAGTTTTTAGGAGTTGGTCAGTTGTACTGCCAGATTATTCTCTGTAAAATAGGATTCAGAGAGGTTGTTTTAAATATTAAATTTTTATGTATTGAAAATAAAATTCAAATTTATATGATTTTATAGGATTTATATAATTCTTTTATAAGCTAAACTACGAGTATATATTAGTGCTTTCTCATTTGTTTTTAAGAACTATATTCTACCCTTAGATGCTTCTATTGAGGTCCTGAGTATGAATATATGTATATATATTTTTTAATGTGAATTGTTGGGTGACAAGCCATCAGTGGTTTCGTAAAGGAGGCTCAGAGTTAGAATAATTATTTTCTAAAAGCAGTGTCTTTGGGAGAATTATTTGGGGGAGAGTCAATGCTTTTGTTCAATATAGAGTAAATATTACTTGCCTAATGATTGAAGACTGTATCTGGAAGCGGAATGTGAAATGGATTTGAGGATAGTGCTCATGCTGTAAGCTTAAGATTGGGCAGTACCAAAATTGCTTAGAGAATTGTTCAAAGATGACATAAAGTAAAAGAACTTTGTGATCAGTAATGAATGGAAAAATATACTGTAAACTTTTGACCCTATTTTAAAAAAACAACTGGGGTTGTGTAAAGCACCTACAGATGGCAAGATTTAGCATCAAGATTTAGTCAACTCTCACCCTTCACAGCAATTATGATCAGGTTACATACACCCTGTGCACTTTGAGAACTTCAATATTTTCATGGGGTTAAGTTGGATCTGAATTGCCTTTCGGGTGCATGTATATATTAGAGAACTATCAAGCATATTTAACCCAAAAAAATTCAGCGTTTTACAAGTTTTTATTGTTGCTTTAGTGAAATGTTCCTTCACGTACTTTTTTTTTTTTTTTTTTGGCCTAAAGTTGTAAGTTAAAACCATTTAGACTGAAATTTCTGAGATGTTTGCTAACTGCCTTAGGCTACTGTTTTCATCATTTAAAAAATTAGAGATATATTTTGGCAGCACATAAATAGGTACTGATTAATTTTTTTTCCACTGCAGTAATCTTAGAAGATTTACAAATTATTATTAAAAGCTGTCAGAGGTTAGTTTTTAAAGTTTAAAATATCAAAGATAAAATTATTTGTTTAGTAAAATGCATAAGTATGTAGCTGCAGACATTGTGAAGTTGGTTTGTAATTAATGTATGTCACTTAATATTTCGGATGGCATTAGAAATGTCAAAACGGGGGATGAAAGGATCATTTTCTTCATTGAAAATAATTATATGTGTTTAATAAATCTTCATAGATCAAACAATGAAAGGACGATTCTTTTACATTTTCAAAGAGGATTTCTATTTAGGAAATGAGAAAGTTCTTTTTTGAAAAACATTAAATATTCAGTTTAATGTTATTTCCAACACGATGTCCCTTTGTACGATTGTATCAAATAAAGAATCGAAACTACATTATGGTTTCTCCTGATGACCTAACCACTAACCACCAGTTTTTCCTTTTCCTTGTGTTCCCTCTTCACTTACATACCCCTTGATCCCCTCATTTGGGTTGATTTGTAATCTGACTCTTGTGACAGATGTTAGGAGGTGGAGCAAAAGGATTGTCTGCTTTTAGACCAATCGGTTAAGAGACTGCTGTGTGAAATCTATGGTCAGAGAAAGAATTCTTTAGCCTTATAAAATTACTGCTATCAAAGGAAAAGCACATGGTAATAGAAACCCAAAAATGACAGAGAAAAATTAAGGGAGGAGCAGGAGAGACATGAAGCCGAGCTAGACAGACAGTACAAGGACGTTTGGGAGGAGGGGGCAGGGTTTTCATGTTGCAGCTTGTGCTTTGCTTTGCCTGAACCGGGCTTAATTTCTGTAAACATCCCTCCTTTTAGGATGAATCAATGCGTTTTAGCCATGTCCGTACCTGTAGCAGAGCACTGGTGATGAAATTTTATAGGCAATTTAAAGATGGGAGAAGAAAAGTGAAAATGCTCAATGTTTCAGAAATCCCAGAGATTCAGCCAAGTTTGAACACATTCTGAAATACAGAAAAGATGAGCGCTTTTCAAAACTCTCTTTTTCAAGTATTTGTGGGTAAATTTCTGTAAGTTGGACATCAGTTGACTCATAATTTGTGCTTTTTAATATTTGTTTTCAGGAATTATGTCTGCGTGCAGAAGCCCTGCAATTTTCTAATCTCCTTATCCAGTTTACTAGAATGTCCATAAAATTTTTCCTGCAGAAAGGATTTTCCGTGGAGAGGGAGAGGGTTTTAGCTAGGCACTTCCTTCATTAGGCACAGCGATGCAGGAGCAGGGGAACGGTCTCATGGTGGGATGTGTAGAAGCCATATTTGCAAACACAAGGGGTGTGAGCTGGTGCACAGACCATGCAGTCAGAAGCGAATGACCGTCGGGCCAGTCCAGTTCGCTGCCACGTTTCTGTCCATCTCAGGAGTGACAAGGACCCGCCATACTGTGCTGTGGCTCACCCTTTGTCTAACGCGTGGCAGAGCAGAGTGCTGACATGACTCTGGTTTTACTTTTTGATGATGAAAGCACTAACGTGTAGGCTCTGGAAAACATTTAAATCACTGTCGTTGCTCCGTAGTCAAGTCCAGTCAGGGCAGCTTTTACTAATTTACAGCTTAAGAAGTTGAGTGTTTGTTCCCCTAAAAACCTGACTTTATTAAAAGCATTTAATTTAAGAAGGGTTAAGAGCTGCTCAGTTTTCCCATTAGAGAACACAAAAGAAAGTGCATAATGACTGCTTATTACACAATCCTCACATAAGCATAGCCGTTTAAATTTACAGCCAGAGTACCAATTACAGGTACACTTAGTCAGTTGAAACATGTAAAAAATTAATATTAATATTAATAAGCTCAGTCTCTTTGACAGTACTCTGGTGCTTAACTTTGCTCCCATTTCTTTGAGCTTATTATTTTCTATTAACTAAAGAAAAACTGGCAAACCTGTCATTTACTGCGCTGCATCTTGTATGGCATCAGGGCTAGAAGTGATTGCGGACTATTTGAAAGGTGGCAGCGAGGGTTCCTCTTTGCTTTAAGCAACTGCTTTAAAAGTAAAAGCTGATGCCTGTGTTGCTTTTTTCAGTGTGATACGATACACTGTCAACGTATATATCTTCCGTTTTACTGCATATTACAAACAAAACATTAACGAAATTGGCATTCTAAAGCACAGTCATAGATTTTTTTGTTGGGAAGCTAATCTACTCTGAAAAACGCTACAAAGCAGTACTCTTTTAATAAATATGAGGTAGGTAATTCATCTTTGTTCTTTATTTTAAGCTAATTGCTCATAGGTATGTGATCAAAATAAATGAATTCAAGCATGATTCCATAAGACATTCTTTTTTATTAACAATGTAAGCTTATTTATTTGAACAGGCAGTATTAATGGCTATTGATTAGTCAGATTTCAAAATAAGTTTCCTGGTGCACCAGAAAAGGAAACGCAAGTTCTGAGAATAACTCCAAATACTTAATTTCCATTTTATGTTATTGTTGTTGAAAGGTTTAGGGGAGCCACGGTGGCAGAAAAGACTAAAGCAGATTTTTTTTTTTGCTTTTAAAGAAAACAATCCATTTATGTAGTAAAGAAATGTAGGCTGTCTGGGAAAACACTGACCACCATTCCAGGTATTAGGATATGATGTCTGTCAGTAAGAGTCTCCTGTCCTATGGCAATAAGGGTAATGAATGTCTGTTGATAGTGCCATCAGCATCTTTATTTCTTAGCATCTTTATTTTAGAGCTGGAAAAGGCCCTAGGAATCATGTGATTCCTTTAAAGTTAGTAAACGATTTTCTGGCTGTTCGGGTCATGAATCCAGATTCTCACCTTCCCAGTTCAATGGCTCATATTATCAAAGCATGACGTTTCCCTAATTGTTTTTGTAAATGAAACATTTTCACTGGTTGCTGCTGTCAGTCAGTCAAAATGATGTATATACAGAGAACAGATTGGTGGTTGCCGGGGGGAGGGAGTTGAAGGGTGGGTGAAATGTGAGAAGAGGTACAAACTTCCAGTTATAAAATAAATAAGGCCTGGGGATGTAATGTACCAAAAAACAAAAACAAAAACACTAGGGTTGTAATGTACAACGTGCTGACTATATTCTGTATGATACATAGGAAAGTTGTTAAGAGAGTACATTGATCCGAAGAATCCTCAGCACGAGAAGTTTTTTTCTTTTTATTGTATCTGTATGAGATGGATGTTAATGAATCCTGTTGTGCTCATCATTTCGCAATATATGTAAACCAAACAAAATAAAGTGGCAAACATTGAATCTGGCAAAATCAGTAATTGGAGTTTCAATGAATCTGTATGTATGTATTTTGAAAACCCCCAATAACCTAAAGCACTCTTAAGCTATTAGATAGAAAATTAAAGTTGCAACATTGGCACATCTATGAATTTTTTTATTGTAGATGAATTTAGATTGACTTTTTTTTTTTAAGCTGAGCCATCCTGCTACTGTTGGCAGCTCAGTGGCTGCTCAGCTCGGGCCAGGTCTTGAACCGCTGTTGCTCAGAGCTCAAACTCTTGAGCGAGCTATTAACCAACTGAGCCACTCAGCGGGCACTAGATTGACTTTTTAAATCAGAGTGTAAATATGTGTATGTTGTGTATGAATTGAAGTTCATTGGTTTGCCGTTATTTCTGGTGAAAAATTAGAACTACTCTTATGAAAATTAACATTTACATTGAAGCCACAACTTTGTTTAATACTTTTCTCGTCTCGCATTTATTAGTTTGATGCTACAGTTGTTGTTTTTGGCTATACTAAACATTGGAATGATGCCAGTATTTGTACTATAGAAAATTATCGGCACACCCGTGCATGTAGGTCCCGATTATCGTTCTTTTATGGTAAGTGTGCTTAAGTGTTAAGGTGAGAGGCTGTGGCCTGATTGTTGTTGCAAGAAAGTCCTGCCCATATTTGCTTTAAAATGCATGAACTCAACTTGGAATATTATGGTGCTATTAAAAATTATATTTTGAAAGGCTGAAATAATAAGGAAAAACACTTTTGCCATACTGTTAGATGGAAATGGAAAGGGTTCAATTTTATGCAGCTGATTTTTAAAAGCTGTTTTGTTCAAAAGTTCCTGTAAATAAATAACATCACAATGTTCAGTAGCTTTTTCAGATAGTGGAAACATGAGTGTTTTCTTCCTTTCTTTACTTTCCCCAGTTTTTTTTCTAGTGAACATTTCCCTTGTAAAAATAATAAACCTGAAGGGAATACAATTATAAATATTCATTCTTACAGATAAGCCGAAGAGATAGCTGATAATGTTATATTTATAACTTTTTAAGCTTAAAAGGGCCTAATCACCAGAAAGGTACTTACTGAACCTTATTGTTTAAGCATCGGAACTAAACAGCTTATTCCTCCAGCAACTGGTATTACTTCCTATTAAAAGTATAGAATTTGTAAAGAATTCCTATCAAACGCTGTTCTGTTTTACATATAGTAACTCTTTTAATACTATAACCCTTCGAGGTGGTGGTGATGGTGGTTCTCTAGAAGAGGAACCTGAGGTATGGAGAGTTGAAATAATTTTTCTAAGGTAACACACCTGGTAACCAGGGCAGCCAAGGTTTAAACTGGCCTGGCACCCGAGCCCATCATATTAAATATTATATAGTAATAACCTGGATTTTGTAGTGTGGTATAGAAAAGGTGACCTAGGAAGAGAAGATATAGGAAAAAATAGTCGAACTGTTTGGTAAATGCACAAATTTCTGTTTGTTGCCACATCTTGTAAAAATGGCAAGATTGAATATCATTAAATTTAGAGGGTATATCATAATGAAGATGGTCCACTAGAAATTAGCTTTCAGGGGTGGGTCTCAGTGAAATGGAGGGACACTGAGAGACCTGTGGTACTGCCCAACGGGAGGGATGGGTCTTGTGTATTAAGGCAACGAGGATAGACAAAATGGTCATTTAAAAAATGGGCTCCGGAGATCGCAGAGCAGACTCCAAATTGTAGAAATTGATTTCAAGATCAGCGGCTTCTCATATGGGCAGCTGTACCCAGCAGGAACTGCAGAGGTTTCTAACCGGTTAATCATTCTTCTGAAAAATCAGGTAGTCTAGCTAGTCAATCATTAATGAATTCCCATGATTTCTACTTCAAGCAGGAAGTCAAATATAAAATGATTTTATGTTAAAGGAAGTAAAAAGTTTATTGAGATCATATTTATTCTAATGAGCAATTTTATAATTTCTCTGTTCTTTTCCAAACTGTTTTCATTGGTGCCTTAGCAGGGTTATAAATACCTGCTGTTTGTACTTATGTTATAAATAGAATGATGAAGGCATTTTAAAAATAGACTAATTTTATGGCCTCAAGAGATTATTATTTAACATATAACTAAAATATTGTAGTTGACCATTTTTGTAGGTGTTCCTTTCTTTCATATTAGGCAAAGACATCATTCCTGTCACCTAGCAGGAAGGGAAAGGATCTTTATAAACTCTTTGAGGAAGTGAAGACATTGGCATCTACTGTGAATTAACCTGGTAACTATCAGATGGACTAATGAATGAGTTGTAGACAGTCTTCTAGCAGAATAACATAGGTCGTTTCCTAATTTACTTATTCCTCATAACAGCCATGAAAGTCTTTTTCAGATAGGTGTGAGTATTTTCTTTTTATGGAGATGAAGGAGAGAATTACAGGGCCAGAGGTGGTAAGTAGTGGAACCTATATTCAAACACAGACCTTCTGACTCCAAGTCCATTGTTCTTGTGTAGATGTGTATATAACAGGAAATTGTGGTAATTTATTCAAAGCTCCAAAGATTAATTATTTTGTGGTCAAAAATTGAATGATATAACCATACCATTTCAAAATTCATTTAACCAGAGAATATTTACTGAACCCCAATCACTGCAAAGTACTGCGAGTTAACTCTGTAGGATAAAATGAACCCCTTGTCTTTAAGAAGCTTATGGTGTCTTTGAGGTTGACATGCACATGAACAAAAAGACCAAAAAGTGTTAAGTTCATGGGAAGCATACATAGGCACTGTAGGTGTGCCCCCAGAACCATGTCTCCTGACCTATGCCTACATCCAATAAATATTTGAATGAATGAATGGGTCTACATTAGGGTAAATTGGTTAGGGAGGGATTTATGGGGGTGGAGCGGGATAAGGCTTGTGGCAAAAGCTTGGAAGACAGCTAAGATGTGGATACCTGAAGAGAGGAGGTGTTGAGAGTCGGCATTCCGGGCCGGAGACACGGCTGGAGCAGAGGAGGAGGCGCGAGGAGCAGGCTCGAATGGGGCTTTGAACAGAGCGTCGACCCAAGGGCCCTTGCCTACGTAGAGGAGCAGGAGACGGAGGGCGCCATTAGAAAGACGGCTTTGATCCGCTTCCATGCCTGTAAATGCCAGCTGTAAGTGCTTGCCTTTATTCTCTAGGCAGTAGCTGCCATCGCAGATTTAAATTCCAGGATGTGATGAGTGATGTTACCAAAGTGACATGTTGATTGATTTGCTCTTGGTATACGGGGTACATTTGGGGGTGAAATGGAGAGGAAGAGCCCAGAGGCAAGGAGAATAGTGAGAGGGACAGCCTTGGCCAAGGACAGTGGGCAGGGCGTTCCCACTGGAACGAGGGTGCTGGCGTCAGCAGGAAGGCGTGTCAGAACCTGGCTCCTGGTTGTTTTAGGAAAGAGGAATTCTGTGTAACAAAATCGAAATACAACCGGCATCTCACAGTGTGTTCAGGTTGAGAACTGCCAAGGTATGGCATTCTCTTAGTCTGGATTTAAAGTGTATGCTCTTCTTTACCAAGTAAAAATTATAATACTCTTTCAACTTTTTTGATTATGCTATTCTCTCCTTTTCTCAGAGGTAATTGCTATCCTGGCTTTGTTGCTTATTATACCCATGCTTTTTATTTTTGCTTTTAACTTTTACCCTTTGTGTATTTAATTGTTTATAATGTTTGGTATCATTTTCTATGTTTTGAAGCTTTTAATTAAAGCGTATCACATTGTTCATAGTGTCCTGCAACTTGGCATTTTTCCTGTAATGTGTTTTTGAGATAATAGCCATATATTTGCAGGTCAATCAAATGTGCAGTATTCCATTACATGAACATATCACCATTTGTCCGTTGACCTTTTGATAACATTTAGGTTGTTCCTAATTTTTTTGCAATTATAATAGTGAACGTTTTTATGTATGTCAACTTGAATACATATGAGAGTTTCTCTGGAGTATTAACCTAGGAGGGTAATTGCTGGATTGTAGGATATGTGATTTAAGACTTAATTTTTTATAATATTAAGGGTGTGAAATGGTATTTCATTTTAGCTTTATTTTTTATTTATTTATTTATTTTTAAGATTTTTATTGGGGAATTGGGGGGATGGGAACAGTGCTGGGGAATTGGGGGAAGGGGAACAGACAAGTTGC
>NW_017732000.1:705995-708426 GCF_001890085.2 Hipposideros armiger
CTTAGCTGTGGAGGGCAGTGTCACTGGCCCTCATATGTGGGATCCGAACCGGGGCCCTCTGGCATCCCAAGCGAGTTCTTAACCATCGCGCCACTCAGCCGGCCCGCATTTTAGCTTTAATATGCATTCTCTGATTACTATTGAGTTTACACCATTGGCCATTTTGGTTCTTTCTTCTGAATTGACTGTTAATATATTTTGCCCATTTTTCCACTGGGGGATATTTTTCATATTGATTTATAGTTATTGATGTATTCCAGATACTTTAGGTTGGCGTTTTTTAAAAATTGTGTTTCATTATAGTTGACATACACTATTATATAGTTTCAGGTGTACTACATAGTGGTTAGACATTTATATACCTTACACAGCGATCACCTCAATTAGTCTAGTATCCATGTGGCACCGTGCACAGTTCCTATGATATCATTGATTATATTCCCTACAGGTTGGCTTTTTTTTTTTGATTGGGGAATTGGGGGATGTGAACAGCGCTGGGGACTTGGGGGAAGGGGAACAGACAAGTTGCTGTCCTTTTGTTCTTCAGTCTAGTTGTGGAGGACTGGAGGACGTTGCTTCAGTGGCCCAAGTTGGCACCATCATTGCGCTCTTCCCAGGTGAGGCAGATCAGCTGCCCACTTCTGGACAGCCACTCACAGCGGCTGCTGGCTACACACGGTAGCCCATGGCAACCCACTGCCACAGGGGCTGCAGCCTACGCCGTCGCTGGTGACTCACGGCAGCCCAGGTTGAGCTGTTGTTCAGCATCTTAGCTGTGGAGGGCAGTGTCACTGGCCCTCATATGTGGGATCCTAACCGGGACCCTCTGGCATCCCAAGCCAGCTCTTAACCAACGCACCACTCGGCTGGCCCCCTCCTAATAATCTTAAAATGAATTTTAAAGTATAATTTCTGTGTCCTGATAATGCAGCTCTGATCCTAAGTAACGGGCTCTGTTAGGGAAGATGGGAATGTTGTCATTTCTGTCTGTATTGCTTGGCTGCATGAGTTTACCTTGTCCAAAATGGAGAGGCGTCAGCCAGCGAGGCATCTGTGGCTCTCCTGCCATGCTTGGATTGTTTTCATTACCTTTGACTTTTAGAAGTTAAACCAGTGGGGCTCAGCTGATGGCTGACAGGCCCCTGTTGGAATAGGCACTTTCTAGTCACGTGGTCAGATCTCCAAATTTTTTGCTTAGCCCATTAACACTATTTTTCTTTCTCATGGAATCGTATTTCTCCAATATTGTATGATTCAATAGGAGAATTGTATTTGATATGTGAAAAACATGTACATTTTAGGAACATATTTATTTTGAGAGAAAGGAATGTATACTATGCCCTATTCTTTTTGAAAACGTAAACATAAATATATTTTGTTCAGTTGGAAAAGTTGTTCAATTTGACTTCTTTGTAGATATGTCTATGTATCTTTGTATTGTTTTTATTAAATCATTTTAAAATTCCAGAACTTTAGCTAATCCTTGGTAGACTCATGTGTGGTTGACAGCGCTGATTCAGAA
The DNA here is from genome assembly GCF_001890085.2 of Hipposideros armiger. Taxonomy (NCBI): domain Eukaryota; kingdom Metazoa; phylum Chordata; class Mammalia; order Chiroptera; family Hipposideridae; genus Hipposideros; species Hipposideros armiger. The sequence continues at coordinate 707,518 of NW_017732000.1, forward strand.
ATGAGAATTTGAGTGACCCTTGGTTTTTTTATTTTTTGGGGTTTTTTTAGGACAAAAGGAAAATGCTAAAACTAGTGGTAGGAGCTATATAGTCTTCCCTTAAGTAGTGCTGTAAAAAATAAGAGGTATAAACATGGCTCTTTTTTTCCTAAAATGATCGTACCATATACATGAATGAATAATCTGCTTGCTCACTCCTTCACTTCCTTAAAGATAAAAGAAATACAGTCTTAGGGCCGGCCAAGTGGTTAAGATCTCACTCAAGAGTGCGAGCTCTGAGCAACTGAGTCGCTGGTTCAATTTCCGGCCCGAGCTGAGCTGCCGCTGAGCTGCCAACAGGTGGCCGGATGGCTCAGCTAAAACAGAAAGAAAAAGAAATAGTCTTTTTGATGAAGGCTGAAATGCAGGCAGCCTTCCCAGGCCTTCTTTCCACACTGACCAGCTGTCTTCAGCGAGGCAGCACTTGGCTCCACTGGCCTCTCTGGTCCTCCCTCCGCGAGCTTTTAAGAAACCTATCAAAAGTGGCACATTCAGCATATTGAGAGACCAGGGATGGGCGGTGGTGCCCGTGCACCCCTCCCACAGCAGTCCCAGCCATGCCCTGTCTGGTCTATGATTCAAAGAACTTCAGTGAGTCGCTCTGGTTGTCTTTTTCCATTTCAGGAACCAATTATCACTACTACACACACCTCTCTTGTCTCCTCCATGTAAAAGTATTTGACCATATATAGATTTTTTTTTTTTTAAGATTTTTTATTGGGGAATTGGGGGGATGGGAACAGTGCTGGGGAATTGGGGAAAGGGGAACAGACACGTTGCTGTCCTTTTGTTCTTCAGTCTAGTTGTGGAGGACGTTGCTTCACTGGCCCAAGTTGGCACCATCATTGTGCTCTTCCCGGGCGAGGCAGA